>NC_090928.1:1262079163-1262389788 GCF_040938575.1 Ambystoma mexicanum
CTTTACCGAGGATTCCCAGCCTGACGACGGGGAATATTCATGAGCATGTGAATCCATGCCAGACCCATGCTGGAGAACAACAGTTACAGGTAAGTAACTTGTTCCTTTGGCGACAACAGTGCTACCTCCGTGGACCTTTCCCGCCGCCGGGTATTTTCAACAAAGCTTCGTCGGCACTGTGAGGCCTCACTAATGACCGAATCCATGAAGAAGAGCCTATTCAAGGTCTGTGCCTGCTGTGGACTGAATGTCTACGTGAATGATCACCACGACGACTGCCTCTGCTGCCTTCATCATCACCATGTCATCCAGGACTATGAAATCTGCCAGTCGTTCTCCAACAAGATGCTGAGGGATCGTCACTGTCATCTCGTTGCGTGGCTCGAGGACGCTGACGGGACCTCTGAATCTGCTTCAGTACGGAGTTATGGCTTGTTGAGGCGGGGCAGGATGGCCCAGCGAACCACCTCTAGTAAGAGGTCTAGGTTGCATGAAGTCAAGCCACCAGCAAGAAGAGGCATAAAGACGACGAGCCCAGATCCTCGCACAAGGACCGGTCTTCACCAAAGGTCAGTGCCCAAAGGGTGTCGGCAGAGGAGGAGAGCCAAGGCTTTTTCCATCGTCCCAGGGAGGCGACGTCTTCTAAGTCCACAAGGTCGTCATTGTTGACAACCAAGCCTCACTGTAGGTCGACTATCCAAGACCTTCAATGGCACACCATCAACAAAGCCGTCTACGGCCACGACTACCGCATCGACGACTAGAACGTCATCGGCCATGACCACGAGGATCTCCTTGACAGCATCTATGTCCACGGCTGTAATACCGCTGTCGGCCTAGTCAACAGGCAAAAGTGCTTTCTCCCGTTTGATTGTTACCACTACCGTCGTCACTGGCATCTCTGACAACCACATCAGCACAGTGTCTACATTAACACAGACCTCATTTCCAAACCTTGGGGTGGTATTGTCAGATCCAAGTCTATCCCAATCAGATGTGAAGGAGGCCATCATGTTACCGCCATTGTCACCAGCACGCAGGACATTGCCTCCCAGAAGTTCATTGCAGGGTGAGGCAAGTCTGATCAGGCTACCACGTTTACCCCCTTTGCATTAATCTCAAGCCATCAATCTACCAGAGCCATCGCTGCCTCGGTAGACGCAGGTCACTGGACATTTTATCTCCTCACTCTGGTGGCAACAACGGCCGCCTGCACAAGCCCCAGTTAATGAACCTATCAGGCGAGCCCCTCCTTCCCCCCCAGAAGGGGTATGCACCAGTCAGCACCGCAGTGACTGTTGGATACTGGAACAGACACAGATCCCGATGCTGGGGTCACAACACACACACACACACACACACACACACCCCACACATATGAATTTGACAATTTCATCACAGCTGATGGGGAACCAGATGGTATTCCACTCACTCACCCCCTGATGAAGTAGGGGCCTTCCATGCGCTCATGTCCAATGGGGCCACGATGTTCTGCCTTGCGCCGGAGGAGCAGTGAAGGGCGTATGCGGTTCCAGCGCAGAGAGCAGTGCAGGAAATATGTCATGTCTATCCCACTCTTAGAAGACATCTGGGAGGATGGCCTCATCACCTTAGTTGTACAAGTTGGGTCCCTTGCTGGAGTACCTGCCAGAGGACAAGAAGCAAGCCTTGGACATCTTCCATGAAGGTGAGTTGGCATCAGACCATGCCATTACAGTCTCTGTTGACATTTCCGACACTGGTTTTCACGAGCTTGGAAATGAAGCGGTCCTACGTAGGCAGGGTTGGCTCAAGGCCACAGATTGTCGACTGGATGTTCAGTCTAGGTTTGTGGATATTCCCTTTGACGGATCTGCCCTTTTTGGGAAGAAGGTGGATGAGGCCTTACAGTCCATAAAAATGGACACGGAAACCCCTTGGGCACACTACAGCAAAGGCGCCAGTACTTTCTTTCAGGAAAAGGGCGCTGTGGCAGGACTTTGCGGGATAACCGTACCACATACCATTCTTCCTCCCCCTACAAGACCCTGTACTCAGGGGACCAGTACAGGAAAAAGTCTCAGTCCTACATCGGTTTACAGTGATGCCGTGGCTCCTCCAAATCTAGTGGCCAGACTGGCAAACAAGCATGACCAGCCCAGGTCCTCCCACTTCAGCACCCCTGTGGGAGGACGACTGTCAAGTTTTGTCGAAGAATGGGTGCTATCTCTCCTCCAGCAGGGCCATTCGCTAGAGTTCGTGGACTGTCCACCATACATTCCTCCTGAACACAAACCAGAGAAGTTGCGGCACCTCCCTTTCTTCAGGAAGTGCGAGCTCAGCAGCAGTGGAGAAGAGTCCCAAGGACGAGTTGGGCACAGGAGTATACTCGCGCTACTTCCTGGTATGGAAAGAAATCACTGCACAACAAGTCACGGATTTGGAGGCCCATATTAGATGTGTGCTCAACAAGTACATAAAGGCGCAAACATTCTGCATGGTCACCCTACAGCAGGTGTTGTCCCAGCTACAACCAGGAGATTTATTGGCGGCCCTTGACGCATACTTTCACATCCCTATTCGCCTCTCACACCGGTGCTATCTGTGCTTTGTGATGGCAGGAGTACGTTACCAGTTCAAGGCCCTTCCATTCGGCCTGCTGTCTATTCTGCAGGTGTTCACCATATGCCTTGTGCCATTGGTGGCTCACCTGTAGCAGAGGGCCATTCACGTCTACCCGTATCAACAGCCCCCTCTTATCTGCTGGCACAAACCAACACCACCACCACCACCACCCTACAGTAACTGGGTTTCTCCATCAACTTCCCAAATTCGTGCCTGGTTCCAGCTCAACAGACACTCTATCTCGGAGCAAGTCTCGACACCCAAACCTGGCACCGGCAGACCCTCAGACGAAAGGGTGGGAGCTCTTCTACACAAGATGCGCTGTCTCAACAGCCCCCAGGTGACACCAGTTTGCAATTACAAATACTTGCTGGGGATGTTGTCCTCATGCATCCCATTAATCACCAACTGCCGGTTACACATGAGACCGATGCTGGAATTTCTGGATGCCTGCTGGATCCAAGCCTCTGGTTCCTGGTATGACTGCATTGCTCGAACACCCTGGCGCTTCACTGGAGCGTTGAGGTGCCCACTGTCGGGACCAACACACCCAGGGGCATTTGGTGGGAGGAGGAAAATAGCCAGCACATCAACCTGTTGGAGCTAAAAGCAATTTTTCGGGTTTTTTTCTTCCCTCTTGAGGGGAAAAGTGGTACGAATTGACACCGACAGCACTGCGTTGATGTTTTATGTCTGCAAGCAAGGGGGAACAAGGTCCCCACAGCTTTCCAGGGAGGCAAAGGCCCTGTAGCATTGGGCTCTACAGCAGGGTATGTTTCTCATTCCCCTTGATCTGCCAGGGATTCAGAACACTCTGGCTAACTTCCTCAGCTGGGAGTTAAGCTCTTGCCACGATTGGGAACTGCACAACAGCCAGCTTCACTTGTTGTATGAAATGTGGGGCACCCTGGAGATCAACCTCTTTGCGACCCACGACAACAGTTGCTGCAAGACCCTTCACAGCCGCTTCCCCCATCCGGAGAGCTTGGGGGACACTTTTGCGTTCCATGGGAAGGGAAGTTTCTTCATGCATTTCCCGTGATTCCTCTTTTGCCTCCAGTCCTACACACCTTCAACCTGTATCAGTGCAAACTGATATTAGTGGCCCCGCCGTGGCCGAGACAGTTTTGGTATTGCCCTCTCGTCAGCACCTTGAAATGCTACATGAGCAAGTGGAAACGTTTTCAAGTATGGCTCAAAAACCAACGACTGCGACCTCAGACCATCCAACCAGAGAATCTGATGCCTTATCTGTTGTCCCTTGCTCGTTCCGGTTTAACGCATTCTTCCATTAAGGTGCACCTACCTGGAATCTCCAGGTACAACCGCATTGCATCTGTGCCATCCCTGCGTTCTCACCGGCTGGTGAAGGAATTTTGTGCAGGCTGTTCCGGTCTTTTCCACCGGTCTGCCGCCCAGCTCCAGCATGGGAGCTCAATGTTCTACTCACAGGACACATGAAGCCACCATTTGAGCCCATGCACCAAGCATTTAAACAGCTTTCCTGTGTTCTTGTTGGCCATAACTTCAGCCAGTCAAGTGGGGTAGATCGCAGCATTTTCCATAAAACCACCCTATTTGACATTTCACAAGGACATGGCTGTTGTACATACCAACCCAATATTTGTCCCAACGGTGCCATCTGCTTTCCATCTAAATCAGCAGGTGGTGCTGCCTATTTTTTTTAGCACCCCGTCTCCAGCGGAGCAAACACTGCACACTCTAGATGTGGTGCGTGCCCTCAAATATTATGTGGCGCGTACTAAGTCATTCCGTACAACGGATCAACTGTTTGTTTCATTTGTACATTCTGGGCCTGGGAAGGCTCTGTCTTCCATTGCTAGATGGATTGCTGCCTGCATCTCATTCTGCGTTTAGCAAGCCAGCAGTCTGCTTCACGGCAGGCCCCGAGCTCACTCTACCAGAGCAGTGGCTGCAACCACTGCTTTCTCCTCTGGAATTCCGCTGCCAGACATCTGCCATGCAGCCACCTGGAGATCGGAGCATACATTCACCAGGTTGTATTGTGTCGACATACATTCTGCGGAAGAGTCTAGAGACGGGCAGTCAGTTCTGCTGAACTTTTTTGCGTGAGGTGGGTAAGTTATGCTGGCAGCTTGCCTCCGCCCATGGGTATTGTTGTAATATGGCTTTGTAATCTATTCACAGCTTGTGAATCTGACAGATCCAATGCTGGGGAAGGAATACTTTGCTTACCTGTTACTCTGGTTCTCCATCATTGGTATCTTTCATAGATTCACATGCAGCTCTCCCACCTATGCCGAATGGCACCTGTTTTGGCTCTTACTGCCACTCATGTGCACTGCCAAATCTGAAGATGGGTGACTGGGGAGGAGTTAAGGGAGGTGTCCCTATTGTCTGTGGGCATTATGACCCAAAATGACTGACGGAGCACAAAAGTGACTGAAAGTTTTCAGTTAGGTTTAAACTGCTCTATTACAGAGGATTCCCAGCCTGACGGGGAATATTCACAGCATGTGAATCTATGAAAGATGCCAATGCTGGAGAACCAGAGTTGCAGGTAGGTAACTTGTTCCTTCCAAACGTTCCTGCTTACTGGTCTGTTTGAATAAACATATCCTTTTAACATGAACAGTTCAGAAAATGTACTGTGCAAACTGCGCCTCAAAAGCAAAGATAAAAGATTTCAAATTATAGCTTTAGCTGCTGCCTGTGTGCAGTATTGAGGATGCCCACCAAATGGCCTCCTAACCCGAAAGCTTCCATGTTGGCATTGTCACTGCGCTCCGGGTCTCAGAAAACACAGTTGCCTTCAGCTTCTGATAATGCGCTTTTAACCCACACGCTGCTGACTAGGATATGACTGAAGTTCTTCTTGCCCGCTCTCACTGAAAGGTACAACATTTAAGGTTACTCGTGCATTAAATGACACACAAGCTTCCTGAGTGTTGAGGTAAAATTAAATTGACTTTCTCCAGCCTGAGGTCTGGCATGGATTCACATGCTCATGAATATTCCCTGTTGTCAGGCTGGGAATCCTCGGTAAAAGAAAATCACTTAAACTGTATTTCTCCTTTAAAACAATCACTGTCCTCTGGGTCATACTGCCCCAACCCAATGACAGCCCTCTCCCTAGGCCCCTCCTCTTGCAGCCATCTTCAGATTATTACCGCATGCTTCAGTGTTGGGAGTCTTCGAGTTTCTCTGCAAGCTACTTCTGTTTTTTTTCATGTTTTTGACAGAAAAAGGTTCTAGTTTTATTCCGAAAGAGCCTGTATGCTCTTTTCTGGACCTGCCGACAGCGGGAATCCATTGTCCAGGAATTTCAGCGCCCCTCAAGGGCAAAGATCGTCGTTGATTCCAGAAGGCCATTGGGCCTACTTTGTGCCCTCCGACCATGACAGAGGTGAAGGAGGGAAGGTCCATCTTCAAGCTCTGCACCAAGTGCGGGCTACGGAATAAGGTTGTTGGAGGCAAGCACCTGCAATGCCTCTACTGCCTGCACCAATACTACAAGGAGGTGGAGTGTGAGATATGCCTCCGGTTCTCCAAGAAGATGAGGAACAGGCACAGTAGACTGGTGGCATGGCTAAACGCCAGGGCCTCTGCCCCGTGCTCCGAGCAGGGTCATGCCTCACCCCGGACTGGCCGTTCTGAGGAGCGGTCTTGTAAGTCCTTTGAGGGCACCTTGTCCGTGGGGGCCCAAGACAAGTTTAAGAACCGCAAGTGAGTTCCATCGGGTTCGCCACAGAAGCGGGTCGCAAGGGGGACAAGCGCGTGATCGACATCACCCTCCGTCTCGATTGCCAGCTGGCAATCGAGCTCCTCCTCGGAAAGAAAATAATCTAACCCAGCTAAACTGCGCGAGAAGTCTGAGAAGCCACGGACGGTGAAGAAGGCCGAACAGCCCAAGCAGGCCCAATCGGCACAAGATAAGACTTCGCCAACGATAGTTGATGGCGGCTGCTATCACAACAGCTAAGGGAGCTGACCCTGTGAAGGTAGCCCCTGCAGCTCAGAAGGTATCCCTGCAACCCAAGGTGTGACACCGCCTCAGTGACTTTAGCAAAGTCTGCTGGCATGCCAAAAGGAAGTAAACTGTCTCGGGCCCCGGTTCAAGCCCCGCAGGTTTTTTGTTGGGTGGAGGAGGCCCTGAAACAGCCCTGCCAGGCCGTGGCCCAAGACTTGGAGGTCTCATCCACAGATGACGAGGACCAGGAGTCCTTGCACAAGGTCCATGAGGAGGAGGATGACAGCGCGGGGTCTACTGTTCTGATCCTGCCAGCTCAACTGAGGGATGTATCTCTGAACATTGTGTCGACCCTTCACACCTTGGTGTCTGAGATCCAGAAGAGGATTCCCCCCGATCCAGTGGTAGTGTTAGAAATTGGATTTCTTTAAGCCCTTTGGCTTATAACAGAAATATAGGGTTATGTTAAAAGCCCAATAACTTACCCCACCCCCTTACTGTGAATCTTCCCCAGTGTTGGTGGAACAAAGTAAGGGTGTCCTAGGTTGCTTTTCCCGCAGAAATCCGTGGTCCTCGATTTTCAGGGGTTGCAGTTTCGAGTTTCACTTGGGTTGGTGTCTTTTGCTGGTGCAAGGACTCTCGGTCAAGGAATTCAAAAACAAACGATGCAGCACCCCTCTCAGGACTGGACTTGTGTCAGGAAAGCAGGTTTCGGACTGTGCACAGCGATGCAACAGGACTCAGTAGTTGCGGTCGGATTTTCCGGTCTTTCTCGGGTGCCTTTTGACATTTTGCAGAGCGTGTCTTTACAGTGGCACCTGAGGGTCCGCCAAGTTTAAGGCTGAAACTCGGTGCAGTGACAAAGTTAGCACGGTAGCCCAAAAAACGAAGATGGTCAGCCACAGGACGGTTCAAGGGCACTTCAGAAGGTGGTTTTTGTGCTGGGCACCGAGCAGACGTCAAATGTATGGTCCCTCCACTCCAAGGGTCGTAGCACCTTAGTAGGCCTACTGAAGATCGCAAGCAAAACAAGGCTCCACCATGGCTGCAGCAGAAGTTGGTTGCCAGGCCTCTTTCAGTCAGGTTTCCGGTTTCTTCGCGGGTCTTGCAGCTGGACAGGATACTTGGCTCCTTCAGGTTTCTGCAGGATCTCTGAAGAATGTGTGCAGGGGTCCCCTTCTTATCCTAAAAGCCAGGTAAGAGCTGAAACTCCCACTAGCAGGACACGCCCATACCCCCCTCAGTTGTCCAATCAGGACCACTGGCGTGGACATACATGCATACCACTCAGACACACAAACTAGAATGTGGATTGGAGTCGGACGGACCCAGCCCACATCCTGCCTGCTAACACATAGCCCTCCAGTAGCCTGCCAAAAGCTGCTACTTTCCCAGGCACTGGAAGTCCTTATAAGGATTTTCCTGGCCTCTTTCCTGGAACTAATGCACCTCTGAATGGGTCCTCTGTTCCTGTCGGTTATTCGAGTTGGACAGCCCATCAACATTGCTACATTTGGGATCCCGCCTATGCTCGATAGTGAAGTTCAAGGCCTACAGACTCATGAGCCACTTTGGATTCTCTCCCTTAATATCAATCAATCAATCATTTCAAGGTTTGAGGGGAAGCATACACAGTGAAGTGAGTCCCATGGGGGTAGGACCTCAACTTCCTAAGGCACCATATAATGGAAAAACAACTCTTCCACTTGGATTGTGTCCTCCCATGTATTCCTCATCTTTGATATTCATATCTTGCCAGCTTCACTGCTTCAGAAAAATATTTCTCGGAAGAGGGCGCTGTGCACAATGTCGTGGCGTTGATGTTCATCGAGTGCCGCTGTGGCGTGTCGATGTCACCAGTAGTATAAACTGCTTGTGTCGCCCCTCTTGGCTTCACTTCCGTTTTTCCGATAGCTTTGCTTCGAGATAATGGCGCGCTTTGTTTTTTTTATCAAGAAAAAATTGCGTCTTCAACCCATTCTACGCCTAAATTGTGTTTTAAAATAAAGATGTCGATAACAGACCCTCACTGTGTCTGCCTTTGGTGTTTCGGTTCCAGCCATCGGACCGACGACTGCGGCTCCGGTCAGTCTGACTGAAAAAGCTCTTCAGGAATGCAAATGTAAATTGGTGGTGGGGCGAGAAGCTTCAACGGGTTCTTCGAAAAAATGTAAAGTCTGGTGAGCTCAAGGACTTTACTCAGCATAAGCACTCGAAGAGGTCTCGGTCGAGTGTTAGGCAGACTCACCTGCAGTACCCTTTGGGAAGACTGCAGGCAATTGGGACTACACGTGTAAGTACAATTTCACCTTTGGTACAAGCCTGTACTACACAGTAAAGTGGTAGCAATGACTGAGCAGCCAGACTTTTCAAGAGTTTAAGTGACCAGTAGAACAGGTTACACAAAGGATCAACCAATACAGTAATTCAAGTAAACACTTGCTCAAGGTTTCCTGGTTAAAAATCTACATTTATTTACTCAGTTAGAAAACATTACACTAGCACAAGCAGTTCAATATCACACACTAATACACCACAAAAATCCAACCGGTAAGTAAATGAACAAGTTTAGCTACAAAATGAAGTGGGAGCAAAATGGCACTTAAGATTCTTAATAAGGGAGGGAAAAGACCAGGTTATAGGAATAGACAGCCCAAATACATTTCATAGGCAGGGCAAAGGGTTTCAGTTAAATACAACCAGCAATTCTTCTCACTAGGCCTGGGCCAAAGTCAATGGTTCAGAGACTTTTGTATTTGATAGCACAGTTCTGGTGAGTAACGGTTATGTCTTTGCCACAGAGATTAGAAGAATTTGGCTAGGCGAAAAGTTTGACGAATGTTTGGGGAAAGACGAGCCTTCGTAGTTGAGGAAAGTTTCCCGCACTTTCTCGATGGCCGAAAAGATTTCCGGACCACGTTTGCACACTACCTTGTCAATGAAGAAGAGCTGCAAATGAGGCAGTTGTTCCTGGCAGTTCCTGCAGCCCTCGCTGTTCCTGAGCTTCAGTTGTGGGGACAAGAAAGAGGACGTCGGGAGGTTCCTGCACTGCCCAGGGAAGAGGCCAAAAGCTGTAACAAGACGTTGATTTAAGGTATGAGTGCCTTAAAGTCCACGAGCTGGTTCCCTTCCCTCTGGCTATCAGGTTTTCAACAGCACTCTGATGAAAATTCGACCAGATGGGGACGGTGTCCAGGTGGCTTGCGAGTTGGTTGTTCCCACCAAACTCAAGGGAAGAAGTAACCCTTGAAGGGCTTCTCTGTCGTCCGAGTTTCAGGCAATACGGACCTGCAGCAGGGCTTCATTGGTCGTCCAGGAGTTGCAGCAGTCCTCTTCCTTCCTCTCCTCTCCGGTTCTTTCGTTCCAGTGGACGACTCTGCTTTCCAAGTCCCAGAGACCTGCTTTTAAACAGTTTTCCCCAATTCATTCCAGCATGGCTGTCACTTACCCAGCAGGGTGGCTGTCCTTACCGGACAGCCAGCCGGCCAATCATGCCAGAGTGCATTCAGGTCTCCTAGGAGACTAAGCATAGGGAGTTTCGGGCACCTCCCTCACATCCTGTCCACCCCAGACACCCTGGCGCCAGAGGAGGGCTTCAGCCCTGAAGCCAGCCAAAGGCCAACGAACAAAGTGCCCAAACCTGGGACAAAGGTTTGGGCAGAGACAAACACAAGATGGACCTTTCCTAAAGGAAATGGTGAAAAATGGTGAAAAACGATGACTGGTGTCTGTTTTTACAAATGGGACTGGGGCGCCATATTGAAAAACATGGCTGACCAGATTTTTAGCTACCGTTGTTAGCGGTCAGGAAAAATCACGGTAGTTGATCTAAACCACTGCCACCAGCCATTTAAAATAGGAAAGGGTAACATTTTACTGTTACATAAGTGTTTTGACTCAGGAAGCTAAGCAACCCCTCCAGCACTCTAGAGGAAGATAGGGTGTGCTGGGTCAGTAAATTTAAAGAGACTAGTAAAGTCAATTTAACTTTACAGGCTCTGGGAGATAGTAGTCGGTCCCAGAGAAGGTATTTAAACCTTGGGAAGTCTGAAAGACACCCCTGTGCCACTGCACTAAAGGTGCTGTATAACACACCAAAAGATTATGCCTTGGAGTTGTTTTTAAAACTCCATAACCAAAGACCACAAAAGTAACACAGACATCAAAATACATGAAATAGTGGGAAAAAGTCTCTCTTTCCAGGTGAAGAAAATCAAATCCCAGAAATCCAGCAAAGTTGCTGGGGGGTCTCAAAAGGGAAGGGTAATTGGCACATATTGAGAATTCTCCCTAGCATCGGAGTCTGTCGAGACAAACTTTGTCTTCTTCCAAGAAGGCGAAGAAGAGACATCATAGGTGTCCCTCTGTCATCGGACACCGAAACTGAGGTTATACGATGCTTGACTAAGTTGGATTCCCCCAGCATTTTGAATGCTTTTAGGGTGGAAATGTTGCAAATCTTTGAGAATGCGGCCACAACCCCCTCAAAAGAGCCTTGCAAGAGCCAGACCCCTGTCACTCCTTTGGACGACTCGGGAAGGACAAAAACGAATTTAGTAAATTGGAAACTCAAAATTCTCGACCCGATACTAAAGTGTTGAAGGTTTTGACCTGAGAGTCGAGTCAGACTCTGATACGGCAAAGAAGCATAAGACGTTGAAACACTCCCCAATTTCATCGATGCCATCAACGGCAATCGCTTCGACGCTGAATTCAAAGGAAACATTTACTCCTTTTTCGAAGATGTCGACGCCTTGAGACAAATTCCAGTTCAGGAGAAAACGTACAGACCTGTACCGAAGTCAGACTTTAAGTCAATGTCCTCTATTTTTGAGGAGGAAAGTGCCTCAGAGGAGGATATTTCTCCTTTGGGAGTCAGATTTGGCACTAGAGAAGTGCCTGAAGAATTAACTGACCCTGAGTCGAGAATGAAAGATCTCTGTGACTGCCTCCACTCTACCAGTGGTCTAGATACATCACCAGAGTTAGATGCAGGTCGTTGCACTACCAGGGCAGAAACCAGCCGTGGAGTTTTCCGGTAAAAGGTGGTACCTTTATCTCGCGGTCGTGGTAAAACGTGGTATCCCGGTTGCCGGGGTGCTTAGCACGGGCAAGGTGGCCACAAGATACGTCGGGAAAGCGAAAAGACGGTGAAACTGGTTATCCCCACCAGTCAAAGGAAGAAGACTCTCCGGACTGGAGGCCAATCAGGACGGAGTGCGACTTGAGTTGCCTAGGCAACTCAGTCCAGGGTGCCTAAATTCCCCTCCACCCCTCCTAAGTACCCCAGACAGCGTGGCACCACTTTGGAGGGCTTCTGTGGAGAAGCCCGCCAAAAAGTGGAACAAAGGGTTCGACTTGGGTTTAGAGTCACAGAAGAGAACACAAACGCCATTTTAGAATCAAGTTTTGGCAAAAAATACCAACCGGAGAATGAATATTAAATAAACCAGCGGTATGTTCGAGGCTACCTTAAATAATTAAATAAAGATAGTAGCCTAAAACAATGGGAATCCCATAGGAAAATATTCGCGGTTGAATATAAAAAGTAGATCCACTGCCACCAGCCAAAACTCGATCAGGGGGGACGGAGACGTGCCCCCTCGACTAACAGACCCTGGGGCAATCGAATTACCCCAGCCAGTACGTCCACAATATGATGGTTTGTACTGGTTCTGTTCAGAATTTTAAGACTAGTAAAGTCAATGGTGACTTTACATGCCCTGGGAGACAGTACTCCGTCCCAGGGTATGGAGTCTATACTGGGGGTTCGCTATGACACCCCTGTGTTACTGCACGGAGGGTGCTGTGTAACACACATCACAAAAACACATGAAACCCTATGGAGTAAAAGACCCCATGGCCCATTAAACACATCTAGATTCAAAGAAACGCACTCAAATCATGTCCAAGAGTGAGGGTAAAAGAGTCTCACTCTTGGCAGGAGAAAAAAATAAACCCAAAAAATCCAGCAAAGCTGCTGGGGGACTCGCTATGTTAGGGAGAATTCTCTGTTTAGGCCGAATTTCCTAACAGGCAGTATGGCCCTAAAGTCTACTAATGTTTCCTGTACCCTAGCCAGGTTTACCCATATCCTGTGGGACTGTGTTAAGTTGGCGGCTGAACATATACCAGAAGGTGAAGTAAGGGAATGCTTTCTGAATATAGTAAGCATCCTGAAGGTCCAATGATACCAACCAGTCTTAGAGTTGGAGAGCCTGAAGGATCTGTGAAAGGGTTACCATCTTGAACTTGTCCTTCCTGAGGAACTTGTTCAAGTTTCTGAAGTCCAAGATGGGTCTCAATCCTCTGTCATTCTTAGGAATAAAAAAATAAGGGGACTACCAACCCTTGTTCCTCTCGGCTACAGGTACCTGTTCTATTGCACCTTTCTCTGGCAGGGTTAATATTTTCTGCACACGGGTCGGATATGGAACTTTGACAGAGCTGGTTTCTGGTGGATGAGCCTGAGGCCTTTTTAGAAAAGTTAACTACGCCAAGAGTAATGGCCTGATAATTAACCCAGTTAAGACTAAAATTCTCTCATTTACAAAAGGAGCGCATTAGAACCTGCGTCATTTCTGGAATTTGGAGGGGGCCAAGGTGGGCATCTCTAGTAGTCTCACTTATTTGGGCTACTATGTTGGTGCACAGGGGCTCTAGAGGTCAGATGGAAGTTCTTGCCAATAAAGCAACATTTTTGGAAAATCAGATTCTAAAAATTGATCGCAAATACGAGAGATTTTCTATAAAACCAGCCCTTTTTGTTTTGTGAAGGGAAATTAGTCCCCAAACTGATTTATGGTTTGGAATTGTGTTCTGAGCAAACTGTGGCTAAGCTACAGGTAACTGAGGGTAGAATCTGGAGACGGATCCTCGGTTTACCTAATGCGGTCCCTTTATCTGCTATTAGATATGAACTGTAATAAAACTAACTGGGGTACATCTCTTTGGGGGCTCGTGTCCAATGGAGGATGCTTACGCTATATGCAAAAATCAAGGCGCCATTTCTAAAGAACTTATGAGTTGGTGGGTTGTAACATTGACTTTTCAAGTTTCCTAACAAACTTTTACAATTTGTGTGCAAAGATCCTTTTGGATATCAATTCTAATCTGGGGCAATTCATTACTAATTCAATGAAAACTAAAAGGAAGCTATTCGACACTGATTGGATCCATACTTTAGAAACTTTTCACTCATATAAGTCAATGAGCCATTTATAACATGAATATAAGAAACGAGGGTCCCCCTCCAAGATTCTTTGCCTATTTCCAAATAGTATACACTGTGCATTATTGCTAAGGCTACTCTGAAGAATTCTTCCTACCCTTGACATTATGTTAAGAAGAAATCAAATCAAGGCGGAAGAAAGCCTATGCAGGTTCTGCCATTTAGTGCCGGAAACAGCTAAGTACCTCGTACTCCTCTGCCCGCAATTTGACGTTTTCAGACACTCTTGCTTGGGCCAGTTGAAGGTCTTGTATTCTGGCCAACTAATTGATCTTGTTTGGCAACGCTGCTTGGGTGTTCAAAATACGCGAGAGGGGTTGACTCTCTCTGGATTCATTAAGGGGCTTCATTAAGAGCAACTTAGATAATGATTTTATGTTTTTCTTATGTTAATATGTTGAGATTATGCAGGAGATCTGGGTGCTTACTACTTCTGTTATTTTACTACTTTGTGTTCTTTGTTTGCACATTCTGGTTAATTTCCATATATTTTGCTTGTACTTTGTGTCTTATGTTTTCTTGTTTGGTTTTGTTGTTTTCCTGTGTTTTTACCATCAAGATCTTTTTTTAAAAATTGTAAATAATTTTTGTAAAGGATTGATAAAACCATATACAAATAAAAAAAGGAAGGCTGTAACCTTGAGCTACTGTTTCCAGTGCCCAAGCATCTGAAGTAATGTTCTGCCATTCGTTCAGATGCTGAGAGATTCTGCCTCCCACCGGGGTCTTGTGCGTGAAGGCATTGAGTGGCTTAGAGGCAGCAGCGGCTGAGTGTAAAGATGCTGCTGCTGGGGCTGATTTAGCACCCCTTCCACGGCCACCGCAAGGGAATTTTCTTTGTCCTTTCTGCACGGCCTGTTCTCTACCTCTACCAAATGAGGAATAGTAAAGAAAAGAACAACCTCTCCAGGAAGATGAGCCCAAATTAGGTTGCCGAGGTTGCAGAATGGAGGCGCTAAGGGGCTTAGCTGCCGCCTTGGAGGTCTGCAGCTTCTCCAAGCTTTCATCTGCCTTGCTGCCGAACAACCTCGAGCTATCGAAAGGCATGTCGAGTAGTCTGGCCTGCACATCCGGTGCAAACCCCGACTTTCTCAACAACGCAAGTCTGCGCAATACCGTACTTGCAGCCATGGATCTGCTAATGCTGTCAGCAGTTCTGATTGGCGCCACAATCCCATCGCCTCCTTGCCATCAAGGGCATATGAGATTATGATCAGTAATCACCACTTGCAACCTATTGCCCGATATCTCCAGAGTCAAAGGGCTAATACAATTAGGCCTTGTTAATGGTAGCAATGAGCTCACTCCTAAAAGTGAACTCGTGAGTAATTGAATTCTTGTCTCACTTCTGTCAACCTGGTGACAGTGATAACACTACATTGGTTTTCCTCTGGGACCCCATCATGGGCCAGGAGGAATGTGTGTTGGACCACACAGGTGGTATCCTGACACTAGGATGCATCACAAAGGGAATGTCACACACCAACTGTAGGAGGAAGGGCCTTGCAACCTGAGTAACCTACAACCTCTCAAGGTTTGCTCTGGTGGGCTCTGTGGGTGTACTTTGCAGTAACCCACCTTCCTGTTGAACTCTTTGCTTCACTGGAGGAGAATCCTCCAATTGGAAGCAGGCCTTTCTCCATAGGCCTAACCATGATGGTTTCCTTTTCTGTTGGCCAATACTTCTTGGTCTCCTAGGACTCTCCTCTACCTGTATACTAGGCAGCTGAGAAGGCCCATAGGGCTTAAGGTTTTCTGGGGGTCCCTCTTCCAAACTAGGAATGGGGACACTTCCGAATACCTCAACGTCCGTTGTAGGTAAGGCAGGGGGAATATTCTCCTTCCCTCCGCCTCTGTTTCTGACTCCACTGGCCATGAGTTTCCTCTTGGGCCTAGGCTTTCCCTTAGGCTTGGCTAAGACAGCCTGGTTTTGAGGCCTAGTGCTTGAAGGGTCTGGTGAGGGCCTATCAGGACCTAAGTCTTGAAGGCTCAACTCACCCAGCACTCTTCTAGGAACCACTCTCCTTGCATTGACAGATGCACTGACCATTTCTCTATTCACAGCTTGAATGGCAGTTGCTACTGTAACATCAAGAGAGGGCCTACCAGCCAACTGAGTATCCCTCACAGGAACTCTGGCAAGAACCTGTGAGTTTAGCATGAAGGAAGCTACACAAGTAGGACTGGGCCCAGTGTTCCTAATAGTAGAGGTAGTTACACCTACTACCTGAACACTATAATCAACAGAATGAACACTATGCAATAGAACTGGGATGGGAGTAAATGCTCCAGCACTGCTAGTTTCCAAGGAATCTAGACAAACTTCAGACTTTTCCTCCGAGGGAATACAGTCTAAAGGGAAGGACAACTGTCATCTCAGCTTCCTCATACTGAGAGCAGACCAGACTAGTAGAGTGGAACCCCAAGTTCTTACCCTTACATCTGGGGTCCCCTTTCCTGTGGTCACTTGCTCCACTAGTGCAACAAGTCCCACTGGCACTTGACACATAGGGAGGCTTAGTGTAATAACAACTACTTGGGAGGGTTAGCCCCACTACCCTGACCTGATTCTGATGACTTCCCCTCATTAAACGTTTTGTGGGCCTTCTTGGACATAGTTGTATCAGTATCCCCACCCTCTTTGCCTTTCTGCTTCTTTCCCTCCTCCTGCTTACCTGATGCAGGCATGTCCTTATGGGGGACACGATGTGAAACCCATAAGTCATCCGCAATGGCTAGCCTCTTTGGATTTAAATGCTGCTTCAGGTCTGGGGGCCAAGAGGCAAACTTGTTTTCTAGCATGACCAAATTGATCATACCCTCAAGCGTAGTCACCTGATTGCCTTCTATCCAGCCACTCAAGTTCTCAAAAGAATCAGCAACAAAACCTATATAGGTCATACATGCTTTCTTTTTGTATTCTCTAAATCTCCTCAAGTATTGGGCAGGAGTCTTTCCCTATCAGCCTTTGATATTTCCATAATGGTACCACAGCCAGAATGGGGCAGTCTGCTGATCAACCATGCAATCCTATCAGCATCACTCTCTCCTTGTACCTCACATGCATGTTCAAAAGTCACAAGCCAGTCAATTATATCATTCTTTTCCTCATACATACTCAGATGTGAAGAGGACCCAGAACCATCTCCAGACCCTCTGGAAGAACCTTGTGAAGCCTGATTCTTGGCAAGCTCCAGCTGGTGATATCTATCTTTCTGCTTCTCAACCCAAAACTCAATTTCGAAGGGATTGTGTCCTCCGACGTATTCCACATCTTTGACAGTAATTACCACAGATGCGCTGCTTCGGAAAACATTTTCGGCGAAGGCGTCCTGCATCGATGACGTCGATACGCTGTCTCTCGAGGGCCTCCGTCGATGGTCGACGTGACCGGATGTTATATCTAGGACGCATGACGCCATTAGCCTCAGTTCAGTTTTTTCCGCGAACGTTTTTGCTTCGGAATATTGGCGTGCCTCGGTTCTTCTAACTTGATTCATGATGTCCCGCACAACGTTTGCCTCTGGTGCCTCGGTGAAAGCCAGAAGTTGTCGCTAGGTAGGGTTTCTAAAACCCGTAAGTCAAAATCTACTGGTCTTTCGACCGATTATTCGAGGGGCGACTCTCCGCATCGGCGTAAGTCCAGGGGGGGTCTCGGAGTGGGTCCCGCCATTCCTCTGCCTCTTCGCGGCATTCACGGAAGCGCCGTCACAGGTCGCCTTCCCCGTCCTCGTCGGAGGACTCTGCCAGCGGGTAACTTGTCCCCCGAAACACTTGCCGCCGGCCGAATGGGATGCATTCCGCCAGCAGATGATGGCGATTTTCGAATCGCAAGGCACCGTTCCGTACGCGCCTTCGAGAGAAGCCAGCAAGGAGTGAGCTAGAGCCACCACTCGCACGTCTTCGGGCTCGGGAGGTCCGCGCGATCATCAGGAGCCGTCAAGGTCCTGATCGGACAAGGGTGATCACCATAGCCGTTCCAGGTCCCGGTGCTCGACGCCGTCGAGACCGTTGGAGCCTGTGAGGCCTTCTCAGAAGGCATCGACGCCTTCGGCGCCATGTCCGTCGAGGAACTCTCTCGAGGCTCCGGCTTCGAAGAAGTCATCGACGCCAACGGCGCCGCGGCCGTCTAAGGACATGTTCGGGGCTCCAGCCTCGAAGCCGTTGTCAAAGTCATCAGCGCACGGTCGACGCCGATTCCATCAGCGCCCTCTACGCCTTTTGAGGAGAATTTACCTGAGGTGCCCCGACTGTGGAAGCTCTGAGAAAGGCTCTCAGCAAGTCTGTAAGACCTGTGTTTGAGCCCTACTCTGTTCCTCCTCCCAGGGTGGATTTGTTCCACCCCTTGGAGTATATTTCAGAGGTGGAGGAAGGGTCTGATGAGGAGGGGGTTGTGCCTCCTGAGGTTCCTGTTCCTAGCCAAATGGAAGACCTTTGTCAATCCTTACATGATGCCAGTGGTCTTGATACCTCTCCGGAGGTTGAGTTTGGCAGGCCTGAGCCTGGTACACATGCTGACTCCTTGTATAGGTGCCTCATGTCGAGGGTGACTGAGTATTTGGGGTGGTCTGCTCCATTTGTTGATTTTCTTCAGGATGATTTGACAGACATCCTGGATCAAGGTCCACCCACTGACCCGGTGTTGCCATTTCATATGGCGTTGCAAAGAAGGGTGGTGGCGGCTTGGACTGCTCTGGAGAGTCTCCCGGCAGTGAATAAGTCACTTCCGAAAAAATACCGCCCAGCCAGTGGTGAACCCTGCTACTTGTCAACGCACCCTACTCCAGAGAGTTTGGTGGTGCAGGCGGCTACGGCCCCAGCAAAGCTCGTACGTACCCTACTATCCCTCCGGATAGGGACGACAAGCGCTTTGATGGTTGGGCGAAGAAGGTATTTTCTTCTGGAGGTATGGCTTTAAAGGCAGCCAACTCCGTTTGTGCTCTGGCAAGATTCACTCACACACTGTGGAATTGTGTATCGTTAGCGGGTGAGCAGATTCCCGGAGGTGAGGAACGGGATGGTTTTCTAGCCCTCGTGCAAGATGGCAAGGATGCCATGTGTGAATCCGTTCAGTCGGGTCTGGACATGGCAGACTGTGTCAGCCGGTCCTGTTAAGCAGAAACCTGTGCAGTTCCCTTAGGGACCACTGCAAAAGGCTTAAGACTACAGGTGTTGGCAGTAAACCAAATTGGTAGCAGTCTGTACCACCCAGATTTACCTGGTAGCTGTGGCTGAGCAGCCAGACTTCTCTCAAGAAGAGTTAGACAGTATATAGAGTATACAAGATAGGTACAAAAGTACAGTAGCACAAGCAAACACTGACCAAGGCTTGGGTATAAAAGTATGTATTTATTTAAAAACACACTTTGTAAAATACACTAATATGGCAAGCAAGTTCTAACACAGTTACTATTAATATATATACATCCCTGTTTACTTATTGAACAAGTCTTAGTTAAAACACTACTTATTTTCAGACAGAGGTGAGTGCTTAACCTAAGATGGCACTCCGATAAGTTAATTAAAAAGGGAGGGAAAAAGGCAGAATTAGGAAAATGCACAATACCAACACTTTAAGAGAACCAGAGCAAGTCAGAAAAGGCAGAGTCTACTGAGGAGCAAGAAAGTCATAGGCCAGGCCCACTCTTGGAGAGAGCAAGGCGGAATGTGTCCAAGATCACACAGTTGAATAGTACTTTAAAGAGTCGTTGCAGTTCGAAAAGGGTTGGATCAGTTCAGAAAAAGTTAGTTAGCAGGTCCCAAGTCACCCCAGGATAGAAAGTCAAGGATTTACGGGACACCTTGAACAGTCTGTTGCAAGGGAGACCAGGTGGGACTCAGTACCTGAAATGGTGAGAAAGCTCCAGCGGGGGCAGTTGTTCCCGGCAGCGGGTGCAAGTCGGTGCTTCGTCCAGGGGAAGAGAAGGTCTCAACGTGGAGGAAAGCTGGAGGTCGTTGCACTGCCAGGGAAGAAACCAGCCGCGGAGTTTCCTGGTTAAAAGGTACTACCCTTTTATTTGCGGTAGTGGTGAAGTGTGGCTATCCGGCCGCTGGGGTGCTTGGCACTGGCGATTCGACCACGAGACGATCCAGGAAGGCGAAAAGTGGGCGAACTGGTTATCCCCACCAGTTCAGAGGAAGAAGACTCTCCGGGATGAAGATCTTCTCTGTCGTTGGGAAGTGGTGAGACGGTTCAGCAGGGCTCCACCGGTGGTGTCGTCGTTGCAGGTCGGCTCAGCTTCTCCCTCTTCGGATTCTTTGGTCCTGTGGCGACTTCTGAAGTTCCAGTCCCCAAAGCCCTGCTTTTATGCAGAAAACCCCCATTCATCAGTCCTAGCTGTCACTCAAACATGCTAAGACTGCACAGTGCCCCCTCGAAAAACAGACCCAGGGGCAATCCAATTACCCCTACAGTACTTCCACAATATGATGGTTTGTACTGGTTCTGTTCACAATTTAAGACTAGTAAAGTCAATGGTGACTTTACTTGCCCTGGGAGACAGTCAGTCCCAGAATATGGAGTCTATGTTGGGGGGTCACTATGACACCCCTGTGTTACTGCACTGAGGGTGCTGTGTAACACACTTACCAAAAACCACATGAAACCCTATGGAGTAAAAGACCCCATAGCCCATAAAACACATTACAAAGTCAAAGGATGTCTCAAATCATGTCTAAAAGTGGGAGAAAAAGAGTCTCACTCTTAGCAGGAGAAAAAAATAAACCCCAAAAATCCAGCAAAACTGCTGGGGGGACTCACTAGGTTTGGGAAATTAGCCTTAACAGAATTCTCCCTCTGTCGAATCTTGAAGTGTCTTACTGTGTGATCCTCGACAACAGGAACCCGGTTCCACTTGACACTGGCTCCGGCCTATTGACTTTTGTATTTCTGTCAGCAAGTGTTCTCCGATTCTGTCTGCCTTGACAAAAGTATTGCCTATGATTTTTGCTCCCAACTCTTGCTGGTTAGCCCAGGTGCTAAGTGTGTTTTGCCGCGGATACGCGTTTCTTTAATACGACCGAACTGTCAAAAAGTGATCGCATACATATCCCCGGTAACGGCTTTTGTTTCACACCGGTCCGCCAAAACATAAGGTACTTACCTTGAGTTGTTCTGTGCCAAGATAATTGGTTGCTTGTAATGTATTTTACATGTGGTTTTGAATTTATAGAAGTGTTGTGTTTTATAACAGATGGTTTAAAAATAAATGTACATATATATTTTTACCTGAAACCTTGAGTCAGTGTTTGCTTGAGTCACAGTAATTGTGGTCCCTTTGTGTAATCTCTGCTACTGCTCATATATTCTTGAGATAAGCCTGGCTGTTCCGCTACTGGTACCACTTTAACATAGTAGTAAAGGCTTGTACCAAAGGTGAACTTGTATTACCACTTGTGGTCTTAATTTTGTGTAGTGGTCCCTAAGGGCACTGCACAGGATTCTGCCTAACAGGATGGGCAAGCCCGGCTTCTCAACATGCCCTTTGATGGTGTCCATTTTTTTGGCAGCAAGGCTGACAAGAGCCTTGAGAGGTTGCAGACCCCCAAAGCTGCACTGAAGTCTTTGAACGCTGCAGTACGACAACGTCCAACTTTTCGTCCTAGGGGACAGCAATGGAGGGGAGGTTCCTTTCGATACTACTCTTCCTTTGGTAGATCGAGAGGAGCTGCCACTCAAAGGGGCCATCGTAGGAGTACCAGAGGTGGAAAGCAAGGTACTCGAGGTGCCAAAGCCGCTCAGGCAATTGCCTCTTTGCCATCAGGCACTGCCGCAGCCGCATCCGCTCAGTCATGAGGCCATGTCCCATGGTTCACCGGTTGGGGGCAGACTGGGGCAGCATCTTGGAAAATGGCGTGCCATTACTTCAGATGTGTGGGTTCTGGAGATCATAACCCACGGCTACTGTCTCCCTTTTCGGCAGAGGCCTCACGACAATCCACCGGGGAAGCTCTCTTTGAAGCGTCCGGATCCGCTCCTTGGGTAGGAAATCCTATCCCTGCTGGAGAAAGGCGCCATGGAACTGGTGCCTGTAGCGGAGAGGAACAAGGGATGGCATTCCCCTTATTTTTTTATCCCAAAAAAAAAGACGGGAGATTGAGACACTCATCATGGACTTGCATGGGCTGCACAAGCTCCTCAGGAAGGACAAGTTTAAGATGGTAACTCTTTCTCTAGTCCTCCAGGCCCTTCAACTACAAGATTGGTTGGTGTCTCTAGACCTCAAGGATGCTTATTTTCTTGTGTCGATTCATCCAAAGCACAGGAAGTACCCGAGGTTCGCGGTTGCCGACAAGCATTTTCAGTTTCTGGTCCTGCCATTCGGATTGACCTCCGCCCGAGGGTCTTCACCAAGTGAAGTGGTGGTGGTGGCAGTGTATCTCAGGAAAGGGGGAATTCATGTCTACCCCTACCTTGACGATTGGTTGATCAGGGTGCGTTCTCCCGAGCAAGCCTTGTATCATCTGCCCGTCACCTGCCACTCCCTTCACAAGCTAGGCTTCTCCCTCAATTTAAAGAAGTCCCATATGACACCTACCCATCGGCTCCAGTACATCGGAGCAGTGCTCGACACATCCCTGGGGTTGTGTTCGCCTCCCCAGGTGAGGGCTCATCACATTCTGCAGATGGTGGACAAATTTAAACGTGCCCAGAGTCTCCCGGCGTTCGCGTTCTTGAGGTTCCTCGGCCTCATGGCATCCTGCATTTTCCTGGTGCCAGAGGCCAGACTGCGGATGAGATCTCTGCAGTGGGCTCTCACGATGCAGTGGTTGCAGTTCTCCGGCAGGATGTCGGATCCCGTTCAGATTCCGCCCTCGGTCGCACAGGATCTTCTGTGGTGGGCCTGATGAAGGGTGCTCTATTTTGGCAACCATGGCCAGAGATAACGATCGTATCCCTCACGAGTTATGCCAACGAGTTGACGGTCAGCGGCCTTTGGTCTCTGTCGGAGTCCAGACTCCACATCAATCTGTTAGAACTGCGGTCTGTCAGGCTAGCCCTGAAGGCTTTTCTGCCGTCTGTGCAGGGGAAGAATGTCCTGAACATGACGGACGATACAGTAGCCATGCACTACCTCAACAAGGGGGTGGGGGAGGCAGGGTCACTCCCGTTGTGCAGGGAGGTGATGCAGCTCTGGTTCTGGGCCATTCAGCAGGACATTTCGATCTTGGCAGCTCATATGGCCAGAGACGAAAACGCAGCGGCGGACGCTCTGAGCAGGCAGAGCACGGTCTCTCACGAGTGGGAGCTTGCTCAGGAAGTTCTGTTGGAGCTCTTCGCCCTTTGGGGAACCCCGCAAGTGGATCTCTTCGCCGCCATTGTCAACTGGAAGTGCGAAAGATTTTGCTCGCGGGAATTTCCTCCAAGAGGAGCATTGGGGGAAGCGTTCGTAGTGGAGTGGCCCTTCCCACTGCTGTACGCGTTTCCTCTAGTCCCCGTCATTTCGCAGGTGTTGCGGAGGTTACGGAGGTTCGGTTCCCGGATGATCCTCATGCTCCGGCATGGGCCAGGAGAGTGTGGTGCCCGGACCTTCTCGACATGTCCATCTGCCCTCCACGTCGTCTTCCCTACCGAGACGATCTGCTCTCACGGGAGGGGGGTCGGGTTCTCCATTCAGAGGTCAAGTCCCTCAGCCTTCACGCTTGGTTTCTGAAAGGTTTAGGTACAAGGATTGGGACCTCCCAGAGGACGTGATGGAGGTGTTGCTTTCCTCCACAAGGCCCGCAACGAAGACTCTGTACCCTTGCCGTTAGATTTGCGACTGGTGCAGAATGTGGATCCTTTCCAATGTTACATTCCTTTGGTTTTGTCTTTTTTGCTTTCTTTAGCCCACAAGGGCCTGCAAGTGGGTACCATTAAGGGTTACCTGACGGCGCTGTCCATATTTAAGCGCTCGTCTGAGGAATGTTCTTATTTTAAAATCCCTTGGATATCTCAGTTTCTAAAAGGGCTAACTAATGTGTTTCCACAGTCGCCTTTCCAGGTTCCGGGATGGGATTTGAATTGGGTTTTAAAGTTCCTAATGGAGCTCCGTTTGAGCCCTTACATTCTTGTCTGTTGTGACTATTGTCCTTTAAAACTGTATTTTTAGTTGTGGTTACTTCAGCACGCAGAGTAAGTGAGTTGCAGGCACTTTCTGCCAAACCACCCTTCAATGTGTTCCATGAGGACAGGGTTGTCCTTAGGGTACGGCCTTCCTTTCTTCTGAAGGTTGTGTCGGAATTCCATCTGAGCCAGAAGTTAATTCTTCCGGCGTTCTATCCTCCTCCACATCCTGGTAAGGAAGAGGTGAGGCTCCATAGGTTGGACCCTAGGAGAGCTTTGAGTTTCTATCTCTCACGGATGTCCCGGGTCAGAGTGGACGATCAGCTGTTTATTGGTTATGCTGAAAGGCGTTTAGGTCAAGCTGTTTCCAAGCAGACCTTATCTAGATGGATCATTTTGACGATCTCGGAGTGGAGTGTACCGTTTGGCGGGAAAGGACCCTCCAGTCGGCTTACGGGCTCATTCTACTAGGGCTTTGGCTGCCTCCACTGCCCTACAGATGGGTGTTCCGAATGGCATTATTTTTGAAGCAGCCACATGGGATTCTGTCCATACTTTTGTGAAACATTATTCCTTGGACTCTATCCTTGGGCAGGATTTGGCCTTTGGTAAGGCAGTCCTCTATTCTGCAATTTGATTGGGCATTCTAAATTGATGCGATTGTAAATTCTTTTCCCACCTCCATACGTTGGTACTGCTTTGGGAGTCTGTCAAAGATGTGGAATACGTTGGAGGACACAATTCCTTCGAAGAACAAGGTACTTATTTTACCTGGTAACGTTCTTTCGATGGGATGTTCCTCCAACGTATTCCAAATCGTACCCTCCCTACCTGCCCCTCTACAGAATTTTTTATGCAATTGCAGCTTATGTTTCCGCAAGGCTTTCTGTAGTCATACTGGCAGGAGATTGGTGCCACACGTTCTGGGGGGATAAACTACAACTGAGGCTACGGGCGTTGTGCATCCTAGATATAACATCCGGTGACGTCGACCATCGACGGAGGCCCTCGAGGGACAGCGTATCAACACAGGACACCTACGCCGAAAATGTTTTCTGAAGCAGCACAGCTGTGGTAATTACTGTCAAAGATGTGGAATACGTCGGAGGAACATCCCATCGAAAGAACGTTACCAGGTAAGATAAGTAATGTGTTCTTCTTTCTCTTTGAACCCGAGCGTGTCTCATTTCAAATTGAACAATGCCTCAGCATTTGAGGAGGCCTCCACCAGAAGTCCAGAGGATGCACCTTCTCACGCCTCATCCTCAACACCAGTCACTGGAGTGACAGTAATGACATTACTGGTGCTGGGTCTAGCCCCAGCTCCACTATCAGGACCATTTGTTAAGTTAGTCCAGAATTCAGAATTTTTACAATTAACTCAGCTTTTGTGCCGGAGACTGTCAAGCCTCTCTCAGCACACAACTTTCTCAATTAATCCACTTTTGAGACATGAAAGGGATTGTTTCCATGATACTTAGTATAGTAGGTGACTTGTATCTACAAACAACCAGCTGTTATGTCGAGGGGGTCATCGCACCGCTGTACACCAATTTGTTAGGACTGATTTTCTATACTCTGGCATGGTAGACAGATATATAGAATCCCAACCTATATTGTGACTGGGACAATTTACGGAATCTGTAGCCAAACCACTTTAGGTAGCAGTGACGGGCGGTCTAGGCTAAGTTCTTCAGAGGTGGTGCGCTTGTAAAGGGTCCACAATGAGGTCACACAATGGGAGTCACAAATTGCACTTAGGCAGGATGTATAAAAATAAAGTTATTTAATTATGGCCAAAACACACAATAAGACAATGAATACAAGCAGGTAGACCTTTCACACCATACTATCAAACTAAATACATATATGCATTTACCAGGTGATAATGCACAATACAAATCAAATACTCATGCAAAGGAATGGATAGGTAAGTATTATACACCAAAAGGTCCACAGAGAGGGTCTGTAGCTAAAATTGTCCAGCCCTAAGTCGCCTGGGGCCTTGTGCCTATTGTTCAGAATACATTCCACAGAACGTAGGATGCAAGAATAAATGCAGGTAGGGTCTGTTAGGGCTCAATGTAGACGAGTGCCCAAAATTATCCCCAACAGTCAGAAGTCTTGCCAAGGCAAGTAATGGCAATGCCAATGGTGTTAGAAATTGGATTATTATAAGCTCATTGACTTATATTTGCAGTATTGGGGGTATATTAAAAGCTCAATAACTTACCACCCTTACGCCAAATCTTCCCCAGTCATGGTGGAACAAAGGAAGGGTGTCCTAGGTTGCTTTTCCTGCCAAAATCCGCGGTCCTCGATTTTCAGGGGTTGCAGGTCAGAGCTTCACTTCGGTTGGTGTCTTTTGCTGGTGCAAGGACTCTCGGTCAAGGAATGCATAAAGAAACAATGCAGCACCCCTCTCAGGACTGGACTCGTGTCAGGTAACCAGGTTTCGGATGGGATACGCCAAGCACAGCAATACAACTGGACTCACTAGCCACGGTCGGACTTTCCGGTCTTTCTCGGGTCGTCTTTGTGCTAGGACGCTGACATTTTGCAGAGTGTGTCCTTGCAGTGGCCGCTGAGTTTCCACCAAGTGTCACGCCGAAACTTGTGTGGTGACGAACTTAACACGGTAACCCAAAAACAAAGCTGGTCAGCCACAGGATGGTTTCCGGGCACTTCCGAAGGCGGTTTTTGTGCTGAGCACTGAGCAGACCTCGAATGTATGGTCCCTCCGCTCAAATGGTTGTGGCACCTTTAGAGGTCTACTGAAGATCACAAGCAAGACAGAGCTCCATCAGGGCTGCAGCAGAAGTTGGTTGCCAGGCCTCCTTCAGCCAGGTTTCCGTTTTTTTCGCAGGTGTTGCACTACAGGCTACTTGGCTCCTCCAGGTTTCTCCAGGATCTCTGAAGAAAGTGTGCAGGGGGTCCCCTTCTTATCCTAAAAGCCAGGTAAGAGCTGAAACTCCCACTAGCAGGACTAGCCCACATACACACACCACAGTGGTCCAATCAGGACCACTGGCGGGAACATTCATGCATACCACTCTGACACACAGAAACCAGAATGCGGATTGGAGTCAGACTGACCCAGCCCACATACGGCCTGCAAAAACACATAGCCCTCCAGTAGCCTGCCAAAAGCTGCTTCTTTCCCGGGCACTTCAAGTCCTCATAAGGATTTTCCTTGCCTCTGAGGCCAGGAAGAAGGCTAAACAACAAGAGGGAAAAAGAACAGGCGAAAAATCTCGTGGCACGCCCATGTTTGACCAGTAGCCGCAGTTAGTAGCCAAACGCGGTAAAGCTAAAATAAAATTCCCCAAAAAGTGGGGAAAAGTCACTGCTGCCACCAGCCCATCGTTTAAGCACATCTAGAGTAACCAAACATCCTCTGAGTGTTAGTCTAGGGCAAAACAAAAATGCACCCCATTGCACTTCAATGTAAACTGCTTTATGCAATGATAAAAAGTTACCACAAGTGATACATAAGTAACCACAAGTAGCAACATAGTCACAAGACTAAGGGAAACACTGTTTCCCAGTACTGATAGCCTGAAAGACATATCAGTTTCCCCATAACATGTCAGCAAAGGCCAGTGCAGAGAAGCTTAAGGCTTCACTGTACTGCAAAAAGTGCAGGTCAGATTAAAAAACAAAAGCTAAAAGTTTGGGGGTTCCATAAAGATGGATGGAAAGGTGCAGTAAAGAGAATCTTTCCTAACAGTTGCTATATAAATAAACTATCATATATCATATCATGATCTCCAGTGCCTCCAAGCTATTGCAGCTTGCGCCTGAAGAAACCAGGAAGGAGGGTTTCTTGTACCAGAGGCGCAAGGCCAAGAGGAAGACAATCATGGCGGTGCCCTTCTGGACAATGTGTGGGAAGAAGGCCTGGCCCTCATGAAGAACACTCGCACTGCTCCAGCCAAATGGGATAGGCTGGAGAAGTATCTGGTGCTGGACTCCGCACCCATGTGCCTGAGGTTGCAACCATTGCCAGATTCTGTGGTATTGGCTGCCGCGAGGAAACGGCCGGCTAACCCGTCCTCGTCATCCTCGGTCCCTCCGGACAGCGAGGGAAAGAAGATGAACGCCATGGGAAGGAAGGGGATTTACACTGCGTCGTCAAATATCAAGGCGGCCAACGCACTGGCGATCCTAGCCAGGTACGACAGGGAGCTGTGTTACAAGCTGGGGCCTGTTCTGGAGTTCCTCCCCGACAATAAGAAGATGGAGGCAATTGCTCTTGTCAAGGAGCCCCCCCACAGACGAGAAACTTTTCTGGGCAGGGCTTTTCCCGTATTGGCAGCTAAGGATTGGAACAGTCTGCCCCCAGCCATCCGACTCGAGACAAGCCACCTGGCTTTCAGGAAGAGCCTAAAAACTTGTATCTTCAAATAGGATCCTCTATCCTTGGATGTTTGGCCAGATTAGGTCAGGTTGTTAAGTCTTTTAGTATCTATGTACTCCTCCGTCCCTTCCCCCCGTACTGCATGGGCGTCCCTTCCAGGGCATGGGAGACAGAATCTTTTTCACCAGAAGAAAATTGTTTTCCCCTTTAAATTTAGAGGCATGTGGGGGTGCAGCCCATGGAGCATGCGCTGACTCCGCCTTCCGGCGCCACACCTCAGTCCCCTTTTCCACGTCGACGGGAACGTGCCAAATTCACCAGCGCTCGGCTACGGGCATGTAAATCCACCCGCGGACCCTTCTTCTCTTTGTCTTTTTACCTTTTCATCATTTAGGTACTCTGGCGTCACACTCCTCCGTGGCGCATGTTGACTTCCACAGGGTTCAGCAGGTGTCCATCCTGCAACAAGCTCTACCCAACTTCAGACCCCCACGCCCTCTGCCTACGTTGCCATGGCTCAGACCACAGTTGGGAAGCTTGTACAGCGTGTGGCTCGTGGTCCTCGTAGGCGCTGAAGAAAAGACTAACCAGGTGGAGGGAGCTCTTCCAGAAGTCGCCTCCAGAGGACCTCAAGAACTTTGTGAAGCATCGAGCCTAGCCCAAGGTAGGGCCGATTTTCTCCATTGCACCCCGCAAAGGAGACTCCTTACCAGGGACTCTCCCGCGTGGGAGAGACCGGTCAGGTCCTTCTACCAGCACATGCACCGATGCTGCTGCAGCTACCGGCCTCCGGGCCGAGGGATCCTCAGATTCTCCCGGTGGTAGTGTGAGGGACCGGAAGGTTCTTGTACCGGATTGTCATCCGAGGGGATCCGCCCTTGTACCGGCAATATTGCCGAGGTGCTACGCCCTAATACCGCCAATATGTCAGAGGGGGCGCCTAAACGCAGCTCTATCGACCCTCGGGTCGAGGGTGTTGCACCTACCGGGCCTAGGCCCGAGGAGCAGGGTAGGCCATGTGATCCACACGCAAGAGTCTTGGATGAGGCCGTGTCCAACGGGCTGAGCAACACGTCGCAGGCACATGGTAGGCAGCCCGACAAGATGGCCGCCGCGCCAGACAGGGGCACCGGTCCGACGTCATTCCAGGAATTCGACGAAGAACGAGTGTCAAGGTGGGAGTGGCCTCAACCAGGTACGTGGCCTACAGCTTATCCCTCTTTTGCACAGGGCAGCTTTCCACTGCATCCATAAGGTACAGCAGCTCCTGGCTACCCCGTCAGCCTCCCCACCACCTCTTCTGCCAGTGAAGAGGGGTTCTTCGAGAAGTTCCTCGGCCTCATGAAATCACCTCGGATGGGGGTTATCCTCAAAGACTCCATCAGGAAAGTCCTTCCCGCAATGCTAGTGGTGCCACAAGCACCGGCGCGGCATCCGGCTCCTCATAGGCGGCTCCGTACCAGTCTCTACTGCTTCCTCCGGCGCCAACTACTCCTCCTCCACAGGATCCTCCTGATCCACAGGATGCGGATGAGAAGGATCTGAATACACCATCCTCAGCTAGGCCTTCCACGAACATCTTGCTGGGCTGGCGGAGTATCTGGGCCTACTCCAGCCCGAGGTCGAGCAGCCGGCAGAGGGGTTTCTGGCGGAAGTCCTCACGCGACGCCTCTCTGCCGAAACGGGATTAGACTGCATACCAATGTAGTCTCCCTGGCCAAGAAGGGCTGGCTCAAACCTCACTTGGCCCAGCTGGTCAATAGACACCTGGACTCCAGTTCAGGCAAATAGAGGGGGATACACTTTTGCTCTCGGCCCATCCTCAGCCACACTCCTCTGTGATCGCTACGGCATCACTATACTCCAAGCCTCAGTCGTCCTCAGCCTCTTCCTCTGCGGCACTGCTAGTCAAGGAGAAGATCTTGGAGGCGTACGGGAAGAAGCTCTATTCCAACGCGTCCTTGCATCTCCGTCAGGCCAGCGCCGATGCCATGCTGGCTGCCGCCAACCAAAGATTATGGCGGTAAATTGCACACTTCCTCCCGGAACTCCCTACCTAGAGCCAATCGCCCTTTAATGCGGGGCTAGCCAAGGTCATGGCACATGACCTCAGGGAAACCACAGTGGCCCCTATCAACACCTCTGGCCGTGCCATCTGTATCCATCGCCACGGACATGAGAAGGACAGCCTTGCTCCGGGCAACAAAATTTAACCTGGATGTTCAGGAACGCATATTAGATCTTCCGTTCGAGGTGGGGGACCTCCTTTCACTCCTCCACGGATGAGGAGCTGGATAAAAAGAAAAACCGCTCACAAACGGACATCCTAACAAAGACCACGCCCAAATCGTACACCCGATCTCAGACAGGGGTCATACGTACAGAGGATTCCGCAGCTTCCAGGAACAGAGATCCAGGCAGCTGGACCACTCACTGTCCTAGAACCGGCAAACAAAAAAAAGGGGGGGGGGGAGTAAAGGCTTTTTCCAGTCCCTCTTCTCCACAACAGCCTCCGAGGGAAAGAAGGCATGACACAGCCCTTCGGGTGCACATGTCTCCAGCAGGGGCAGGCTAGCTCCATGCACATTTCTGGTGCCAGAATTTCACCGACCCCTGGATCCTCTCCGTAGCATCCATGGAGTACTGCCTCTCCTCCCTCCTCCCCTCCACTCCCACAGGCTGGGACAGCAACTCTTTTGGCGGAGATCCATTCGCTCGTAGAAAGCCAGGCAGTGGAGGAAGTCCCAGCCTCCCAGCGAGGCTTGGGCATTTTTACTCAAGGATTTTCACCATTCAGAAGAACAAGGCGGGCCTGCGAGTTGTGCTGGACCTTTCCACCCTCAACCTCTCCTTACCGCTGCAAAAATTCAAGATGGTTATGCCAGCTTTTATTGTGGAGACATTGTGCAAGGGAGACTGGATGTGCTCCTTGGATCTGAAGGACGCGTACCTACACGTCCCGATCTGGCAGCCCCATCGTTCGTTCCTACAGTTCAGGATCATGGGCTACCATTTTCAATGGAAGATCCTTCCTTCCTTTTGGCCTCCACTCAGCCACCAGGGTCTTTACCAGGCTCATAAATACGGTGGTGGCCCACCTCAGATCGCAGGGCCTCCACATCTACCCATACCTCGACGACTGGCTCGTCAGGGCTACATCCCCAGAAGCGGTTTATCACTCCTCCCACACCCTACGCTGCACGATCTGGGCTTCTTGCTCAATCTCAAGAAGTCACAACTGCAGACATTCTTGGGCCTCATCTGAGACACATGCTCCGAGAAAGTATTTCCGTCGGAGGACAAGATCTCGGCCATCAAGAGGGCCACCAACCACTTCCTCAGCAGAGAGGTGACCTCGGCATGGTGGTACCAACATCTCCTGGGTCTGTTGGTGGCAGTCCTACTAGCCGTCCCGCACACGAGACTGAGGATGAGGAGGATTCAGCTGCACTTTGCAGCCTCATGGAACCCGGAGCGGGGCTCTCAATACGAGATGATCAACGTTCCTCCATCTCTCTACCCAGACTTATCATGGTGGTCCAGGGACTGCAAGCCCTTCTGGCCTCCCACCCCACAGGCTGGGGGTGAGAGACCGGAGGGTTCCCACTCGAGGGTTGGAGAACCACAGTTGACGATCTGTCGGTCCACAGCACCTGAACTAGTCGGGAATAGGAATACCACATCAATTGGCTAGAGCTGAACGCCATCTGGCTAGCGCTCAGGGCATTCCTACCACATCTCGGGGGCAAAGTTGTCCTCATCCAGGCAGACACCTCGACCAGCATGTGCTATGACAACAAGCAGGGAGGCACCAGATCCCCCTCCTTTTTGCAGGCTGGCAATTCGCATGTGGGAGTGGGCCTTGGAAAACGACATCTACCTCACAGCAGTCCATCTTCCAGGGGAACCCAACCTGGAGGAGGACAGGCTCAGCAGGCTGGGAGCGGACAATTAAGAGTGGCAGCTAAACGACCTCATTATTCAGAAGATCTTCAACAAGTGGGGTCATCCCCAGATGGATCTCTTTTCCACCTGGCGCAACAAGAAGTGCCCTCTGTTCCCCTCCTGGCAGGGACAGGGCCCTGGCTCCCTGGGCGACGCATTTCGGCTTCAGTGGAACGGCCTGAGGGCTTACGGCTTTCTGCCCACTCCGCTGATTCAGAGTAATTTGCAAGATCAAAGAGTCTCGCCAACTAAACATCATCCTGATAGCGGCAAGGCTATGGTTTTCAGAGCTGCTCAGCCTCTTGGAGATGCCCCCGTTTCATCTCTCGACGGGCCCAGCACATTTTCTGCCGCAGCAGGGGGGCGGGGTCATCCACCCAGCGCCACAGAAACTAGCCCTAACAGCGTGGTTCCTGAGCAGGTAACGCTGCGGCACCTCAGCCTTTCACAGGCTAATCTGTAAATCATACATGGCGCAAGGAGCAAGGCTACCAGGACCCAGTATAAAAGCAAATGGACCAGATTCTTCCACTGGGCAGACTCCAAAGGAATCAATCCCCTAGCATGTACTCTGGATGACATGCTTTCTTTCTCGGCGCACCTCGCCCACTCTGGCGTGCAGGTTGACAATTGCCGTACATATCTTGCAGCCATCTGAGCTTACAGGAGCTCGGAAGAGGTGAACTCCTCCTCCAATCCTATAGTCAAACATTTGACGGGGCTCGTGAGGCTCTGGCTGCACCCGGTATGGGACCTCAACATAGTCTTGGGCGCCTTGGCACACAAACCGTTCGAGCCAATGGCGTCCGCAGACATCAGGCTGGTCACCATCAAGACGGGCTTACTGGTCAGCCTTACCTCGGCTCGTAGAGTCAGTGAAATTCAGGCGCTGGTCTCCTCCGAACCATATACTACCTTCCACAGGGACAAAGTAGTCCTGCAGACACACCCAGCATTTCTGCCCAAGGTGCCATCTGCTTTCCACTTGAACGAGGAAATTGTCCTTCCTACGTTCTTTGCCGATCGTAAAGACGAATCACAGAGAGTTCTGCACTGCATGGATGTCAGGCGTGCCTTGAAATTCTACTTGGACAGGACCAAGGACTTCTGCAAATGAGACGCCCTGTTCATCACTTTCGGGGGCTCAAGACCAGGCTATCGGGCCTCCATGTCCTGCTGGATGGTCTCGGCCATCAAAGAAGCATACAAGGGCCAGCACAAGCCTCTGTCGGCCAACATGACTGCCCACGCAAACAGGGCCAAGGTAACGGCCATCGCATTCTAGCGCCATGTCACTTGGCAAGTCATAAGCAGGGCGGCCACTTGGGCCACTCCCTCAGCTTTCTGCAAGCGTTACTCTTTGGATGCCAGCTCAAGATCTGATGCGGCTTTCGGACAGGCGGTTCTCAGGAACCTATTTGCTTAAGGAGGGTCTCCTCTCCACCCTGGGGCTACATTGTTGTAATCGCCCATGCAGTATGGAGGAAAGGGGACGGGACGTAAGAGTAATTGGAAGTTATTCACCGTAGTGACTTACGTACTCCTAGTCCATAGTCCCCTTTCCTCCATACGTCCCACCAACCTCCCCCCTAATAATACTGGTGTCATTAGGCAATGTTAAATCTGTTGTCGACACGTCAATGGGGACTGAGGTGTGGCGCCGGAGGGCGGACTCCGGGCAGGGCATGCTCCCTGTGCCGCACGCACGCGTGCCTCTAAATCTAAAGGGGAAGATTTTTTTCTGGTGAAAAAGGTTCCGTCTCCCGTCCCCTGGAAGGGACGCCCATGCAGTATGGATGAAAGGGGACTATGTTAGTCACTACGGTGAGTAACTTATAATATTTGTTATGCGCTGTTAGGCAGAATCATATGTAGTGCCCTTAGGGACCACTGCACACAATTAAGACTACAAGTGGCAATACAATTTCACCTTTGGTACAAGCCTGTACTACACGGCAAGAGTGGTAGCAATGCCTGAGCAGCCAGACTTATCTCAAGAGCCAATGAGCAGTAGTAGAGATTACACCAAGGACTACAATTACTGTGACTCAAGCAAACACTGACTCAAGGTGTCTGGTCAAAAAATATAAGTACATTTATTTTTTAAACCATCTGTTCACAAAACACTCCACTTCTAGTAAGATAAAACTGCACTTCAAATATACTACACACAACCAATTCCCCTTGTGCAGAACAATTCAAGGTAAGTACCTTAGGATTTGAAAGACCGGTGTTGTGAAACAGACATATCCGGGAGTACATATGCAATCAGTTTTTGACAGTAATGACAGTTCGGTCTTACTAAAGATAAGCGTACCCACGGGAAGAAGTGTAACCGAAGTCAAACACACTTAGCACTTGAATTCACACAAGAAAATTGGGGATAAAATCATAGGCAATACTTTTGTCAAGGCAGGTAGAATCAGAGGGCACCTTCTAACCAGTAGATAAGTTAATAGGCCTGTGCCAGTGTCAAATGTAACAGGGGTCCTGTTGCCGAGAATCGCACCGTTCATACAGTTCACAATTCGAGATTGTCAGGAGTACTTAGATATTGTCACGAAAGGAGGCAAAAGTTAAACGAGGGAAAGAAGAAAAGCACAAGCTTTTGGTGAGGAAGAAGGGTTCACCCCAATTCCTCGAAGTCGGACACAGTACCTTATTCGTTGAAGAAAGCTGGTGCCACAGCAGTTGTTCCTGGTAGCTCCTGCAGACTCACGGTTCCTGGAGCTTCAGTCGTGGAGACAAGGACGACGTCTGGAGCGATCTGCAATACCCAGGGATGTGGCCAGCAGCAGCGAAACGACAGTGAATAAAAGGTGCGCTCCTTTTAAAACAGGAGAGGCTCTTCAGATGGCTATTAGACCCCTACAGCAATGTGCAGCATTTTCGCCAACAAAGAGGATCCTCTGGCTGTGGAAGATGAGCTGGGGAAGAAGACTCAGGACTGGATCTTCTCTGGTCGTTGAAGGTTAGATAGCTCCGGAATGCAGCAGGGCTTCAGCAGGACTCGGGAGTTGCAGCAGCCGTCTTCTTCTCCGCTTCTCTTCGGTTCTTGTAGTTCCAGTGGCGACTCTGACTTCCAGTCTAAGAGTCCTGCCTTTTATGCCAAAATCCCCCATACACACAGCCTTGCTGTCAATCACTCAGCAGGGGGGTTATCCGGCCCAGACAATCACCTCAGCCAATCGACACAAAGTGCGACTTGGGTCTCCAAGGAGACCCTGTGCAGGAGGTGAATAAACCCCTCCCTCACATTCAGCCCACCTAGACACCCAGACGCCAAAGGAGGGCTTCTGGACAGAAGCCTGCCAAAGATCGGCGAACAAAGAAGGCAAACCTGGTTTGGCGCGAAAAGTAAAACACAAGAAGAACTTTAACAAAAAGAAATGCCGACTAAACCCAACCGGAGCAAAAATAAAAAATATTGGTCAAGCAGGTTTAAGTTCAAGGCTAATATAATGGCCTAAAACAGTACCACGTTTATATAGTATAATCGCGGTAGAAAAGTTAGGGTAGATACCACTGCCACCAGCCAAGTCTAAATGTTAATAGAGCAAAACAATGTTCAGAGAGGCACAGACAAAAAGGTAAGAACCCTTTTCAATACTCCATGTAAGATGGGGTATACTTGGTCTGTAGTTTAAAGTGACTATGTAAAGTTAATGGCAACTTTACCTTTTTCTGGGGAACAGTAGTCGGCCCCAGAAAAAATGAGTCGGTGAGAAGTCTCAAAGACAACCCTGTGTCACTGCACTGAAGGTGCTGGGTAGCACCACAAAAGTGGGTCTCCTGGAGTGGTGTGGCTCCAGAGCCCAAGATCACACAAAAAGTAGAAATACACGTGGCAAAACACATGTAAGAGTGGGGAAAAAGGCTCACACTCTTACCAGGTGGAAAAAATAAACTCCTGAAATCCAGCAAAGATGCTGAGGGACTCTTATTAGGTGAGAGAAATTAGCCATAAATTAGAATTCTCCCTAACATGCGCCCCGATGCCTGACGGCTTTCGGTGCTTTATAAATACACAAATAAATAAGGAGGGAGAAGTAGCGTCTGATCACACCATTACAGTGGCGTTGGACGTAGCTCCACTGGGTTCCGGCACATGGGGAATGGTGTCTGCCTTTGTTGACAAGGCTGGTTGAAGGCCACGAATTTCTGGCAGGAGGTTCAGCCGAAGATGTTGGACATGCCCTTCGACGGAGAGAACTTGTTTGGGAACGTCATCGACTAGTCCCTCCAGGCCATCAAGGCGAATACAGAGACGGCCCATTCCCTTGCACTCTCCAGCAGCAGCTCTCTTCTTTTAGCTCTTCCAGGGGAATGTCGAGCAGGTCTGCCAAAGTTTTCTCTTCTTCGTACCATCAGCCCTCCAAATGCACTACTCAGAAAGTCAACAGAGGCCCATCCCAGGCCTTTGGTGGCAGAGGACAGTGTTGTTGCCCGCAGGGCAGGAGGCCGGCTCCGAAACAGTCTTTAACCGGCCGGGGTGTCTTGTCCCTACGCATGCACCCTGGTGGAAAGCTGGCTGACTAAGTTCGTTGGCGAGTGGAAGATCACCACCGACAGATGGGTGCTGGATGCTCTCGCCCAGGGACACACCGTGGAGTTTCAACGCAGGTGTCAGCGGATCCCTCCAATTACCCGTCCGGAACAGCACATAACTCAGCTCCTGGAAGAGGTACGGACCATGCTGTGAAAAGGAGCGATAAAGCTAGTTGCCCAACGGCTCCGGGTCTCCGGAGTCTATTCCAGATACTTTCTGGTCAGAAAGAAGACCGGGGGCTGGAGGCCCATCCTAAACCTGCGACGTGTAATACAATACATGAAATACATGAAGTCCCAAAAGTTCAGGATGGTCACTTTGCAACACGTGCTCGGCCAACTGGAGGAAGGAGTTGACGTCGATAGACCTGGACGATGCCTATTTCCACGTCCCCATTCACAAGAAACACCAAAGGTTTCTGCGTTTGTAGTGCAGGGTCAGTACTACCGGTGTTCAAGGCTCTGCCATTCGGATTGAAGTCTGCCCCCAGAGTGTTCCAGTGCCAACCTGTCTACGGGGCAGACACGTCTACCCGTACCTCGACTTGCTCAACAAGGCCCGCTCGCGCGTGTTTGCTGTCGGACACACAGAGGCGACTGTCCAGCTACTGACCGATCTGGGATTCTCCAACTATCCAAAGTCCTGCTTTACACCATCGCAGAACGTGCTGTTCCTAGGAGCCAGATTCAATACAGTGTCCTGCCTGGTGTCGCCCTCGGAGGAGGTGGTAGCGGCCATTCGAGGGAAGGTGCAGCATCTGTTGTCGATGAAGACCAATACAGTGCGGACCATGAAGTCGTTGCTCAGCATGATGTTATCCTTGATCTACCTCATCCGGCTCTGCAGGTTGCACATGCGACCCCTTCAGGAGTTCCTGGACGTTCGCTGGATACAGGTGTCCGGAAGCTTTTCGGACAGGATACTGCTCGACAAGGAGTTCCGTCGGGCGATAGGGTGGTGGGGCGTCTGCGCCAATGACGTCCAGTATTTCAAAACCCTCCATACCAGGAGACAGTTACCACAGACACTTCCCTGGAAGGCTGGGGAGCCCACACTGGACATCCAAGTAAGCGCAGGATTTATGGCGCTGGCCCATCGGTCAAGCGATGTTCCTCGCCCCTCTTCACCTGGCGGGAGTCAAGAACACCATCACAAACTCCCTCAGCAGGGAATTGCGCTCCTGCCATGAATAGGAACTTTGGCAGGACCAGGTGAGACCCGCATCTTCAAGTGTGGCTGGCCCCCGATCGATCTGTTTGCGACAGCGGCAAACTCCAAATGCCTGAAGTTTGCCAACAGATTCCACCAACACGAGGAGCCTGGGGGACGCATTCTCCTTCCCGTGGGAAGGGAGGTTTCTGTACGCGTTTCCTCTGTTGCCTCTCCTGCTACCTGTCATGAACACACTCAGACAGTGCCAATGCAGGATGATACTCGGCGCCCCAGCGTGGCCAAGGCAGATTTGGTACCCAGACCTTCTCAGCCTGTCGGCTTTGCCTCCTGTCAAGCTGCCAGTTGTTCCAGATCTTCTCACCAGAGAAGGAGGCACAATCCTTCATCCCTACCCAGGATCGCTGAACCTGAGGGCTTGGCTCTTGCAGCCCTAGAGTTTGGAGGACATAAGTTACCTGTGGACTGCAGGGAGGTCCTCGCCAAGGCCAGGGCGTCGATGACTTTGAAGTGTTACGGTCACAAGTGGAACGTTTCGCTGCGTGGTGCCAGTCTCAGAAGATTACCCCTCTGAGGGTCACGGTACGCAGATTCTTCCATACTTGCTATCCTTGGCCAAAGCTGGACAGACACACTCCTCTATCAAGGTACATCTGACGGCTATCTCCTGCTATACCAGGTCTCGGGGAACTACTTCACTTTGGTCTTATCGACTAGTGAAGGAGTTCCTCAAATTACTTTTTCGATCTTTCTCGCCGGTGAAGGCTCCTGCCCTGGCGTGGGAACTCAACGTGGTGCTGACGAGGCTCATGGGGGGCCTCCTTCAAGCCTTTGCATCTGGCTCCACTCAAGTTCCTCTCCTGGAGAACGGCTTTCCTTGTGGCCATCACCTCTGCCAAGCAACCAGACCTGACATTCCACAAGTCGAGGGTGGTGCTGCGCACGTACCCCTCTTTAATGCCGAAGGTTCCGTCGGAATTCTCCCTCAACAAGCCTTTGGTGTTACCTGTTTTTTTTCCCGAAGCCTTTGTCACCGGCTGAAAGGGCCCTGCACTCGCTGGCTGTTGCTTGTGCCTTGAAGTTCTATGTGACGCAAATGAAGAGTTTTCTGAAGACTTCACAACGGTTTGTGAACTTTGGTCCTGTGAACCATGGGAAGGCCTTGTCCAAGGTTGCCATTTCAAGGTGGCTGTCCGGCTGCATGACGCACTGTCATCGGTTGGCCAACCGACCGCTGGCAGGCCCTTCGAGAGCCCACTCCACCAGAGCGATCGCTGCAACTGCGTTCCTGTCTGGTGTGCCCCTGCTGGACTTCTGCAGGGCTGCTACGTGGAGGTCCACGCACACCTTCACAAAGTTCTACTTTGTCAACAGGGATTCCAGAGAGGAGTCCAGAGTCGGCCAAGCAGTGCTAGGCAACCTATTCGCTTGAGGTGAGTCGGTTCCTGAGGTAAGAGTAATTGCTTCTGTTGAGCCTTGCCACCTTCCGTGGTTGTGTAATGTTGTACTGCTGTGTATTCTTTATTCATGAGCATGTGAATCCATGCCAGACCCCATGCTAGAGAAGGAACAAGTTACTTACCTGTAACTATTCTTCTCCAGCATGGGTTCACATGCAAACCCTCCCTCCGACCCCTCTGCGGCAGCTCTTGGTCATGCTGTTACTTTACGTGCTTACCAAATCTGAAGATGGCTGCCAGAGGAGGGGCTTAGGGAGAGGGATGTCATTGGATGGGGGCAGTAGGACTCGGAGGACAGTGATTGGTTTAAAGGAGAAATAGTGTGAAAGTTTTTTCTTTTACCAAGGATTCCCAGCCTAACGTCGGAGCATGTGAATCCATGCCAGACCCATGCTGGAGAAAAACAGTTACAGGTAAGTAACTTGTTCCTTACAGGCGACTGCCACAACTTTTATGCTGAAAAGCAGGGAATCCATACTCCTCGAGCAGGGAATTACCAAGTAACCATATACTGAAGAGAGAATCCAGAGGACGGTTTTTAGAAAAGCATAAAAATATTTATTAGAATTGATACAGAATCATTAGAAGAAAGAAATCATGAATGAATCTAAAGAGCAACCATTCAATGCAGGTAAAAGCACAACTGTGACAAAGCACGAAGTAATAGGTAACAGCTCATTCACACCCATCAATCAGGCAATTTATCCTAATGCCATCATCCATCAACATTCATATTTATACAACACTGAATAAAAAATACAAATACAAAACATTTCATCTCAACATCAATAGATAACAATATTCAACAATTTGTGCGCATTTTCTTTTTTCTGTCTTGGAGTGGGTCTAAGTTGTTGTCCAAGGGAGTACAATCATACTTTCCAACACTCTTAACAGGACCGACCGGTTTTGACGTATAGGTGTCGTTTCACCACATCTTCATCAGGGGACTAAATGACATTCTGAAATGCTGGGCAGGATCTTCCTCTAGTTCAATGGAGCCTTAACGAAGGCGTGCATTCACAAAACATGGCATGGCGAGTACTCTGCTGCTGCTGGCACTCAATACCACAGCACTCTGCATGCTGTGGATTTCGCAAAATGGCGGGCCTGATCTTCAACTAATTTGTGGCCAGGCCTCACTACCGCAGCGATCCTTTGGAAAATGCGTGGCAGGTGTAGAGGAGTCACAATGTGGCTAAATTGCTCCTGGGATTATTTGTGGCAGTCTCCAACGTGCTGCCGGCGGTATCTGCCACAACTTAACAGTTCAAATTGTTTTACAAAGAATTACAGATAAGCTTGCAATAAAGTGTTTTTTGTTGAAACTTGTTCAAGAACTTAGCTGACAAAAGTAGCTGCAGTTGCGTTTATTCCTATTGGATCCAGTGCCTGGGGGAGAATCACCAATGAGGGAGGATCACCTGGATGGGGGGTCCTCGGGGAGTGGGAGTGGGACACAGACTGTTGAGATGCGGTATCCCCCTTCCTTTTCCAACACGAACACTTTCACACAACACAAAGGACAATGGACTAACACCAGAGCTGTTTGCCTCACATGTCCTAATAGAAGCGTCAGGCAATTGATCAGAATCGCGCACACCTGACGGACCTTTCCCTTCCCCACATGAATAAAAGGTGGAGCCAGAGCGCACAATACGAGCACGGCAGACACCACAACGAGACTGCTAATCAGGCGCAGCAGTTCAAGAGAAGGAGAAAGGCGGCTGGAATCGAGAGGGTGGCACAGAGAGAAGCGACCTTGCCCTTTTTGTCCCTGACCCACAGAACCCTCTTGGAAGAGAGCCTAAGACTGGTAACAGCACAGGTGTCTTGTAGCAGATGTCAACGGTACACAGGGCAAGCTTATGCCGATAAGCAGGAACGAGTAAAGCTCCTGCGCCCGTGGCACCAGCCTTGGATACCGGAAAGCCAAAAGCCAATCAGTTCATCACAGCCGGTGAGTCGAGGGGAGAATTGATAAGAACCGGGCTGTGTTGAATGAGAAGCTCAAAGTGGCAAGTTTGAACCAAGTTTAATGAACTGTGTAAAGAACTGTAAAAAGTGTAAAGGGGAGGCTAGCAGTAGAGGGAAAACCAGCACCAAGTGGGTGCTAATGCAAGAGACTCTGTTCGATCCCCATCTGAGCGAAACCACTGGTACCAGAAGGCCATAGGAGAGTCGCCGAAAGAGGTCAAAGTGGTCATGCAGGAGGTCCAGTAAAATCCCTGTACAACCGAAATACTTTGACCTACAAACTAAGTGAAAAAATGGGAATTGACATATTATTTGAGAACACTTCTTTCTTTTCTTGAACTATCCCACACTGAAGGGGCCCCTGAGGGATCCTCGCGTATGGAAACAAGGCACAATCACCACACACAAACTGATACGCCAGACACGAGGTTGTATTCCCAAAATCTAGGGTTTATTGCAAAGCAAACAGTCTTAGTTGGCTAACTGGTCCCACACCCCGCGACGTGTCTACCAGACCTTGGGGGATGCAAGAGCAAGAGAAATTCGTACAACAGTTATATATATATACAAAGCAAGCATCTAGTAATCAGTAGTGTCACAATTTATACCACCCCTACTACATTTCCTTTGAACTAGGCACGATGATTGACAATGGTGACGAGTATGACACCTTCAAACATTCATTTAGTAACAGTTTACAATTTTGTAAGCTCAGACATAAGTCTTTGTTTTAAAGAACACAATGCTTCTGTTTCTACAAGCAAGCTGTGCGTAGGGAGAGACACATTCCAGGCCTTGCTATCTCCTTGTTTCTATTTGTGTACTGGGTGTCAATTTGCTCTCCAGGGCTCTACCGGGCTCAGGAAAGGGGGGCCAAGAAGAGCATAATTCAAGTCATTTAATGTTCGCTCTAGCATTTCTACTCTGCTTACCGAGACTAGCTGGCACCTGCTGTACTAATTAGAATGCCTTGCTGCTCACTCTCTAAGGATATGCAAGGGAGGGGACCGGGCATTTCTGTCCGGGTTACTGCGTTATGTTTCAACATGCCATTCGTGACCTTGCATTGTGCACGTGAAGCAGAATAATATTTCAGCAAAGCAGTTTTACATGAGGCAAAAAGGAAACGTTAGAGAAAACAAAAAGAAAACAAAATGGCGATTCGGTCACCTTAAAATGGCCGCACCATGGTTAAGCTTTTGCTACACCTTTCTATTACTAAACACTTGAGGCGATTGGTCTTCGGCCAACAAAGTATAGTGCCTTACGATCGAGGTGGTGTCTATTCTTTCTGGACTGACATAACCCTCCTTTTGGCCGTATGCCAAACGCCTCATCCATACATTGCATACTCCTCCGACCGAGTATCTGAATCAGATTCTGAATCTTGCACACTACTGGTCTCCTCTTCATTATCATCAATATCAGTTGACATGAATTATTTTACTGTTCTTGATTCATCATTCCCATGAGCATTTGATTTAATAGTGCTCTTTTTTTCTATCATATGTACACACTCTTCACTTCTTTCAGTGCATATTACAGGTAGGTGTTAGGTAGAATTCTCTGTTTACGCTGAATTTCCTAACCTAGTGAGTCCCCCAGCAGCTTTGCTGGATTTTTGAGCTTTCTTCTTTTCTCCTGCCAAGAGTGAGACTCTTTTACCCTCACTCTTGGACATGATTTGAGTGTATCTCTTTGATGCTATATGTGTTTTTCATGTGTTATTGTGATGTGTGTTACACAGCACCCTCAGTGCCGTAACACAGGGGTGTCATAGTGACTCCCCAGTATAGACTCCATACCCTGGGACTGACTACTGTCTCCCAGGGCATGTAAAGTCACCATTGGCTTTACTAGTCTCAAATTCTGAACAGAACCAGTACAAACCATCATATTGAGGACGTACTGGCCGGGGCAATTCGATTGCCCTGGGGTCTTAGTCGAGGGGGCACGTCTCCGTCCCCCCTGATCGAGTTTTGGCTGGTGGCAGTGGATACTACTTTTTATATTCGACCGCGAATATATCCCTATGGGATTTCCCATTGTTCGAGGCTACCAACTTTAATTATTTAATTCCTATAGCCTCGAGCCTCGAACATACTGCCGGTTTATTTATTTAGTATTAATTCTCCGGTTAGTATTTTTTGCCAGAACTCGGTTCTAAAATGGCGTTTGTGTTCGCTTCTGTGACTCCAACCCAAGTTGAGCCCTTTGTTCCACTTTTTGGCGGGCTTCTCCACACAAGCCCTCCAAAATGGTGCCACTCTGTCTGGGGTACTTAGGAGGGGTGGAGGGGGATTTAGGCACCCTGGACTGAGTTGCCTGGGCAACTCAAGTCGCACTCCGTCCTGATTGGCCCAAGTGGTGAGCCGGCCGGCTCACCACTTAGCATGTTTGAGTGACAGCTAGGCTGAGTGGGGGTTTTCTGCATAAAAGCAGGGCTTTGGGGACTGGAACTTTAGAAGTCGCCACAGGACCCAAGAATCCGACGAGGGAGAAGCTGAGCCGACCTGCTACGACGACCCCACCGGTGGAGCCCTGCTGATCCGTCTCACCACTTTTCCCAACGATAGAGGAGATCTCCAGCCCGGAGAGTCTTCTTCCTTCGACTGGTGGGGATAACCAGTCTGCTTCCTTTTTCGCTTCCTGGAACAACTCGTGGCCGCCTTGCCTGTGCCAAGCACCCCGGCAACCAGGATACCACGTTTTACCACTACCGCGAATCAAAGGGTAGTACCTTTAACCGGAAAACTCTGAGGCTGGTTTCTTCCCTGGCAGTGCAACGACCTTCATCTTTCCTCCACGTCGAGATCTTCTCTTCCTCTGGACGACGCCGCGACTTGCACCCACTGCCAGGAACAACTGCCCCCGCTGGAGGATCCTTTCCACCTAGGGTACCGTGTTCCGCCTGGCTTCCCTTGCAACCGACTGTACGGGGTAGATTTAGCCCCCGGCTTTCGAACCTGGGTTAGCCTGGGACACCCTGGCTAAACTTTTCTGAGCCTAACTAAAACCTCTCTGAACTCCCTGCAAGACTTTTTAAGCCTGTTTTCATTGTGTGATCTTGGGTACATTTGTGCCCTGCTCTCTCCAAGAGTGGGCCCGGCCTATGGACTTTGGCTCACAAGTAACTTTTGACTTTCCTGCCTTGCTTAAGAGTTCCTAAGTATTAGTGTGGTATATTTTCCTACATTCCGCCTTTTTCCCTCCCTTTTTTGTTAACTTATTGGAGTGACATCTATAGTTAAGCACTCACCTCTGTCTGGAAATAAGTGGTGGTAACGAAGACTTGTCTGATAAGGGATGTATATATAATAGTAACTGTGTTTAGAGTGATTTACAATATTAGTGCTGGAGTGTTTCAAATAGTGTGTTTTTAAATAAATAATTATATACCTTGATACCAAAGCTCTGGTCAGTGTCTGCTTGTGCTATTGTATCTGAGTGCCTATTGTGTATACTTTGCATACTGCCTAACTCTTCTTGAGGGAAGTCCAACTGCTCAGCCACAGCTACCAGGTAAATCTGGTTGGTGCAGACTGCTACCAAGCGGGTTTACTGCCAACACCTGTAGTCCTAAATCTTTTGCAGTGGTCCCCAAGGGAACTGCACAGGTTTCTGCCTAACAGTAGGTAGTGTATGCAGCAACATGTCATGAATATTCCTAGTACTGCTACTAGGATCGCAAATAGTTTCCATCCCCATGAATATAATAACCCCCAGAACCAGAAGCCTATATCCCATCCCCCTTCTTGGGTATGGAGTTCAGAGCTCAAGACATGTAGCTTTCTTATCGCTTCAAAAATCGTGGGAGAGGAATCGTTTACGAATATACAGCACGCTGATTCCCCAATTTTGCAAACACCGCCACGATCAACCAGGATTACATCAAGCGCCATTCTATTTTGTAGTGTCATTAACCTAGTCCCTTTCTCCTCTAATGTCATGTTGTATAATATATCTGTTGTTCAATTTATTGTTTTTTCTAAGATTCTGGATAGTTGTCGAATATTATAGGAGTTGTTTGCTTGGGCCAAAAATTGTATAAATGATTTTGCTACGTCCTCTACTATTAATCCGTCTTCATTACTCCTCCGTGGCCTAGATCTAGATAGTTTGGCTTTGTCTGTTGTTTTTAAAAGAAACACTCCTGGGAACAAAAGTCCCAAATAACAAGTACCGCCCCAGTTTCTAGGCAACCAGGGATATGCTTTTTCCCCATATATAAAATATACAGGGTCACCTACATACACTGGTTCTACTTCCCTGTTAAGAATCGCTGTATTCATACATCTAGTGAATGTCCCTACTGAATAGGAGCCCTTCTTCTTTAAGCAAAAAGGAACAGAACCTGGTCTGTATTTTACCGTATGGGGGGAGGCACTGCATCTTTATTTCCTTCTGAACTCATACGAAATATGATTACAGATGATTTTTCCGGCACAATCTATCGTGGGGCATTGGTTTGGGCGTAGCTTTTGGCATTATCATTCGTGCTCTATGAAATATGGAGCAACCTATGGGTCTCATAAATATCTCCTCCAATGCATTCATGTTTGTGCTATCTAATTGACCCGTTTCACTTATTCCATTTCCCATAATATAATGTACTCAGGGATGCACTGCATGCAGAACTTAAAGGGATGGTCTAGTAAAAAATTTTATTTAAAAAATAGATAGGCCACATAAAAAAAAAATACTAGCATCCTCCGTTTTAAAACTTCCTATGTAAAATTTTGAGCTATTCAAGCTCAAAATTCGAAAAAGCAAGCACAGGGGCGCAGCCATTTTGTGAAATGGAGGCCCTCCTGTGCTGGCTTTTGCGGCACTAATGAAGGAAAAGCCAGCCAGCTGTAGTAAACAAAGTCTACCGCTGGGTGGCTTTCCCTTCATTAGTGCTGTAGGCGGAGGACGGGGACCGGAGACCAGAGCAGGAAAGCTGCAGCTGAATCTCGGTAAGTGCTATTTATTTTTTTTACAAAAAATAAGCACTAGCTGCAGTTTTTTTTTCTAAGTTTTCCGGGCTGGAGGAGCCCGGAAAGCTTAGAAATAAAACCGCAGCTTTAAAAACGTATTTATGTTTGCGGTCGCTTTTGAAGAGACCGCAAACATAAATACAACGTTATTGTGTTGGAAAACGCTGCGGTTTTTCTTTCCAAGTTTCTCAGGCTCCTCCGGCTTGGAGGAGCCTGAGAAACTCGGAAAGAAAAACTGCAGCGTTTTCCAACACAACCGCGTTGTCTGCCTGAATCTGCTTTACCATTTGGGGCTCTCGGGCTCCCCACGGGGAGCCCGAGTGCCCCAAATGGAAAAGCAGATTCAGGCAGACACAACGCGGCATTGCGGAAAACAACCGCGTTGTCTGCCTGAATCTGCTTTTCCATTTGGGGCTCGCGGGCTCCCCACGGGGAGCCCGAGAGCCCCAAATGGGAAAGCAGATTTAGGCAGACAACGCAGCATTTAGCATTTCCCATTTCGGGCTCTCGGGCTCACCACGGGGAGCCCGAGAGCCCCAAATGGGAAATCAGCTGCAGGTAGAAAGACTATGCGGCATGTAAACACAACCGCGTTGTTTCTGCCTGCCTTGGCTTTCACTTTGGGTCTCCGGTGCTCCCCTGGGGGAGCACCGGAGACCCAAAGTGATAGCCACAGCAGGCAGAAACACAACGCGGTTATTGTGTTTGAAAACGCTGCGGTTTTTCTTTCCGAGTTTCTCAGGCTCCTCCGAGCCGGAGGAGCCTGAGAAACTTGGAAAGAAAAACTGCAGCGTTTTCAAACACAATAACGTTGTATTTATGTTTGCGGTCGCTTCAAAAGCGACCGCAAACATAAATACAACGTTTTTAAAGCTGCGGTTTTATTTCTAAGTTTTCCGGGCTCCTCCAGCCTGGAAAACTTAGAAAAAAAAAACGCAGCTAGTGCTTATTTTTTGTAAAAAAAATAAATAGCATTTACCGAGATTCAGCTACAGCTTTCCTGCTCTGGTCTCCGGTCCGCGTCCTCCGAGTCCCGGCACTAATGAAGGGAAAGCCACCCAGCGGTAGACTTTGTTTACCTACAGCTGGCTGGCTTTTCCTTCATTAGTGCCGCAAAAGCCAGCACAGGAGGGCCTCCATTTCACAAAATGGCTGCGCCCCTGTGCTTGCTTTTTTGAATTTTGAGCTTGAATAGCTCAAAATTTTACATAGGAAGTTTTAAAACGGAGGATGCTAGTATTTTTTTTTATGTGGCCTATCTATTTTTTAAATAAACTTTTTTACTAGACCATCCCTTTAATGTTAGTGGCTGCACGTACCAACCTATTCCTTTGCCACCATGTTGTGGCAAATGAGCACACACCCAACAGTTATTCTTTTTCAAAATTGAATGTCATATTCATTATTTGCAGTAATGTGTTTTTTCCTTAACCTTCCCTATGTTTTTCTTCCATTGGGGACAGAGTGTAAGTAATTACATGAACAGGGCTTTCAGTGGTGGAGATGTTTCTCATGGGCAAGAACATTTCTAATGGGTGCATTTCTTCCAAATACCATAATACCAATACCGTCATTATTGGGGCCAATATACTCATTATACACATTATTATTAAGCTCAGCATACAATTTTTTCGACCATTTCCTTTCTGTGACCTTCTATGCGCTATGTTTAATTCATTATCAGCAGTGGTGCAGGAGGGGGCAAAAGCTGGTTCCGGCATTTTTCTCACGGTCCTTCTTCTGCAGTGTTCGTCGTGAATGTCTCTCGTCGTTGCACTCGTTGGAATGTCAAGAAGTTCGATAAATGTCAACAGTCTGTTCTGCCAGTTCTTAGCAGCCTGGATTGCTACACGCTGGGCAAGATCTGCTCAAAGAACTCCAGAGCCGTTATCAATTGCCTTCGTACCATGTGCGCCCCGTTTGTTCGCACGTGTTCAGGACACATGGATTTTATGTTAGCACCGAGGAGCCTCGTTTATTGGGCTGTCCGATTTGCACAACCCTCACGCCGCTCTCCTCTAGGCCTCCGGTTCCTACTTCATCTGAGAATAGGAAACAGAGGCAACAAAAAGATCAACAGAAATGCAGGTTTGATCACTCCTTCTTCCTAGGCCGCAAATTGTATTGCCTTGCTCTTGGTATCGTGTGATCAATGAATAGTGTGGATGCACTTCCAGACTCCAGCTTGGAGTCAACCTGTGGCGCAATAGCATATGATGGTGGGCGCCACAGTGATGATGCAGCTTTAGTTTCAGACTGTGGTGCAATGAAAGAGGGTGGCCGCCAAAGTGGTACACGTTCTAGGTCTGCCAGCAGTGATGCAGATTCTGCTGAACAACGTTAGGGCACTCCTTGCCCTTCCTCTTTTACAGCAATCTTTTCAGGCTTTGTTTGAGGATCAGGCAGATTTTGTGGCAAAGAACTGGCAATCGTTTCTTTCGTTTTTGGGACCGCTGCCTCTTTCTGGTCGTCTCGATCAATCAGTTTTTCAGACGGTGATGGGACCTTCTTGCCGTGTGTTGCATGTATATCCATGCCTTCCTCCCATCCACCCGAATTGCCGTCTGTGTAGTTAGGAGGATCAGATAGGGTCCACGCCATCTGGGTGCTAGCGATGTCTTTCGCTCAAAATTCTTGATTAGCACCCAGTTTCCTGGCTCCAGTGCGTGTCCCGGGCCAGTGCATCTTATTGGCAATGCCTTCTGTACCTGCTGATGAATCAAACGCAATTTTTGAATTAAAAGATTACAATAAATGCTGAGCACAGGGTATTCGAGTTCCCTCAGCCTTTTTGGCTGAGGTGCACACCAAACATTTGCCGGTCTCCCCATAAAGATTTCGTACGGGGAGAGCCCAGTTCTTGCCTGCACAGATGTGCGCATGCACAGTAACGCTAGCGGTAATGCATCTACCCAGGTTAACTTGTTTCCTGCGCATATGTTGCTTATCTTAGATTTCAAGATAGCGTTGTGGCATTCAATAAGACCGGCAGACATTGGGTGTCTAGAACAATGGAATCGCTTATCAATCTGGAGACCTGCACAAATCTGTAATATTACTGCGCCCACAAAATGTGGACCGTTGTCTGACCATATGACACGGGGCAGGCCAAAACGGGAGAAGTATTCCTTTAACATCACTTTCGCTGTGCTCGTGGCAGAGCAGTCTTTCAATGGATATGCTTCCACCCATTTGCTAAATGCACATATGACCGCCAGAACATAATTCAAGTTTTGGCATCTCCATTTCCATGAAATCAGAATGGATTACCTCAAAAGGCATAGAGGGAGGGACAAAACTGCCTGTTGGAGTCACCGTTCCCTTCCCCACATTGTGTTGTAGACAAGTGATACAATTCTGGACCAACCTCTCAGCATTTTTCTTTGTGCGCATTCTCTCATACTGTGGCTAAATGTTGGACTATCTTTTTGGCACAAATAGGAGTAGGGCTGTGGGCCATCGTGACCATTGCAGTTACATAGGAATTGGGCAGCATCCAGTTCCTACTCTTCTTCTCTACCCAGCAACCCTCCAGATCTAATTCAGCAGAGCTCTCAGCCCACCCTTTTGTTTCATCTGCAGCGGCTTCTGCCTGCATCTCTTTGACAGTGGCAATTCCATTTTCTATCATGCAGGGCACTTCCTCTGACTGTACTGTTAACATTTTGGTATTCAGGTCAGTGGCAGTTTGTTTCGCAATTCTGTCTGCAAATGCGTTTCCCTCTCCCACTTTGCATGTTACTTTTTTATGCGCCTCGCATTTTACTATTACCAGGTGCTTTGGACACATAAGTGCAGACAACAATCGTACAATCAAAGGGCCATGTTGTATTCTAGCCCCATGTGATGTTAGGAAACCTCTCTCAGCCCAGAGTCTGCCAAAGTTATGAACCACGCCAAAGGCGTATTGGCTGTCAGTATAGATGTTTACACTCAGAATTTCAGAAATATTACAAGCTCTGGTCAAGGCTATTATCTCCACCGCTTGTGCAGAGTTGTAGGGGATTCTTTTACTCTCCACAATACTTTTTAACGTGGTGATAGCGTAAGCAGCAGTTGATGTGCCATCCGCCAATTTAAAACAAGAGCCGTCACAAAACTCCATCTGGCTCTTTTTGTGGGGTATCTGTTAAATCAATTCTCCCCTTCGTTTCTTCCTCAGTAACCATTAAGCAATCATGGGGAGGTGATTCATTCCCATCAAGTTTTCCCATGGGTAGTGGCATTAATTCAGCAGGATTCAAAGCGCTACACCTCATAATTTGGATGTGTGACGCAAAGAGGACAATTTCATATCTAGTCAATCTAGCAGAGGTGAGGTGTTGCGTCTGCGTTCTATTGAGTAGAACGTCTATGGCGGTGGCACCATCAAAATTAAGGTGTTCCCCAATACCATCCCTTCCGTTTGTTTCACTGACGCAGCAGCCGCTGCAACAGCTTGCAAACATCGTGGTAGTGCGTGCGCTACAGGGTCCAGCGCAGAAGAAAATTAGCCGCACGGCCTATGTCTTCCACCTTGTTCCTGTGTCCAAACAGCCAATACGCAGCCTTCACTCTCGTGTACAAACAATCTGAAAATGTTCTCATAATTTGGTGTGCCCAAAACTGGAGCAGAACACAACGCGGTTTTGAGCACCTCAAATGCTCTGACATTCTTCATTCCACTGAAAAGGCATCACAATATCCTTCTTTGTCAACTCCACCATTGGCTTCACAATCGGGGCAAAAACCACAATCCACTGGCGACAATAGGAAGCCATGGCTATTATAGCTCTGACTCCTTTCTGTGTTTTTGGAATAGGCATACCAGATATGCTCTCTATTCTTTCTGGCGTCCGTCTTCTCCCTTCTTTCGAAAGTAGGTAACCCAAATAAGTCACCTCCTTTCGAGAATATTGAAACTTCTTTAAACTCGCTTTGTGGCCATGTGCTGCCAAGTGTGTGAATAGTAAAACAGTACTCTCCTTACAAATCTCTTCTGTATCTGCAGCGATCAACAAATCATCTATATATTGTAACAACACACAACCTGCTGGTAACTCTAGCATGTCTAGTCCTTTCAATGCTCTGCTGTAAATACTCTGTCTTTCTGTGTAGCCTTGTGGAATACTCGGCTGAGACAGGAATCGTGGTCAAAATCATGGTAACATCTGGGACTAACGGGAATTGAGGATCTACCACCTTGTTTAATGCGCGCAGATCAATTATGAAACGGTACGGTACCTCATTACCTCCTTTCTTATACACCGGAAGAATGGGACTATTACATGTACTGCCTGTAATCTCTTTAATCACCCCCAATTTTATCAAATCAGAAACAATACTTTTCAATCCTTTCTCTTTTTCTACTGAAATTTTATATTGCGGAATACGCGGTAACGTTACTCCTTCTTTCAAAGCAATTTTCACTGGTTCTATCTTCAAACATCTCCAAAATCATTGTCATATATAGCCCAAATACAAGTTGGCACCTCACTCAATTCGCCTGGCAAAGGTTTAGACAAAAATTCGGATACCGGTACATTCTGTAGTGAAATGGTCAAAAATACTCCATCTGATGTACAGTGGATTACTGCACTCAATTTCGTCAATACATTTAATCCCAAAAGATTCTCCCCACAGTTCTCTGTTAAAATGAATGGACAGTATTCAGTGAATGGGCCTAATGTCACTGCTACTGGTTGGGACACTGGATTTATCACTGTGGTGCCTGCGAACCCTACTGAAATATTTGTTCGCCCTGACAGTGGTATTTCTGGAACCAAGTGATGGTCTATCGAACACTTTTGGGCCCCCGTATCCACGAGGAATCTGTGCTCACTATTCCCGACCTTTCATTTCTACATAGGGTCCTCTCTGATTTACGGGAATAGACACTGGCTCCAACCCCTGTCTTGGGCTGTCCTATTGAGGAAACAACACATCATCCGATGTGTAATCACTGTTGTTATTATAGTACGCATTCGCATGAGTATCGTAAATGTTCCCGCCCCTTCCTCTATTCCCATTTTGCATGTTCTGCTGGCTCTGATTCTGATTAGAGGTTTGATTCTGAGCTTGGTTCTGATTTTGGGCACCATTCCCTTGACTATTTTGGTGCTGCTGCATGTTATTTCTGTTATGCCCATTTGCTCCTGGATGCCCCCTATGCTGTCTTCTCTGGCCGTACCCATTTCTATTTTGCAAGTGTGGACATTGCGCTCGCCAGTGACCTTCCTCTCTGCAATACGTGCATTGATTCAGTCCCAGGGGCCCTCCATGCATGTTCGAATTAACTCTTCCCTGGGCGTTTCCTCTACCTCTATTGTGTCCCGCTACCTGCTGGAGTAGCACCCTTGTCTTTAAATTTGTTCTATCCTTCGCCTCTTTCTCTTTCTCGGCGTTCACTCTGTTCTCATAATATTGAGCCATATGTTGTACTTCACTCAATGTTTTTGCTTGCCATGCACTTTCCGATGTCATTAAGTTTTGAATGGGAAGTATTAACCCTCTCACATATTTACCGACAAATAGCCTTTTTCCCGCTTCTGTACTTGCATCCTGTCCACTGAAATCTGTAAATACTTCCTCAAATCTATTAAAATAATCCGTGGCTAGTTCATCCTTGCCCTGAACACATGCAGTCAATTTGTCCCATTGAATTCTTTTCTCTGGAACAATTGTTACGCTCACCTGATTCCCACAGGGGCGTAGATCGAACCCGGACAGCTGCGGCCTCCACCAGCGTGAAGCGTAGGGCAAAGATGACCGTCTGGACAGACCCCCTCAGTTTTGTAAGCTTGACTCGTAGAAATATTCTCCTGTAGATGGAGAAAGGTATTTAGCCCCATGGGTGTGAATGCAGACCCCCCTCCCTGCTCCCGTTCTCCCCACTTGCCACCTCCGATATTCCCGGTCAGTGTCCTCGCCTTATGTTTTTGATTGGTGAGCTCTCCATCCTGCGTGGCATGCAGGGGCGCGTAGATACCAGTTACTTCACTGGTTTTAGGTGTTGGGGTTCTGGACGATTATTGAGTCCGGAGTTTGCCAAGTTTTTAAAGAGTTCAAAATGTCCAAAGTTCACTCTTGCACTCCCCTGTTGATTTGCGGCAGCAAATTCTGTCTGGAGGTTGCTGGCGGCGTTCAGGTAAGAGTCTGTATTACCCAAACTATCCTGTAAAGGTGCGTGAGATTAGCTCACTCTCTTTTCCTTTTTTCCTAGATGCAGCTTATTGAAGAATAAAGCCTCTCGTGATAATCAGGTAAGTCTTGTAATATAAGTGATTGTCTTTTTAGTCTCTTTAGGCTCACCTTGCTTTTTCTGGTCTCTTCCCCAGGTGTTGAAAATCACCGAAAAAGTGACGGAGGCATCGCCGAGTTGGAGATGCTGTGGGCTGGTGAAAATGGAGCGGCGCTGCAGCTGGGATGCAACGCGTGCCGGAAGAATGTCCCTTCAGGCTCAGAGTGATGCAGGATCCGAAATCAGGTGAGGAATCAGATTAAAGTCTGTAATCTAACCTCTTCTTCTATTTTCCTTTCTCTCCTAGGGGCTCTGTGTTCGAGGCGGGCGTGGCAGAAGGCTGGATGCAGGTTTGCAGACACGGTGAGCGTTACGCTGCTAAATGCAGAATAGCGCAAAGCGTGTGTTGAAGATCAGGCATGGTTTAAATAGCTTTGAAAGTAGTCCCAGGTAAGAAGTCCCTAGAACCACACCAGAGTGAAAAGTAGTCCTTGTGGAAAAATAGTCCCCCCAGGTCTCACGTTGGCCTGGATGCATGTGCAGCATGGTCTGCCTGAGGTAAGTGATGACTATGAGCCTGGCGCCTAAGGTGCCAGGACTGAACCCAGATAGCCCCTAGCCGGTCTTCTAAGGTTTAAACAGATGTCCGGATGCCTGCTTCCGGGGCGGATGGGCTTGGTCCAGCTGCCCGGGGGTAGGCATCATGACAACAATTCCTTTCAATTTCTGTATTATTCGTGCTGGTAATGCTGCCATATTTGGCCCTGGTTTCCCTCCCACCTCTTTATTCCTATCCTCTAATACTAAATCCGCCCATGTGGAGCCATAGGCCGTTGCATCATCCCCTTTTCTTATTTGCTTCCATATGTCTGCTGGCAGTATTACTGGGAATATTAAATCTATGTCACCCATAGTGAGTACGGATGACTGCAAACAGGACTCTTATTTCTTTATAGAATCCTGCAGGATTCTTATATCGGGAATCGTCTGTTTTATGTTGTTCACTTCCTGTCTGGAAAAGGGAACATGTACATATTGGGTGGTATAATGGGCTGGCGTTACTTGCGCCGTTACGGTGCCTGTTGCAGGAATCTCTACTTTTGGCACAAAAGTAGGTGGGACTTCTCTCATGGGAAATACCGCACTCACTGTTCCTCCCCCCTCTCTCATCTGTAGTAATATTCCCAAGTCGAGTGATAAGGCTGTTTCTCCTGTTCTGCGTTCAAATGCCCTCTTATACACTATTATTTCATGGGGGCTGGCTTTCTTCTCATTTATATCTTTGTCTATCAGATGTTCAGCCATCATCTGTAGTGCTTTTCTTTTCATGGGCAAGGTGTATTCATCAAATATCTCGTGTATCTCCATTGTGGGAATTCTAGGATCTGAAATCCATTTCAACGACTCTCGTATACACACTTTGTCGGTCGCCTGTCTGTCTTGACGACGACAAATATCGCCGCTGTATATAGGGCTCTACCGCTTCAGTTCTATCTCTCCTAATATCTCTATTCCTATACCCAGCTGTGGCAAACATTTCAGCATATTCATTATGAAGTTCATTCTTGAGTTCAAAAAGTCGGTCTACATGCTCCCTCATCTCTTCATCCCTCCCTCTACAACATGCCAATGCATTCAAATCCAACAGTCGTTGCGGAGGCAGCTTCCCAATTAACTGTTTCCATTTTTCCACTAAATATTCCCCCATGCATTCCAACACTACCTATCTTTCGTTGCTCCTCCTGAAGTCGAATATTGAAGCCATTGCTGACGTTTCATCATTCCCATCTATATACATTTCAGCCTGTTCTTGCAACTCTTGTTTCCTCTCCTTGCTAATCGCACTACGAGTTACTCTCGTACATCCCCTTTGTTCAGCCCCTTCTTCTGTTTCAACAAATTCAAGTTCAATCACGGAAAAGGGAGATGGGACAGAACCGATCTCTTGAGAGGGAGGTGCGGATGGGACAGCAGTACCGGGAGATGACTGTTGCGGCGTTGACTGGCTAATGGGAGGCACTGTTTGTGCCGTGTGTGGCTGGGCTGGATTTGGTCAATTGGGAGGGGCTGAGCAACAGGAAGGGGCTGAGCAGTTGCTACTGACGTGATCGTTTTAGTCTCTCTTTTTGGACCTTGCTTGGTGTCTGTCAATATTTTTCGTCTGATGAATGCAACTCCCATTGTGGGTATATCTTTGCTATGCTCAACTGCTCGCGTCTATTTGACTTTCTCAAACTATCATTCCACTCCTCCTCCTCTTTTCCTTCGCTCTCTCTGCTTTCGACTTATGCCTGCGCGCATGTTTCTCTCTACTTTTCCAGTGAACCCTTGCTTCCCTTCTCCAGTCCCTAAGGTTATCAAATGCTGCAGGGCGTGCTTTCTTTTTCATCACCACCTTCTCCAAATTATCTATTCTCATTTCAAAACTCCCATGATTCGGCCATTGAAGATCTTCCTGCATTCTGGTTTGCCTATGCCAAATCTCACAAAACATTATCGCTCCCACAACATACTTCACATACGCTGGCGACCCCTCCGGTGGCGTGACCTGGCCAGTTTCCAAAGATTGTCCGCCGCAGTGGAAAAATCCCGCTAAGGTGGACAATACCCTAGGCATGTTTTAACCTTACCCTTGGCTAATCAAATTTACACTGGGTGTTTGATTTAGCAAAATCAACTCTCAACCAATATCAGGATTACTTTTGAATCGGGGCACGACTCACCTGATCAATCAAGTTGTCTTTTCAAGACACAATTAGTCCGTATACTGACGCAACCAATGACGACGTGTCTGCGTATCTTGGCTCATTCTGCCTCATTTCGGGACCCTCGCCCCCTTGTTCTCTGGCCGGGAACGTCGATCAGGGATCAGTTGTGTGCAGATCTGCAAAGGAATCTCATCGCTTTCGCAGGGGTGCCCCGAACACCTCTTGATCCCGGCTCGATCGTCCTGGCCTCGCCCTTCTCTCCGCCTTCCTTATTTTACAACGTACACAATGGAACATGTGGGGGAGGGACCCTATTCGGGCACCATCTTGGAGGGGCCCCTGAGGGACCCTCGCATATTGAAACAAGGCACAATCACCACACAAGAACTGATACGCCAGACACGAGGTTGTAGTCCCAAAATCTAGGGTTTATTGCAAAGCAAATAGTCTCAGTTTGAAAGGGGCCCCTATCGGACCCTGACGTCTATGGAAACAAGGCGAGTCACCACACACGATAGATACGCCAGACACGAGGTTGTATTCCCAAAGCTAGGGTTTATTGCAAAGCAAAAGTATCTGTTGGCCAACTCGGTCTCGCGCCCCGCGACATGCATCTCTAGACCTCGAGGGACGCAAGAGAGTGAATTACGTACATCAGTTACATATATACAAAATGCATATCAAACAATCGGCTATGACATGTTTAACACCCCCCTTTTATTGGGTTTCTTTGAACTTGGTGTGATGATGGACATCTCCGAAAACTATGACACCTTCAAACATCTCTTCTAGTAACAATTTGCAATTTGTGAGTGCGAAGGCATCTTTCAGTTGTTGAATAGAACACTGCGCTTCTGTTCTTGGAAGCGAGCTTCATACGGGGGGGGGGAGTTGCATTCTGGACCTTGCTATCTATTAGCTGCTATTCGTGTCCTGGGAGCCGACGCGCTATAGCGGGCTCAGCAAAAGGGGGCCGTAAGAAGAGCATAATTCAAGCCTTTAGCTGTATTATTCTAACATATTCTACCATATAACGAGACTGGCTGGCAGCTGCGAAATGATTAAATGCCCTGCAGCTCTGCTTCAAGGCTACATTCGGGAGGGAGCCGGGCATTCTTCCTGGCGCTACCTACGTGTGTGTTTCAACAAACTCTTGTTATCCTCTCGGCCCTCCGGCCTGGTCCTTTTTACATACAGACAACAATGTTTTACAGTCGAGCAGTGTAAGCGGAAAATATACTGCAAAGCAATAGGAACAGAAAGCAATGGGCAATGGTTAGAAAACAAAATGGCGATTCTTGTTACATCAAAATGGCCGTTCATTGGCAAACTCGAAAACCTATATTCTGTCATATCGTGCATGAGACGGTTGGCCCACGGCCACCAAAATACGTTTGCGGTCACAAAGTAGAGGTATCCATTTTTCTAGACTGACGAACCCTCCTTTGGCCGTATGCCAAACGTCTCATCTATTTATTGAAACCTCCTCTAGTGATGATGAGTCTGAAATACTTGTGTCTGAATTTTGCATGCTATCGTAAACCTATCGTCTTCATCAATATCTATTGCCATCAACTCTTTTACTGCTCTCATCTCGTTTGGGTCTTGGTCAGTTCGGCCATGAGGTGGTTTTTTCTTTGTCATCATATGCATACATCCTTCCGTACATCCCTCAGTTACCTCAGCGCAAACTATGGGTAGACCATGTATACAACAACAGCACGTTAGGAATATTCCAAACCACTGCTAATATTGAGATCAACTTCCATCCCCAGGAACGTAGTATTCCCCAAAACCAAGATCCTATTCCCCAGCTTCCTTCTCCAGTAGGGAGTTCAGAGCTTAGGACGTGCATTTTCTTTATTGCTTCAAAGATCGTGGGGGAATAGTCATCGACATAAACGCAACACGCTGATCCCACTATCTTGCAAATTCCCACACGATCAACCAGGATCACATCGAGAGCCATTCTATTTTGCAGCGTCATTAACCTGATTCCTCTTTCCTCCAACGTCATGTTAAATAGTATATCTGTTGTGTTTATTGTATTTTTTAGGATTCTGGACAGTTGCCTTATATTATAGGAGTTCACTATCTGCCCTAAGAAGGGAATTAATGATTTTGCTACATCAGTTGCTATTAAAACACCCTTGTCAGTCCTTTGACTCTAGTTCTGGATAGTCTGGCCATGTCTGCTGTTTCTAAGAGGAATACTCCTGGGAACAGTAGAACTAGGTAACATGTACATCCCCAGTTTCTGGGCAACCAAGGATATGCTTTCTCTCCACATATAAAATAAACTGGATCACCTACATATACTGGTTCTATTTCCCATTTTAATACCACTGTATTCATGCATCCAGTATATGTTCCGACTGAAAAAGAGCCTTTCTTTTTTAGACAAAAAGGGACAGTTCTTGGGCTATAATTCACCGTGTAAGATGGGGGGGGGGGATTGCATCTTTGTCCCCTTCTGTTCTTACACGAAACGTCATTACAGATGTTTTTTCTGGTGGGGACAATCTATCTCGTCTATTTTGTCGTGTTATCTTTTGTGTACTTTTCCTCGTTGGTTCTGGGGCTATTACTTGTGCTTTATGGAAAATGGAACAACCCACAGTCTTCATTATTATCTCCTCAAACTCATTCATGTTGGTTCTGTCTAATTGACCCGTACTACTCTCAATCCATTTCCCATAGAACATTGCACCTAAAGATGCACTACATGCAGAACTTAATGGTAGTGGCTGTACATACCACCCTATTCCTTTCCCAGCATGCTGTGGTAAATGTTCACATACCCAGCAATTTGTTTTATTCAGAATTGCATGCGTCATGTTCATGATCAATAGCAAGGTATTATTTCCAAAACCTTCCCTGTGTCTTTCTTCCATTGGGGGCAGGGTATAAGCGATCACCTGAACCGGGCTTTCAGTAGTGGATATATAAATTATTGGTAAAAACATTTCTAATGGGTGTATTGCTTCCACATATCATAATATTAGGGCTGTTGATATTGGTGCTACCACGCTCATAAAGCACATTATTATTGTCAGTACCAGCATACAATTTGTTTTACCATGCGTTTTTCTTAAGCTTACAGTCTTTATAATTGACTCATTCTCAGCGGTGGTGGTGCAGGAGGAGGCTGGAACCGGTCCTGGCATGTTTCTCGTCGTCCTTCTTTCTTATCACAGTTCGTTGTGGATCTCTCTCTCTGTCGTGCTTGCTCTGATGTCCATAAGTTCAACGGAATTTTCAAAGTTCAGTTCTGTCTGTCCTTTTTAGCCTGGATTTGTTATTCGTTTTTAGGCAACATCACTTTCCTTTCTTATACTGCTTAGAGGACCTTTGATCAGTTATCTTATCGCCTTAGTATCATGTGCGCCCAGCTTGTCCGCTCTGGTTCCTGACACATGTACTTTTATGATTGCATCGAGGAGCCGCGAGTCTTGAATTGTCCGACTTGCACAATTCTCACGCTTCTCTCCTCTACACCTCTAGTTCCTTCTCCGTCCATGAGCTGAACCAGAGGTTGACATAAACACCAAAAAGAACTGCGGATCACTTTGTCTTCCGAGGCCGCAAGTTGTATCGCCTTGCTCCTGGTATCGTGTGATCTGTGGCACTACTGCAGGTGCTGGTGTGCGCCGCGCCAATGATGCAGATCCGTTCTTTGGCGTGCTGGCAAGTGCTGGTGGTCGCCAAAGGGGTACACGATTTGTTTCTGCTGGTATTTGCAAGGCAGATTTCGTGTCGGCCAGCAGTGATGTCGATTCTGCTGGGCAACGTTGGGGCACTCTTTGCCCTTCCCCTTCTTTGGCAATCGTCTTTAGGCTTTGTTTCGAGTTTCACTTCTCGTTTTGGCAGATTAGGTGGCTGCTTACTGGCAACAGTTTCTAGGATCACTGTTTCTTTCCGGTCATCAGAGTCAGGCAAGTCTTTCAGTGCAGTTGGAATCTTCTTGGCATGGGTGGCATGGATCCACGACTTCCTTCCATCCACCCGTATTGCCGTCTGCGTCGCCAAGAGTACTTGATAGGGCCTGCGCCACGTGGGTGCTAATGATGACTTTCTTTCAAAATTTTTAAGCAACACCCAGTCGCCTGGCTCCAGCGTATGCCCCGGACCGGTGTATCTCACTGGTAATGCCTCCTGCACGTGCTGATGAATCAAACGCAATTTCTGCATTAAAAGGCCACAATACAATAAGTACTTAGCACAAATTGTTCTACCTCACTAAGTCGTTTTGGCTGTGGTGCGCACCATACATTTGCTGGCCTCCCCATCACGATCTCGTACAGGGAGAGCCCAGTTTTAGCCTGTACAGACGTACGCATGCATAATAGTGCTATTGATAATGCATCCACCCAACTCGACTTGCTTCCCGCACAAATCTTGCTAATCTTTGATTTAAGAATCCCGTTGTGCCTCTCCACAAGACCGGCAGAACTCGGATGCCTTGAACTATGGAATCTCTTATCAATCTGAAGACCAGCACATATCTGTAATACCACTGCGCCCACAAAATGTGGTCCATTATCAGACCATAGGACACTGGGCAAGCCAAATCTGGAAAAGTACTCCTTCAACATTACTTTTGCCGTGCTCATTGCTGTGCAGTCCTTCAAGGGATATGCCTCCACCCACTTACTGAATGCACAGATCACCACCAAGACGTATTTTAAGTTTTGGCACCTCTCCATCTCTATGAAATCAAAATGGATCACCTCAAATGGCATAGAGGGCGGGCCAAAACTGCCTGTTGGAATCACTGTTCCCTTCCCTACATTGTGTTGCAAACACGTGATACAGTTCTGCACCAACCTCTCTGCATTCTTTTTTATGTTTACATTCTGCCAAACTGTAGAAAGGTGCTGTATTATCTTCTTCGCACAGATGTGCGTAGGGCTGTGGGCCATTGTGACCATTGCAGTCACGTACAAATTTGGCAACATCCAGTTTCTAGTTCGCTTGTCCACCCAACAACCCTCCAGATCCAACTCAGCAGATCCTTCTGCCCACCCCTGTATTTCATCGGCCGTAGCTTCAGCCTGCATTTCTTTGACAGTGGCAACTCCATTTTCTATCATACAGGGTACTTCCTCAGTCTGAACCGTCATCATTTTGGTTTTCAAATAAGTGGCAGTTTGTTTCGCAATTCTGTCTGCAAACGCGTTTCCCTCTCCTACTTTGCATATCACTTTTTTTTGTGCCTCGCATTTCACTATTGCTAGGCGCTTTGGAAACGAGTGCAGACAGCAATTGTACAATCAAAGGGCCATGTTGAATTCTGGCGCCATGTGATGTCAAAAACCCTCTCTCAGTCCAGAGTCGACCAAAGTTATGAACCACTCCAAAAGCATACTCACTATCAGTATATATATTTACATTCAAATTTTCAGAAATCTCGCCGGCTCTGGTTAATGCTATTATCTCTGCAGCTTGTGATGAATTATAGGGAATTCTTTTGCTTTCTACAACACTCTCTAGGGTAGTGATAGCATATGCGGCAGTTGTCGTGCCATCTGGTAATTTAAAACATGAGCCGTCACAAAATAACTCCATCTGGCTCTTTCTGTGGGATATCACTTAAATCAATTCTCCCCTTGGTTTCTTCCTCAGTGACCATTAAGCAATGGTGGGGGGGTGATTCATCCTTCCCAATTTCTTTTATGGTTGGTGGCATTAATTCTGCAGGATTCAAAGCGCTACACCTCATAATTTGGATATGGGGCGCGAACAAGATAATCTCATATCTTGTCAATCTAGCAGAGGTGTGAGGTATTGCGTCTGTGTCCTATTTAATAGAAAGTCTATGGCATGTGGCACCATCAAAATTGAAGTTTGCCCCAATACCATCACTTCCGTTTGTTTCACTGATGCAGCAGCCGCCGCGACAGATCGCAAACATCGTGGTTGTGCACGCGCTACAGGGTCCAGCGCAGAAGAAAAATAGCCGCACGGCCTATTTCTTCCACCTTGTTCCTGTGCCAAAACCGCCAATGCACATCCTTCACTTTCACACACAAATAGTCTAAAAATGTTCTCATAATTCGGCGTACCCAAAACTGGAGCCGAGCATAATGCAGTTTTCAATCCATCAAATGCTTTCCGACATTCCTCATCCCACTGCAAAGGCATAACCGCATCCTTTCTAGTCAAATTCACCAACGGCTTCACAATTAACGCAAAATTAACAATCCATTGTCGGCAATATGAAGCCATGCCTATAATGGCTCTGACTCCTTTTTGTGCCTTTGGAATAGGCATACAAGAAATACTTTCTATGCGTTCTGGCGTTAGTCTTCTCCCTCCTTTCGAAAGTAGGTAGCCCAAATAGGCCACCTCCTTTCGATTATATTGAAATTTCTTCAAACTAGCTTTATGGCCATGTGCCGCTAGGTGTGACAGTAGTAATACAGTGCTTTCTTTACAAATCTCCAATGTGTCTGCCGCTAGCAATAGATCGTCTATATATTGCAAGAGTACACAACCCACGGGTAATTCCAGCATGTCTAGCTGCTCTTTTAATGCTCTACTGTAAATACTTGGACTTTCCGTGTAACCTTGCGGAATCCATGTAAATGATCGTCGTCCTAATGTGAACGCAAACAAATATCTGCTGTCCTTGTCCACTGGAATACTGAAGAATGCGTTTTTCAAATCTACTACACTAAAATATTCTGCTGAAAGAGGTTCCATTGTCAATATTGTAGTGACATCTGGCACTAGAGGAAATTGTGGATCATCTACCTTGTTCAATGCGCATAAATCGATTATAAAACGGTATGGTACCTCATTGCCTCCTTTTTTATAAACTGGAAGAATCGGGCTGTTGCATGTACTGCCTGTAATTTCCTCGATTCCCCCTAATTTCACCAAATCTGTAACAATACTCTTCAATCCTTTCTCACCCTCAGCCGAAATTCTGTATTGGGGTATTCGCGGTAGGGTAACACCTTCTTTCAAGGTGATCTTCACTGGCTCTATCTTTAAACATCCTACATCATTGTCATGCATTGCCCATATACAGGTTGGTACTTTACTTAGTTCCCCTGGTAACGCTTCAGACATTAATTCTGACACAGGGGCATCGTGTGGCCAAATCGTTAGAAACACTGCGTCTGCCGTGGAATGTATAGCGGAACCTAGTTTTTTCAACAAATTTTATCCCAACAAATTCTCCCCACAATTTTATGTTAAAAGGAAAGGACAATGTTCAGTAAATGGCCCTATTGTAACTGGGACTGGTTTGGACACTGGGTTTATGACTGGTGTACCTGCAAACCCTACGGAAACATTCTTTTGACCTGCAGTGGTATATCCGGAACCAAGTGGTGGTCTATTGAACACTTCTGCGCTCTTGTATCTACAAGAAAGCGGTGCTCCTCATTCCCGACTCTCATTTCTACGTAGGGTCCTCTCTGATTCACGGGAATAGACACTGGTTCCGACCCCTGTCCTGTGCTGTCCTATTGGAGAAATAACACATCGTCCGATGTGTAATCATTACTATTACTGTAATACGTGTTTGGCTGCGTATCAAACGTTCCCATTCTTTCCTCTATGTCCCCCACTCTGGTTTCCATATTGTTGATTTTGCTGTCCCTGACTCTGGTTTGGGGCATTTTGGTTTTGGCGTTGGTTTTGATTACCTCCATTATTATGATGCTGCTGCATACTATTCCTATTTGGTCCATTCGCTCCTGGGTATCCTCTCTGCTGTCTCCTCTGACCAGACCCAATTCTATTCTGTAGATGTGGACATTGCGCTCTCCAATGTCCTTCCTCCTTACAATACGCACACTGATTTGGTCCCACTGTTCCCCCATGCATATTCAAATTACTCCTTCCTTGTGCGTTCCTTCTCCCTCTATTATGTCCTACTACTTGCTGCATTAATACCCGTGTTTTCAGATTTACCCTATCCCTCTCTTCTTTTTCTTTCCCCGCAGTCACTCTGTGCTCATAATATTGGGCCATATGTAATACTTCGCCCAACGTTTTTGCTTGCCATGCACTCTCTTATGTCATTATTAGATCCTGGATTGGAAGTTTTAACCCCTTCACATATTTGTCAACAAATAACGTCTTTCCCGCTTCCGAGCCCACATCCTGCCCACTGAAGTCTGTGAATACTTCTTCAAATCTATTAAAATAATCTGTAGCCAACTCATCCTTGCCTTGCACACATGCAGTCAATTTGTCCCATTGAATTCTTTTCTCTGGGACAATTTCCTTTAACTTCTGCACTATACATGCTGGTAATGCCACCAGGTTCACTCCTGGTGTCCCTCCAACCGCTTTATTCCTGTCTTCTATTATCAAGTCCGCCCATGTGGCGCCAAAGGCCGTTGTGTCATCTACCTTCCTTATTTGTTTCCATATGTCTGCTGGCAGAATCACCTGGAATATTAGGTCTATATCACCCATGGTAAGCACGGATGATTGTAGGCAGGACTCTACTTCCTTGTAAAACCCTGCAGGATTCTTTCTTATATCAGGAATCGTCTGCTTTGTTGCTCACCTCCTGTCTGGAAAAGAGGACATGCACATATTGGGCAGTGTAATGGGCTGGTGTTACCTGGGCCGCTACATTGCCCACTGCGGGAACCTCTTCTTTGGGCACAAAGGTAGGTGGGACCTCTCTCATAGGAAATGCCCCACTTACCGTCCCCCCCTTCTCTTAGATGTAACAATATTCCCAGATCCAACGATAGGGCTGTTTCTCCTGTCCCTCGCTCTAGTGCTCTTCTATAAGCTGCCATTATTTCGGGTGGGCTGGCCTTATCGTTTTTTATATCTTTGTCTAATAAATGTTCAGCCATCGGCTGTAGTGCTTTTCATTTCATGGGCATGGAATATTCATCAAATATCTTGTGTATTTCCATTGTGGGAATACTGGGATCCGACATCCATCTAAACGCTTCTCGTATACATACTTTTAATTTGTCACCCCTTTGCACTGACGACATTGGATGTCGTCGTCGTATATATGGCTCTACAGTTTCCTTCCTATTTCTCCTGATATCCCTACTCCTGTACCCAGGTGTAGCAAACATTTTCACAGGTGCAGTAAACATTTCGACATAATCATTATCTAATTCATCTCTAAGCTCAAAAAGTCCATATACATGTTGTCTCACTTCTTTATCCCTCTCCCTACAGCGTGCTAATGCATTTAAATCTAACAATCGCTGCGGTGGTAATTTCCCAATTAACTGTTTACATTTCTGCACCAAATATTCACCCATGCATTCCAACACTACCTGTCTCTCGTTGCTCCTTCGGAAGTCGTACATCGAAGCCAATGCTGCCGTCCCATCATTCCCATCTATATACATCTCTGCCTGTTGCTGCAATTCCACCTTCCTTTCTTTGCTGATTGCGCTGCTGGTTACCCTCGTGCATCCCCGTTGGTCAGTCCCCCCTCTTGCCCCCGTGGTTTCAATTTCAACCCCAGGAGGAACAGATGGTACCAAGTCTGTGTCTGAGGCGGGAGGTGCGGATGGGACAATGGGAACAGGGAGTGTCTGTTGTGGGCCTGGTTGGCTAATAGGAAGTGTTACGCGCGTGGTCTGTGGCTGTGGGAGGGCTTGAGCTACCGGAGGGGGAGCTTGGGCTACGCCCGGGGTCTGGGCAATAGCTACTGACGTGTCTGGTCTTACTTCTGATCTTGGGCCTTGTTTTGTATGGGTCAATATATTTTCTATTAATTCATCTGCTATGTGTAATTCCTGTTGTGGATATATCTTTTCTATATTCAACTGGTCTCGCCTACAGCCCTTCTTAGACTCTCAGTCCACTCCATCTCTTCTTTCTCTTCCGCTACTTCACCTTTCGATTTATGCCTGCACGCATGCTTAGCTCTGCTTTTAAATCGGAGCATTGCTTCCTTTCTCCAGTCTTTAATAGTCTCAAATGCTGCAGGGCGCACTTTCTTTCTTATCAACACCCTTTCCAGGTTGTCTATCCTCGCTATCTCAAAACTACCATTAATCGGCCACTGATGGTCTTGTTGCTTTCTGGTTTGCCTGTGCCAAGTCTCACGGAATATTATCGCACCCACTCCATATTTCACATACATCTCATACGCCGGCGTTCCCCCAGGTGGTACAATTTGGCCATCTTCCAAAGATTGTCTACCACAGCGGAAAAACCCTGCTAATGTGGACAATACACCAGGCATGTTTCAACCTTCCCCCTGGTTAATCAACCTTACCTAGGGCGTTTGATTTTGCAAAGTCAACTCTCAACCAATATCAGGATTACTTTGAATCGGGGAATGACTCACCTGATAAATCAAGTCGTCTGTATACTGACGCACCAAAGGACGTTGTGTCTGTGTTTCTTGGCTTCTGCCTTGTTTCGGGACCCTCGCCTCCTTGTTCTCTAGCCAGGCACGTCGATCAGGGATCAGATGTGTGCAGATCTGCAAAGGACTGATCACTTTTACAGGGCGCCCCAAACACCTCTTGATCCCGGCTTGATAGTCCCGTCCTCGCCGTTCTCCACCTTACTCAATTACAACCTTATGCGATGGAACAAGTGGTGGAGGGTCCCTATTCGGGTGCCATCTTGAAAGGGGCCCCTAGGGGACCCTGACGTCTATGGAAACAAGGCGAGTCACCACACATGATAGATACGCCAGACACGAGGTTGTATTCCCAAAGCTAGGGTTTATTGCAAAGCAAAAGTCTCAGTTGGCCAACTCGGTCTCACGCCCCGCGACGTGCATCTCTAGACCTAGAGGGACGCAAGAGTGAATTACGTACATCAGTTACATATATACAAAATGCATATCAAACAATCAGCTATGACATGTTTAACACCCCCTTTATTGGGTTTCTTTGAACTTGGTGTGATGATGGACATCTCCGACAACTATGACACCTTCAAACATCTATTCTAGTAACAATTTGCAATTTGTGAGTGCGAAGGCATCTTTCAGTTGTTGAATAGAACACAGCGCTTCTGTTCTTAGAAGCGAGCTTCATACGGGGGGGAGGGTTGCATTCCGGACCTTGCTATCCATTAGGTGCTATTCGTGTCCTGGGAACCGACACGCTCTAGCGGGCTCAGCAAAGGGGGGGCGTAAGAAGAGCATAATTCAAGCCTTTAGCTGTATTATTCTAACATATTCTACCATATAACAAGACTGGCTGGCAGCTGCGAAATGATTAAATGCCCTGCAGCTCTGCTTCAAGGCTACATTCGGGAGTGAGCCGGGCATTCTTCCTGGCGCTGCCTACGTGTGTGTTTCAACGAACTCATGTTATCCTCTCGGCCCTGCGGCTTTGTCCTTTTTACATACAGTCAATGTTTTACAGTCGAGCAGTGTAAGCGGAAAATATACTGCAAAGCAATAGGAACAGAAAGCAATGAGCAATGGTTAGAAAACAAAATGGCGATTCTTGTTACATCAAAATGGCCGTTCAATGGCAAATTCGAAAACCTATATTCTGTCATATCGTGCATGAGACGGTTGGCCCACGGCCACCAAAGTACGTTTGCGGTCACAAAGTAGATGTATCCATTTTTCTAGACTGACAAGTTGGCCAACTGGTCCCACGCCCTGCGACGTGTCTACCAGAACTCGGGGGACGCAAGAGAAATTCGTACTACAGTTACATATATACAAAGCAAGCATCTAGTAATAAGTAGTGTCACAACTTACACCGCCCCTACTGCATTTCCTTTGAACTAGGCACGATGATTGACAATGGTGACGAGTATGACACCTCCAAACATTTATTTAGTTACAGTTTGCAATTTTGTAAGCTCACAGACATAAGTCTTTGTTTTAAAGAACACAATGCTTCTGTTTCTACTAGCAAGCTGTGTGTAGGGAGAGACACATTCCAGGCCTTGCTATCTCCTCGTTTCTATTCGTGTACTGGTGGTCAACTTGCTCTCCAGGGCTCTACCGGGCTCAGGAAGGGGGGGCCCGCAAAGAAGAGCATAATTCAAGTCATTTAATGTTCGCTCTAGCATTTCTACTGTGCTTACCGAAACTAGCTGGCACCTGCTGTACTAATTAGAATGCCTTGCTGCTCACTCTCCAAGGATATGCGAGGGAGGGGACCGGGCATTTCTGTCCGGGTTACTGCGTTATGTTTCAACATGCCATTCGCGACCTTGCATTGTGCACCAGTGAAGCAAAATAATATTTTAGCAAAGCAGTTTTACATGAGGCAAAAAGGCAATGTTAGAGAAAACAAAAAGAAAACAAAATGGCGATTTCAGTCACCTTAAAATAGCCGCACCATGGTTATGCTTTTGCTACACCTTTCTATTACTAAACACATGAGGCGATTGGTCTTCAGCCAACAAAGTATAGTGCCTTACGATCGAGGGGGTGTCTATTCTTTCTGGACTGACAACACACCCTTTTGTATTAGTTGTGAGGTTTGGCAATAGGTTTCTTAGTATAGGCTCTGTTTTTTGACACGCTGCCTCTAGGACTTCCTTATTTTTCATTTGATGGTCGACGCTTACTCCCATCTTAGATATAGGTTTAGATTAGGCGTTTTTCCAACCTGAATACAGCATTCATTGTTCAATGAACACCATTGAGCTGTGATCACTTGTCGGTCTTACTTGTTGTCACCATGAGTTCCTCAAATATGGTGTCAGGAGTGGAGCTACTGCATAGGTGCTGCAGTCTTTTCGAGTGGTGTTCAGCTGCTGGAGAAGCCAAGTCTGCCTTTGCTGGCAATTGTGAAGAATGATCCTCCCTTTAAAATATGCTTCACTACGCGGAGCTACTGCAGAGGTGCTGCAGTCTTTGAAGTCTTTGCAGTCTTTCGAGGCTTGGAGGCGATCTGGCGGAGATGACCATAAATTTGCCATTAACTTTGGAAAAGTCCTGCTCACGCGATTAGCGCCGAGCGCAAGGTTTAGTGTCTTGTGGTCGAGTGGAGGGGGAGTCATTTCTGCCATCTCGCCCCCCTTTCTCTCACTTCGTCAATTTGGTTACTTTTAAGGTAAGAGATTAAGTCTCCTTTGTTTGTATACACGCAAAATAATCACTCATAAAGCCACACTGCGCATTGCTGCAGTACATAACAAACGCTACGCCAAACACAAGTGGCAAATGGGGCCCTACTCCCGTCAAGCTCCTCAATTCACCTACACAAGCAGCAATTGCAGGTTTATTTTTTTTTTTTAAACTAAGCTTCCTCTGGACCCGTGCTATCCCTCGGCACACATGAGGGAAGAAGCAGATTTATCACTGTCATAGGCTATTGACACCAACTACCCATTGGTAATGCTGGTTGTCAATTTGTGGAGGGCGTCACTGGTGGGTGAGCAGCATGTGATGACGGGTGAAAAATCTGGATGACGTTATTGACATTAACCTATCGAACACTCCGGACATGGCAGCTTTTGCTTCCCGCTCAGATTCTTCGGTTTGAGATGAATCTAGTATTGGCGGGTGAAGATTTGCATCTTAACGAAATCCCCTCGGGATGCAAAGCGGACTATCATAGCAATTTCAGTACGCTAGTAGCAAAGATACAAGCTCAATCTCAGACTGTCATCACTTATGGACGAACAGCGTGCAGGCAAGGCCCTACTGCTGCAAATGTTAGATCTATTTGCTGTGCTAGCAAAAAAAGTTTGTCTCTGGAGTGGCATAGCACAACAAGGGAGCGACTCAAAACGACTAAGGAAGCAGCTAGTCAAATCAGCTGCAATGAAACTAACTTGGCAGTTACGATGGACCGAAAGGAAAATAAAGTCACAGCATGTTCTGAAACCAATTCGAAATTAACTACTTTGGGCTGGAACTTCGAGGAGATGCACATTCCCCCTCCAACTGAGCTAAAAAACACTCTAAAGAATAAGACATTCTCCAGTAATAGTCTTTTATTGATCGGAATAAATCCGTACAGAAAACATCAAAGCCAAAGCAGGCGGACTACAGTGTAAAGCGATTTTTGGTTGAAAAGCGTGCAGCTAACGGCCACATTCGGCAAGCACATTTGAACGGTCCACTGATGATAGGGGGCAAGAAAACCCCAGTGTATCGGACACAGAGGGGCCTCTGCATAAAAATGTGATGCATAGCAAAGAATTGGGTACAGAAATACTCGGCCTAACTCTTAACACGTCTTGGAACGGTTATAAACGGGTCGCAATCTGACCAGCCAATGCTACCGGGGCGTACAACACTTGCTCCACAGATCAATATTCCGATTATTCACCCCAACGCCCTAAAAGATAAGGGCACCTGCATTATTCTGGTGGAAAACTCTCCCTTGTCCAATAATCCCTTTCTGAATAGGTCCACTCTTTTGTCCGTCTTCCAACAGATACCGTACTTTGCCATAATACAGTCCAGGGATATCTTAAAAATGTAATTGTCGTTGTGTAACAGTTCAACAAATGGGCATTGGTTGAATTCACCTCTCCATTAATTGTTGCATTGTTGAAAACCCACACGGACCTACTTCTTGATTTAGGCTACACCCTAATCGCCTGTAGGAAAATTAAAAGGTCCATTATACAGTTGCAGGAACAACCCCCACAGTCTGCTAAATGGGTCCTTTTGTTAAACTCGGAGGCTCTTCGAGCATTACAAATGCTGAGTACCTAAGCAAAAGAGACCATGAGTCAAACTGATTAATGGATTTCGGTGTGCTCTCAAAGTGGGGCTAATCGACCTAAGGAGAGTTTAATCGGGCTAAATTGGCTCTCTTGGGAAACGAGGGGTTTTCGTTCATTCTTGGTGCACACACAATGGAAAGCATTGCTATATGAGGCAGACGTTTTCATGCTGCAGGAGACTTGGTATACAAAGCATCTAGCCATTGATGGTTGCCATATTTTGAGCCAAAAGGCTATCCCTTCTAAGAAAGGGCATGCCAGTGGAGGTCTGGCCATAGGTGCTAAGACCTATTTGAATTTGACCCCTTATCTCAGTATGGAAAAATCGCCCTATATTCTGATGGGGATCTTGCGTGGCCCTCCAGATAAAAGCATGGATATTTTGATAATCAATATATATGACCCACCGGGTGGCCGACGCACAAGATCTATTCAGAATTTGGTGTGCCTTGCAATCTCACAGTGGAACGAACAATCTCCTGCAGGGCATGTGGTCTTAGTAGGTGATCTTAACAAATGGGACTTGCGTTTGGAGTATGCCCTAGTAACTCTGGGCACTGGTTCTTGGCTTAAAATTGTGGACTTTTTTGACCTAAGATTCCTTGACTACCTTCCCTCCACCCCCCACCTCTGACCTCCCGCTAGCTCCCCCTGTGCTTAAAGATCAAAAGGCCAATTATACCTAGGCTAATGGCATTTTTCAGTCCTTTATTGATTAAGTCATCAGCACCCCTGCTTTGTATAAATGTTCCAGCCACATTACTATCACTTATCCATGGTGTACTCGGATGGAATACTGTTTTCATGATTGATGGTTGTCAAGATCCTATTACGGGCCCAGCGCGGTCAGGCCCAGTGGAGAAGGGTCTTCCCCCATGATAGAGTAGGGAGGTGGTGGACGGGTATGGTGGCTGGCTGGCGTAAGCGGGTAGAATGGAGCAAGATGGCAGTCTGCACCAGTGCGCCTACAAAGAGAGAGGGAACACCCGGCACATGCAAAGGAGTGCCGAGCATGTGCGAGAAACCAACGTCCCTGGCAGTCTAACGCTGACCGGGCGTGGCCCAAGGCTATAAAGCCACGCCACGGGCCACACCCTGTGCTTAGCGTTTCTTCTGCTCTTTGCAAGAACAGTGTCTCGCTTACCACTGCGGCTCTCAGTATATCTACAAACGACTTTACATGGATGGGAAGCAGTGGAAACTCACCTGAAGAAACTCACCTGAAACGAGGATCCACGCCCTCGCGTAAAGGCTTTGTCTCTGTGTTTGTTTTTGTTTTGTCCCCGAACAGAACCCGGAGTCTACCGGTGGGGCTGCTCATCTTGGACATTGGTTCTTCTTCGCCTGCTCATCTTGGACATTGGTTCTTCTTCGCCTGCTCATCTTGGACATTGGTTCTTCGCCTGCTCATCTTGGACATTGGTTCTTCTTCGCCTGCTCATCTTGGACACTGGTTCTTCTTCGCCTGCTCATCTTGGACATTGGTTCTTCATCGCCTGTTCATCTTGGTTCTTCCTCGTTTCTCTGACTGTTGTCATTCCCGCAGCATCCGAGGACCTGAAAAGCAAAGCAACAGTGAGAGATCCCATTCTGTTCTTCGACCACCGCCCGTCCCAGTGCCTAGTGTGCTCACCTGCGCATTGAGTCCAGCTCTGTTCCTTAAACATCTCACTGAGCTGTCAGCCTTCAGTCGCTCAACACCTGAGAATAAGAAGAAAGGCAAAGACATTGTGAAAGTAAGCTCAGAACAAGTTTGCAAGCACAGCAAGTTGGACACTCGTGTTTAATCAAGACTTACCTGTTCACCATCGTATCATGTGTGTCGCAGCTGGCCAGGACCACACACCTTCAGTGAAGTAACTGGAGGACGATACGTACCTGAGGACCGCGACCGTAGTCGCAAACATTACAGTGAGCAGCGCTCGCTTTGTGCCAGCCAGCCAACCCAGGGTCTGAAGGGGCGGGGCAGACGGAAAGGTCCTGCGCTTATACTTACCCTGTACTTATATTTCGGTCACCCTGACCCCCAAAACAACACAGCCCAAGAGTCCCGAAACCACCCAGGTCCCTCCCAACCTCACGGTCCCCTGGGAGTTAATCCCCAGTCGACCAGTGGGGGAACGAGTGGCTGGGGCAAGCATCAGGGTGAAGGCAACCAGGGAGGGGGCTACTTCGGTACAGACCGGACCAGGCACTCCTGCAGGGCACCAGAGGTAGGCGTGACATGGTAGCTAGGAGTCTCACCACATCCACCTGCAATTTTCAAGGCAACCGTCTTAGATGGTCGGCCGATAACATCAAATTTACTAATGAACTGTTGCTTCAGGACCTTGTTGGCTTGACAGCTGCATTTGTTGCTGCGTGGTCGCACATGGTGAAAATGCTTACTACTAAGGTACATACACTGTTAAATAGAAAATGGAGAACAAAGAGTAACAATATTACCAGTAACTCCGCTCCCTATGATCATGTAATCGCAGAGCGGAAAAGCGTATACCAAAAAGAGCATAAAGTCAGAGCAAATTGAGAATTAGATCTACAGGCCAAAAATATAGCATTAAAGTCTGTTAACTAAATATAGGAATTGCCATAAGAATCACAAACTCTCCATAAGAAATGTAAACTGGCAAAAACTGTTTTATTGGATAAAAACTCACAATGCGACTACATTTTGGCAGCACTGTAATGACTTTCTGAAGTCTTTCTCTGCCCACGAGTTGAATCCTATTTCTCAGGAAGTGTGGACATGTTACATTCAGGACCTATATCATGTACCATCAACTCTTTCTATACAATATAATTTTGAGGACTATGATTGTCTGACTGCCAGCTCTTGCTTTCAGAATAATATTAAAACTAACATCTCTGAGGCAAATGAAGTCAAATTGATTGTGAAATCGAAGTCAAGGTCCACTGGCCCAGATGGTATTTCCAATAATGGTTCTGAATGTTCTTTTCCAGCACATAGTCCAGACTGGTAATATTCCTGCTAGTTGGCGAAAATCCACATTAGTGTCCGTATTTAAAAGGGGTGACAGACTGGAGCCGTTAAACTAACACCTATTGGCAGTGATGGACTCCAGTCAGAAGCTCTTCACTAACTTACTTCTTGAGCAATTGTCTCATGGGCTATAAGATAATAAAATCCTAGGCACCTTTCAAACAGGGTTCAGAAAATCGTATAATACCTTAATAAATATTGCCACTATCCAATTTCTGATCTCTTCACAAGCAAAAGGGAGAGGTGCGGGTTTGTATTGCTGCTATGTGGACTTCTCTAAGGCTTTTGACCTGATGCCAAGAGCTAAATTGTGGGAAGAATTGAAGAAATGGGGTATAGACCCGCAATTGCTCTTTTATTCAATAGCTGTACACTAATACCACAGTGACTGTACATCTCAGTTCTGAAGGGCACCGATCAAAATACACATCTGTGAATCAAGGATGAAAGCAGGGCTGTTTTTGGCCCCAATATTGTACAATGCCTACATTGCTAATATGGATGCTTTTTTGCTTACCACACGTAATTTCCCTCTGAAACTAAATGGAATTAAGATCACTAGCATGTCCTATGCAGATATTCTATTTTTCGACGAGACTTGCAGCGATCATTAACAGCGTTGGTAGAGTACACTAGGGATGATTAAATGTTAATCAATATATTTGAAGACTAGCACAATGTACCTGGGTAGTAGACATACAGTCACTGAAAAGTACACATGGCAATTGGACAATACAACATTGAAGAATGTACAAGAATTTATATACTTGGGTTTCCCAGTAAAAAGCAACCCAACATGTTCATATTGCGCAGAATTTGTGTATGAAAAAGTCTGGAAAAGATGGTTGGTTATCAGGAATTCTTTTGATAATAGAGGGGGGCGTAATATTGCTGGATTTGTAGAGAGCTACAAAGTAAGTATAGTTCCATCAATACATATGCACTGGAGGTATTATTCTTGTATCCGGTTGAGTGGCTGGGAAAATTGGAAGAAAAGTTGTTGCGATCCATAATCAATCTTCCGAAAGCAGTACCGGTAGAAGCCTTGAATACGGTCTTCCATCGTTAGATTTGCTTTGGTGTATTAGGAGAGTAATGCTATGTGCAAAGATGAGAGAGTCAGATCTAAATTCTAAAACACTCCTACAGCTGTTTGGTCACAGAACACCTCCTTATTTGAACCCATTTATTGCAGATCTAAAGGGTTTGACAACAAAACATTAGTCAACTTTGGGTCTTGATCAGGATTGTTTAGAAACTTGTCTTGATTATGAAAAAATAATTAAATCAAAGACCCAACAATGGGACATGTTTTCTAACACCGAGAAACTTCAATGTAAAAGATGTAAAGAATATTTGTATCAAAGTTTCAAAGGAAATACCCCACACAGCAACTTAATCAAAAGTAGTAGTTCCAAGCTAAAGCGTTTCATTCTGCATCTGTGTTTTAACATACTATCCACCAAAGAATGTATTAGTTGTTGGCACGATACTGTTCCTCAAGATGTTCTATATAAATGTTGTAAATTTGAGACGGAGACCGCTCGGCATGCATTAACATTGCGTGCTGCTCTAGAGGACTTGTACAAGAAGGGTTACAGCAACTTTGTAAATCCCATGTATAATATAAGGGAAAACAAATTTTGGTCAACGATTGTGGGTGCTCAGTCTATTGTGGTAAGTGCTGCGGTTTTTGATATTTGGAATTTGTTCATAAAAATTGTGGAGATGTGAGAGTGTCTAAAAAGCTTACTAGGTGTGACCAATTGTGGTCATACTTTATTTTAATTCTGGATGATTTTAGAGTTGATTTGTTTGTGTCAGTAATACTACCATGGAAATTTAAGGTGATTTTAAAATATGAAGATTCAATATGAAGATTAATTGTAATATTTTCTTTTAATTTTGCAATGTGCTTAAAGGTGTTTCTGGCTTAGCATGGAGGTTCGGGATAGACGTCTTAGCGGGCGTTATTGATCCTGACTTCTGAGGAGACGTGAAGGTTCTCTTACAGAATCATGGCAAAGTCGCTTTTGAGGTACTTCGGGGAGACCAAATTGAACAGGGAATTTTGGAGAGTGCTCTGTTCCCTCAATTCCAAGAAAGTGAACCAGATGAAACAGACAAAGGTAACTTAGGCTTTGGAGAAACTGATAAATCCCCTACCATCGAAGAAAGGAAAGTAGAGGAACCCACCATCTATTCTGACTTAGCCTTTGCCCAGCGAAATGATCCAGCCTTTAGCTGAAGCTTTTTACAAGCAATTCCTGAAGAAGGTAGTTTATAGATTGGAAGTCCCTTTTTCTTCTTAAAACTAGGGTTACTTTACAGAAAAGAATCATCCCCTGAAGGGTTGGTATAAACTCAACTGGTAATACCTAAGTCACCGAAAGGTCATGCTAGAGATCGCACATTCCCATCTCATAGGAGGACATTTGAGCCAAGCTAAAACCCAGGCATATATTAGTGGAAAGTTATTCTGGCCAGATATCCACGCCGACATCAGAACTTTCATACAAACATGCAAGATATGTGAAAAGACCAACCCGCATGTTCCATTACCTGCCCCTTTGAACCTGTTGCCAATTATGGAAGTCCCCGTTTCACGAATTGGCATGGACATAATGGGACCTCTGGAAACCACTAAATTGGGCAACAAGTATGTCCTGGTGATCATGGATTATGCAACCCAATACCCCGAGGTATTCCCAGTGCGTAATATTACCACTCCGCACATCCTGAAACATCATCTACCAAATTTCTCTAGTGTTGGCTTTCCCAAAGAAATACTAACCTATCAGGGTTCAAATTTTGAGTAAGCTTCTGGCCGAAGTCAAAGAGCTACTCCATATTACCACCTTGCAAACTTCTGTGTACTATCCCCAAACCAATGGTCTAGTAGAAAGCTAGTAGAAAGATTCAATAAGACCTTGAAACTAATTCTACGAAAATTGGTAGACACGAGCAGGAAGGACGGGGACGGAATGATACCATGGACACTACTTGCAGTGAGAAACACCCCCCCCTCCCACCCCCACGCTTACATAGGTTTCTCTCCCTTTGAGATACTCTACAGAAGAGAACCGAGAGATGTCCTGGACATGCTCTGGGAAACCTGGGAAGAACGCAAAGAGGCCCCCATTCCAATATCCCAAACGGCCAATAGAATGCCAGAACGCATGAAATTAGTCCGGGACTTAATTTGTACTCACACAGGAAAGGCTCAAAACCAGCAAAAGACCAGTTACGACAGAAATGTCAGTTTAAGATGTTTTTCTATCGGATAGAAAGTACTAGTCCTCTTACCCACCTCAGAAAACAAACTTGTCTCCAAGTGGCACAGACCTTATGAGATAAAATAAAGAACGGGACTGTGCACATATAAAATAGCCCAGCCAGACCGAAAACAGAAAGTCCACTTATATCACATTAACCTCCAAAAAGAGTGGAAAGAAAACCTGTCGGCCACCCATGCCAAAAATTCTAGCCTACCTGGTTCCCAACGACATAGATAACTTTTACTTAATTCCACCCGAGTTATCTAGCCAACAACGAGAAGATCTAAAGGACGTGATAGTCTCATTCCCTGATGTATTCTCAGCAAAAACGGGAGGAGTTAATGGTACCTATCATTATATTCGAACACCTAAAGTAGTTCCCCTAAAACTTTATCGTCTACCTGAGGCGCGTAAACAGGTAGTGATCGAGGAAGTCAACAAAATGTTGACGGCCAACATCATCGAACCTTCCTCAAGTCCATGGTCCTCTCCTACGGTGTTGGTCACTAAACCCGACCGGTCCTAGAGATTCTGCATCGACTTCAGTCAGGTTAATGCCATATCGGACTTCGATGCCTATTCCATGCCACGCATTGATAACCTAATTGATAAACTAGGAACAGCCATCTATCTACCCTAGATTTAACAAGGGGATACTGACAAATCCCTGTACATGAGCCAGAGAAGTAAAAAAACAGCGTTTTCAACACACATGGGTTTATTCCAGTTTAAAGTCCTCCCTTTCGGCCTACAGGGTGCACCAGCTATGTTCCAAAGTCTGATGGATGGCCTTCTACAATCCTATTCAGGCTTTTGTGGAGCTTACATTGGCAGTATCGTCATTTATAGTAAGACTTGGGAAGACGATCTCTTCCATCTTTATACCATCATGAAAGTCCTTAGGAATGCTGGTCTAACTGCAAACCCAGCTAGGTGCAGGTTAGCCCAATCCACCGTGAACTATCTTGGCTTCTTCGTAAGGAACGGAACTGTACAGCCCCAACATGGAAAAGTAAAAGCCGCCTTGGATAATCCAACTCCAAAGACCAAAAGAGACCTTGGAGCTTTCCTTGGGTTAATTGGATATTACCGTAGGTTAATCCCCAACTATTTGGATAAAACGGCAGATAAACTTAAAAATGCCGAACTCCTGAAACTTCAGTGGAGCAAGGACGACGAGGTATGCTTTAACATCTTAAAGCAAACACTGTGCCAAAACCCAATCCTAAAGTTAGTATACTTCTTGAAGGAGTTTGTTACAGACAGACACCTCCCTTACAGGGTTAGGAGCCGTCCTGTCCCACATTTGCGTTAGACTAGAACACCCCATACTATACTCCAGTCGCACGTTATTCCCATGTGCGAAAAACTACTCTGGGATGGAAATGGAGGCATTAGCCATCAAGTGGGCCATTATCCATCATAGGTACTATATATTAGGATGATTGGTTACTGACCACTCACCCTTAGTCTGGATTAACCAATGCAAAGAGTCCAGCCCTCGGGTCATGCGATGGTTTCTAGACCTACAACCCTATTGTTTCACGGTGCAGCACCAGAAAGGAAAAGACCAGGGAAACGTGGATGTTCTTTCCCAGTTCCCTGTGAAACAAATGTGGCTGCATGGCATGGAGGAACGGTATGTGAGAAACCTCAAGGTGTCTCACTAGTTAGTCCCCAGGGCTCTATCATCCAGGTGGCCAGGACACACCATCGCTATTGGATCCAGTTCCTGGGGTTGGACTAGTGAGGGAGGATCACCTGGATGGGGGGTCCTCGGGGAGTGGGAGCGGGACACCAACGGGTGAAATGCAGTATTTCTCTTCCTTTGACACCTTTTCCCCCTCCTCTCCCATAGGAAATTCTAAACCACTTCCCCCAACCCCCTTAGGCCCTTCCAACACTTTGCACAACACAAAGGACAATGGAAAAACACCAGAGCTGGTTTATCTGACGTGTCCCAACACAAGGGTCAGGCAAAGTCAGACAATTGATCAGAATCGCAAACACCTGACGGCCCTTTCCCTTCCCCACAGGGATAAAAGGTGGAGCCAGTGTTGGGGAAAATTCTCATTCTATGGCTAATTTCCCTCACCTAGCGAGTCCCTCAGCAGCTTTGCTGGATTTCTGGAGTTTATTTTTTCCGCTTGGTAAGACTGTGAGCTTTCCCCCCCAGTCTTACCTGTGTTTTGCCATGTGTATTTCATCTGTTTTTGTGATTGTGGACTCTGGAGTACACCACTTCAGTAGCCCGACTCTTTTGTGTGTTACACAGCACCTTCAGTGCAGTGACACAGGGTTGTCTTCTAGACTTCTCAACGACTCCATTTCTGGGGCTGACTACTGTCCCCTAGAAAAGGGTTAAGTTGCCATTTAACTTTACATAGTCATTTAACCACAGATCCAGTACACCCCATCTTACATGGAGTATTGGAAAGGGTTAACCCTAAGCCCATTTTATCTGTACCTCTTCGAACATTGTTTTGCTCCCTTAACATTAAGACTTGACTGGTGGCAGTGGTATCTAACCTATTTTTCTACTGCGATTATATTACATAATGTGGTATTGTTTTAGGCTATTTTAGTAACCTCGAACTTTAAACCCGCTGGCCCAAATACTTTTTATTTCGGCTCCGATTGGGTTTAATCGCCATTTCTTTTTGTTAATATCCTTCTTGGGTCTTTCTTTGCGCGGCAAACCAGGTTTGCCTCCTTTGTTTGACGACCTTTGGCGGGCTTCTGACCAGAAGCCCTCCTTTGGCGTCTGGATGTCTAGGTGGGCTGAATGTGAGGGAGGGGTGTAGTCACCCCCTGCACAGGGTCTCCTTGGAGACCCAAGTCGCACTTTGTGTTGATTGGCTGAGGTGGTTGTCCGGGCTGGACAACACCCCTGCTGAGTGAGTGACAGCCAGGCTGTGTGAAGGGGGGATGATTTTGGCATAAAAGGCAAGACTCTTGGGCTAGAAGTCAGTTGCCACTGGTGTCAGTCTAGAAAAATGGATACCTCTACTTTGTGACCGCAAACGCATTCTAGTGGCCGTGGGCCAACCGTCTCATGCACGATATGACAGAATATAGGTTTTCGAGTTTGCCAATGAACGGCCATTTTGATGCAACAAGAATCGCCATTTTGTTTTCTAACCATTGCTCATTGCTTTCTGTTCCTATTGCTTCGCAGTATATCTTCCGCTTACACTGCTCGACTGTAAAACATTGTTGTCTGTATGTGAAAAGGACAAGGCCGCAGGGCCGAGAGGATAACAAAAGTTCGTTGAAACACAAACGTAGGCAGCGCCAGGAAGAATGCCCGGCTCCCTCTCGCATGTAGCCTTGAAGCAGAGCTGCAGGGCATTTAATCATTTCGCAGCTGCCAGTCTCGTTATATGGTAGAATATGTTAAAATAATACCGCTAAAGGCTTGAATTATGCTTTTCTTACGGCCCCCCTTTGCTGAGCCAGCTAGAGTGTGTTGGCTCCCAGGACACGAATAGCACCTAATAGATAACAAGGTCCGGAATGCAACTCTTCTCCCCCCGCCCCCCACCGTATGTAGCTCGATTCCAAGAACAGAAGCGCTGTGTTCTATTCAACAACTGAAAGATGCCTTCGCACTCACAAATTACAAATTGTTACTAGAATAGATGTTTGAAGGTGTCATAGTAGTCGGAGATGTCCATCATCACACCAAGTTCAAAGAAACCGATAAAGGGGGTGTTAAACATGTCATAGCTGATTGTTTGATATGCATTTTGTATATGTGTAACTGATGTACGTAATTCAAGCTCTTGCGTCCCTCGAGGTCTAGAGATACATGTCACAGGGCGTGAGACCGAGTTGGCCAACTGAGACTTTTGCTTTGCAATAAACCCTAGCTTTGGGAATACAACCTCGTGTCTGGCGTATCTATCATGTGTGGTGACTCACCTTGTCTCCATAGACATCAGGGTCCCCTAGGGGCCCCTTTCACTGGAACTGCAAGGAACCGAAGAGAAGCGGAGAAGAAGACGGCTGCTGCAACCCCGAGTCCCGGTGAAGCCCTGCTGCAGTTCTGAGCTATTTACCTTCAACGACAAGAGAAGATCCAGTCCGGAGTCTTCTTCCATTGAGCCTGGTGGGATCAACCAGCTCATCTTTTCATCAGCCAGAGAATCCCCTCCTGGGTCGAAATCACTGCTGTGCTGTAGTGGTCCGGATAGCCATCAGAAGAGCCCTCTCCTGATTCAAAGGAGCGCACCTTCCATTCATTGTTGTCTTTTTCGCTGCTGCTGGCCTCATCCCTGCGTAGTGCAGATCGCTCCAGACGTCCTTCTTGTCCCCACGACTGAAGCCGCAGGAACCGTGAGTCTGCAGGAACTACCAAGAACAACTGCTGTGGCACCAGCTTTCTCCAATGAAATAAGGTACTGTGCACATTTGGTCATTCTCTCCGACTGACCATCTGGAATCGGGGTGAACCCTTTTCCTCCACGAAGATTTGTTCTTTGTTCCCTCCCTCCCTCTTATAACTTTTCCTTCCCTCTGACAATATCCAAGTACTCCTGGCATCTCGAATCTCGAACTGTTCAACGGGTGATCCTCGGCAACTGAGCATCTGCTCCATTGACACTGGTGCAGGCCTTTTTGACTTGAATCTGTATCTTTGAACGAGTCCTCCAATTCCCTTGCGTTGACAAAAGTATTGCTGTGATTTTTTTAACCCCTTGTTTGAAATTCTAACGTACAAAGTGTGTTTTTACTTTGTGCATTTCTATCCGCGGGTACGCATTAGTATCGCAACACCTGTCTGTCAAATCATAATGTACTTACCTTGAATTTACTGGACCAAGTGGAAGTGGTTGTGTGTGGTGTATTTTACGTGTGATTTCGAATTTATAGAAGAAGTGTTTTTTGAACAGATGGTTTAAAAATAAACGTACTTATATTTTTTGCCTGAAACTTTGAGTCCGTGTTTGCTTGAGTCACAGTAATTGTGGTCCTTTGTGTAATCTCTACTACTGCTCATTTACTCTTGAGATATGTCTGGCTGCTCCGCTACTGCTACCACTTTAACAGTGTAGTACAGGCTTGTACCAAAGGTGAACTTGTATTACCACTTGTAGTCTTAATTGTGTGTAGTGGTCCCTAAGTGCACGGCACAGGATTCTACCTAACAGCCAGCGCACACAGTACGAGCACGGCAGACAGCATGACGAGACGGCTAATCGGGCACGGCAGATCAAGTGAAGGAGAAAGGCGGCAGGAATCGAGAGGGTGGCGAGGAGAGAAGGCACCTTGCCCTTTTTGTCCCAGACCCGCAGAACTTTCTTGGAAGAGAGCCTAAGTCTGCAAACAAATGTCTTGTAGCAGATGTCAATGGTACACAGGCAAGCTTATGCCGATAAGCAGGAACGAGGGAAGCTCCTGCACCCGTGGTACCGGCCTTGAATACAGGAAAACCAAGCCATTCATCACAGCCATTGAGTCGAGGGGAGAATCGAGAAGAACTGCGCTGTTGAATGAGAAGCAAAAAGTGGCAAGTTTGAACCAAGTTTAATGAACTGTGTAAAGAACTGTAAAAAGTGTAAAGGAGAGGCCAGTTTCAGAGGGAAAACCGGCACCACGTGGGTGCTAATTCAAGAGACCCCGATCAATCCCCATCTGACCGAAACTATGGGTACCAGAAGGCTGTAGGAGAGCCGCCGAAAGAGGTCAAATGGTCATACAGTAGGTCTAGTAAAATCTCTGTACAATCAAAAGACTTTGATCTACAAACTAAGTGAAAGAAAGGGAAGTGAATCCTGCAGTGAAAGGAAACCAGGGAAGCAAATCCCAAGAGAGGAAAAGTTCCAAGAAACAGTCTGTTTGGAACTGTTTAAAAAGACATTAACATTTGTGGAATAAGATACCGGAAGGGTCAGCACCCAGAAGAGGGGGCCCCGGGGTGAACCCCTCACCCAGCGAACATTGGAAGCAACCTTAATTTGTTAAAGGAACTTTCATTTTATTATTTGAACATGTCAGGTCCTCGAAAGCAAGAGACTCGAGTGAAACAAGACCTGGCCATCAATGGCCCTGATGGCTGAAATCACGAGTGTGTGTCCTGAGAGCTGCCATTAGAACTGTCGTCTCGTGTGAGTGAAGCCCAGGATTGTACTGTGTGCTCAGATCCCATCGTACCAGTGTCCAAAACGTGGGGAAGGGAGACCCAGGCTACCGCATCCTGATACATTATTTTAGAACACTTCTTTCTTTTCTTGAGAACTATCCCACACACCCTATTAGTTGTGAGGTTTGGCAATAGGTTCCTTAGTATAGGTCCTTTTTATTTTTGCAAAACGCCACTAGGACTGGCTTATTTTCCGTTTGATCGTTGACGCTTGCTCCCATTTTAGATATAGGGTTAGATAAGGCGTTTTTCTAACCTGCATACAGCAATCATTGTTCACTAAACACCCTTGAACTGTGATCACTTGTGTCTGTCTTACCTGTCACCATGAATTCCTCACGAAGACCGTCAAGCTCTAAGCTGTTAATTGTATTCAGTTTGACAGAGACAGTGATATTTTGCATGCAAACATAGTACATCTATGTCCTGTCAGTCCATTCTGCAGGGATGTCCCTGTATAGGGATGGTACTTGAACCATTTTGCCCCGCAAAAATTTGCTTTTCCCCTTTAATTTAAAGCAGGCGGACTAACAGCTGCAGGCGTAACCATGCTCAGCTGGTGGCTACTTGGACTCCCTACAGCAGCAGCACAAAGGTCAGCCTCTCCGAGAGCACATGGGTAATGCAAGGAATGTTTTTTGGACAGTGTTATGCACTTAATGAGGATGCAACAAATAATTGGCATGTTTCAAAGCGCTTTAAAGAGGTGGTGCCTCGGATTCAGCCCCTGCCTTCACCTCTGGATGAAAAACCTATGCTGTGTGAGGAATCCTATGGTTCTCAAAAATACCCTACCTAAAGTCTCCTCCCAGGTGGCCAGGGGAAGGCAGCCGCTACCTGATCCCTGCCCTGGGCGTGGTATTAGCCGTGAGGATCACCTGTGGGGAGAAGATCCCCAAGGGAGCAGGAGGACTCAGTTGGGAGGAACACAGTATTTTTCTTCCTCGAAGGAGGAAGAGTCTGTAATCTTGGAATATGTAATGCCTTGCTGTCATAGGGAGCTATTCTTTCCCAAAGCTATTTATTCATTGTAGAGGTGAAAGCTTCCATATTCAACAGGGGAATGTTAAAGATGTATCTTTAAATATTGGCTTGTTAGATTCTGAAAGTCCTTATTGGTCCCCTTAAAAGGAACAAGTTGAACCTTGGGGGCCACAATGCCAGAAGTACTGGGACGAAGAAGAGGGACGCAGAAGCCCGAGATTGCAAGTTGCAGGTTCATAGGGTTAATAACCCACACCTAAGGGGGACTGGGAGGCATAAAGGGCCACCTTAGGTTAAAGCCATAGATAAGGGCAGCAGTGAGGGTGGAGTGGTTTCAGCAGCTCCACATTGCAGTTGCAGCTGAAGCAGAGCAGACACGCCAGAACCGCCGTCATTTTTACATTTTTTTTATTGGTTTATTACCAACCTCTAAAAAAGAGAACAGAAAAATGTACAGGGTACATAAAAATACATAAATTTCATATTTACACAGAGACCACAAAAATAAACCACAAGACCATCCCAGGAGTTACATATCAACGATTGCAAGTCCAGGAAGCTTCATCTATTTTGATCAAGCGCCTACAATTCAAGACTCGATCAAAGAGCCGCATGGGAATATTTTTTTCCAGAAAGAAAGTTAGAGCTATTATTAGCTTTCGGTCAGTTTACTCGAAAAGGACTTGCCACCAGTCTTCTAGGGTTAAGGATGGTCTTGCTCTAATAAAAAGCCCAAAATGATTTGTCCGTTCAGTGTTTAAAACAGGGCACGACATTATCAGATGTTTGAGTGTTTCCTCCATACCATTGCACAGTCCACATAGTTCTGTTGATGCGGCAGCTTTCGCCCATAAGTTTGTGCGTTCTTTGGTCTGAAAAAGGTTCAAGCGAAATTTCATGTAAAGTTTCCTTCGATGTTGGTCCGGGAATTTTATTAGATAGTTTTGAATTTCGTTTACTCTTCTTTTTTGCATTTGCATGTTTTTCATTAATCAGTGTTTGCAAATTTGTTCGCCTGTTAGAATCCAATCCTGCATCCAAATTTATTTTTTAATGTAATCGGAGTTAGTCTGCAAGGTGATCAGATCTGTGTCAAGTTCCAGCAGCATTTTTTTGGAGCGCTCCACCCACATTGAGAGAACAGACAGTCTTCTTTTTGTTTGCTTGTTTCAATATCTCAAACTGCGGGCATTGCAATGCCATTGATGCCTTTCGATAGAGGTTAAGCGTTTGCCAACAAGCTCTTGCATTAAGTGAGGTCAAGCTAAGCTCATATCTTATTGAAGCTGTTGGGGTGCCTTTCGGGAGACAAAGGACGCAAGACCAGAACATGTTTTCCAAACTGTTCCATGTCTCAAAGTGACATCCCAAGGCACATTCTGTGCCATACATGAGAGCAGGAACAGCTTTTTGTTTATAGAATAATACGGGCAAAATTGAAAATTCACCATATTTTTTATTAAGCCAAGCAGCTTGAATTGCCAGTTTTTTGCATTTAATTTTGATGTTATGAACCCAAGGAGCGTCATTTATGTTCGAGTTGAAGACAGTTCCGAGGTATTTAATTTGTGATGTGGTTGCCAGCATTTTATTACCCAAATACCACCTGAATTTATGTTCGCTTTGAGCACTACAACCCTGTAGCTTTTGTAGCACTATGATCTCAGATTTGTTAGTATTTACAACCAGTGCATTTTCTTTCACATATTTTTCAAGAGCATTCAAACTATGTTGCAACTCAATTGGCGTAGAGTCAACCAAAATGAGATCATCAGCATAAATCATATGATCAATATGGATGCCGTCGATTTTAGGGGGAAATGAAGTGGCTTCCTTTAAACATAGTTAGACAGCAGACAAAAAAATTAAAGATTATGGCAGCCAGGGGCAGCCTTGTTTAACCCCACAAAAGGTTTGAATGGCAGATGAAAGCCTTCCCATCTTATCAAGTCTGATTCTTATATTTGTGTTGGTGTGGAGGCCCTTGATAGCTAAGAATAGACTTGCTGGACAGTTCCATTTCAGCAACTTATTCCATAGGATCTGGCGGTCGATACCATCAAAAGCATGTGATAGATCTATAGAAGCAATGTAGATTTTACCACCATTTTGCAAGTTGTCCATTTTTAACGGATTAATAATCAGGAGGTTGAGGCTACATCCCACGCCTTTTATAAACCCAGTTTGTCTGGTGTCTATATGCTTACTGGACACAGACCACCTCTGCAATTCACGTTGAAAAAGGGTTGCATAGATTCTCCCCAAAACATCTAGTAAATCGATTGTAAGATATTGGCTTGGGTCTGCACGGTTGCCCCTTTTAAAGATGGGCACAATAATTGCGCTTTTCCATGAAGTTGGAGTTGTGGCAATGGAAGCAATTGTAAAGAGTCTGTGACGAAACTCTTCCCACTCGACAAGATTTTGCTTCAGAGTGAAGTTGGTCAGACCATCAGGTCCAGGGGCTCGAGATGAACTTAAGTTAGTGATGATTTCTAAGATGTCACATTTCTCAAAGGTGAAATCCCACTGGTTTAGATCATAAGAAGGGAATTCTTCAATTTTGCCTTTTTTACGATAGAGTTGTGTGTAATGGTTTATCCAATTTTCTTCGGATACCATATTTTCTAGCAGTGCATTCCCAGGACTACCAGTTATTTATAAGGCTCCAAAAGTCTGTGGTGTTTTTATTTGCCAATTTAGATAGCATGCCTTCTGCACCTTGTTGAAGGAGAAGCGCTCTGAGCTTTTAACCAGTTTATGTAGGACTGTTTTGTTTTTTATTTTTCAACAGGTAAACGCTGAGCGGAACTCTTAAGCAGCGTTGAATCTCAATTCTCATCTGACGTTTACGTTTCAAGATGTTCAGATCAAAAGAGTGAGTTGAATATTTTGACGACGGAGGCCATTTTTTGTTCCCTTGTATTGTTTTAAAAGGTGTTGGTATTCAATTTGGACAGATTCCGCTGACAAGGCTTGAGTTAATGACCTGACCTATATTTTTTCAAGACACAGACGAATTCTGTTGGATTCTACTGCGACTTGGTGATCCCAGTGGGCGCATGTTTTGACAGTGGCGCTGATTGTCAATTTTAAGAGATAATGATCGCTTTCAGCTTTATCAATAACATTAAGGGATTGAACACGAACATGCAATTTGTCTGAAGCGTAGAAGTACTGGTTCAGCCTTTTCCAAGTAGTTTTTGCTGGAACATCTCCATTTGTGCATCAGTTCAGAGCATAAACATTCCTCTTGTGGACATTTCAGCAATCCAAGATTGTGTGTCATTAGAGTTCGGCGATTTGTTATCCAACAGCTTAAGTTGGACTTTTAAGCATTCAATATTTAAATCGCCACATAACAATATGTTTGGTGAAAGTTCTTTTTCATTGATAGTGTCAATAGTCGTGGAAACATAGTCGCTGAATTCGGTTATACTCATGGCTTTATGTTGCCAATACACATTGATGATGAAGATTGTATCCGAAGGTTGTTTCACAGTAAGCTCAGATTTAACACCGACCAACTGGATGTAAGACGTTATGTTTCTCCAGCATGGGGTCTGGCATGGATTCACATGCTCATGAATATTCCCCGTCGTCAGGCTGGGAATCCTCGGTAAAGAAAAAACCAGTATCAGTTTCGTTTCTGATCTGTCTTTCGTAGTAATAACCAATCACTGGTCTCTGCGTCATACTGACCACAGCCAATGACTGCCCTCTACCTAAGCACCGCCTCTGGCAGCCATCTTCAGATTTTTACCGCACGTTCATGTGTTGGGATCCTCGTGCTATTGCTCTCGAGCGTTAGTGCTATTTTTTTCACGTTTTTTTCTCAAAAACTTCGTTTTTTCGGTCAAAAGAGCCTCAAGCTCCACCGACTCTCCATCCGATCAACGGGGACCCGTGTCGGATTCGTCTGCGCCCCTCAAGGGTGAAGATTTCGTCGAGCTACGCTTTTGGAGGACTCCAGAAGTTTCTCAGGCCCGGTCATGGCCCAGGAGAAGGGAAGCTCGACGCCCGGAAAGCTGTTCAGGGTCTGCCCTGGATGCCAGCTGCAGAACGTCTTCAAGGAGGACGAACACTCTTTTTGTCTTTACTGCCTACATGAGGACAAGACGCACGTGGAGAAGGACTGTGCGTTTTGCGGCAACATGTCGGAGCGGACCATGAAGGACCGCCATCAACGTCTCGCCAACTGGCTGGAAGGGAAGAGCCCGTCCGGCGAGAAGAAGAGGAAGAAAGCCGAGCGGTCTTCTAAGACCTTTGAGGACGCCCCGGCGACGGGGGTCCAACATAAGGCCAAGCACCGCGAGTCCGCTGGCACCGGGAGCGCCGAACGGTCGGGCTCTACGGGCGCCAGGCAGGGCGCACCCTCCCCGGCACCATCAACCACGAGCCAACGCTCTGGGTCGGGTAATAGGAAGGCCGAGCACCCGGCAAAGCTCCTAGAGAGGCCTAGGTCGAGTTCGAAGGCGGAGGGGGAGCGAGGCAGTGTCCCCCCCCTCAAGGATAAGGCGGTGAGCGCACCTAAGGTGGTGAAGGCCTTAATCCATCCGGCCAAGCCCTCTATCGAAACTGTCGCGGCGGCCCTGGCTCAGCCTGTGGAGGCTACACCAGTGGTGGCGACCTCGGGGCTCAGAGTCTCCCTGCCACCTCGGAGGGAGTCCTCTTTTGTGCCCATCGATAGGACCCCCGTGAAATCCCCCGTGGGGAAGAAAAAGGGGGGGCAGGGCGTCGTCGTAGATTCGGCCTCAACCTCGGAGGAGGAGCTGGTCGAAGTCTTAAGCCACGGCCTCGGCGTGGAAGAAGACCGGCCCGTCGGGATGGATCCCGACGCAGGTGACGACAACATCGTCGAGGGTACCGACGGGGCCCCTGATCGCCCGTCGGATTCCCCTCTGCCAGCGCCGCGAGACAACTCGGCGGCCATTTTGTTGGCTATACAGTCCTTATGCTCGGAGATAAGGACGAGACTACCGTTGCCGACGGAACCTCTCCCGTCGGGGGACCCAGAACCGGGATCTTCTGGTGTTCCCCCTACCAAGAAAAGAAGGATCCACCCTCCGCCTCCTTTTCAGCCGTCGCGCCCCTTCCAGCCCTCCTCCCCGTCCACCCGAGGGGATGATACGGGGACTTGACACGGCAGCGACGGGTACGGACGACGAGGTATACGACGAGGATGTACCGTCGTCGCCTCCCACCAGGGCTTCTCCGCCCGACGAGATTGGATCGTTCCACTCCATGATCACCAGGGCATCCAAGCTTTTCCAACTCTGCCCTGAGGAGAAGGAAGGTTTCCTTTATCAGCGGCGCGAGGCCAAGAGGAAGACGGTCCTCTCAGTGCCTCTATTGGACGACATTTGGGATGAGGGCCTCACCCTCCTCAAGAACCCTTCCACGACGCCAGCTAGAAGAGACCGGTACGAGAAGAAGTACCGGGTCCCGGACACGGCCCCCCTGTGCCTCCGGGCGCAGCCTACCCCAGACTCCGTCGTCTCCGCGGCGGCCAGGAAAAAAGCGGGGGGGGGTGCGGCCTCCACATCGACTTCCCCACCGGACGGCGAGGGAAAGAAATTGGACGCTATGGGACGCAGAGTCATCTCGTCTGCGGCGACGACGATTAAAGCGGCCAACGCCTTGGCTATCGTGGCCCGCTACGACAGGGAGCTCTGGTACAAACTGGCTCCCCTGCTGGACTTCTTGCCGGACGACAAGAGGGCAGAGGCCCTGGAGATCCTGCAGGAAGGTGAGGTGGCTTCGGACCACGCCATTACCGTTGCGACGGACATCGCCGACACTGGGTTCCGCCAGTTGGGCAACGGCGTTTGCCTTAGGCGGCGTGGATGGCTCAAGGCTACGGACTTCCGTCAAGACGTTCAGACCAGAGTCCTGGACATGCCCTTCGATGGGAACAACCTGTTTGGGAAAACAGTGGACGATTCCCTTCAGGCCATTAAAGCGGACACCGAGACGGCCCGGGCCCTTGGAGTTCTGCAACGACGACGGACGCCCTTTCGGAGCAGCGGAGGCAAGGGCGCCTCCAAAAGTTCCGGCGGCGGTTTCTCCACCTACCGTCAAGCGGCCCGCTCGTCGGCTCAGGAGGCCTACAGAGGACGAGGCAAGTCTGGCGGACCCCGCCGTCGTCGCCAAGGAGGTCAAGGCGGCAAAGCCTCGTCGAAGCAGGATTGAACCGGCCGTGGGGTCGGGCCCCCACCGAAGCACCCCGGTGGGAGGCCGGCTGGCGAGCTTCGTCAGCGTGTGGGAGTCCATCTCCACCGACCGTTGGGTGCTGGACGCCTTGGCCCGGGGCCACGCGCTCGAGTTTCAAAGAAGGTGTCCGCGCGTCCCCCCCGTGGCCAGGAGAGAACTTCACGTCCCTCAACTTCTCCTGGAGGTAAAGGCGATGCTCAGGAAGGGCGCCATCGAACTCGTCCCAAAGAGGCTTCGGGGCTCCGGAGTTTACTCGAGATACTTCCTCGTGAAGAAGAAGACGGGGGGATGGCGCCCCATCCTGGACCTGCGACGTCTGAACAAGTTCATCAAGGCGCAAAAGTTCCGGATGGTCACCCTCCAGCACGTCCTGGGTCAGCTGGAGGAAGGAGACTTCCTGTCGTCGTTGGATTTGGAGGATGCCTACTTCCATATTCCCATCCTAAAGGGGCACCGAAAATTCCTCAGGTTTGTGGTCCAAGGGCGTCACTACCAGTTCAAAGCCCTCCCCTTCGGACTACGGTCGGCACCCAGGGTATTCACCAAGTGCCTTGCACCGGTGGCGGCGCAGCTGCGCCGCGAGGGGATCCACGTCTACCCCTACCTGGACGACTGGCTCATCCGAGCCAAGACGAGGGAGCTTGCCGTGGATCACACGGCAAGGACCGTCCAACTTCTCACGGACCTGGGATTCTCCGTGAACTACGCCAAGTCCCACCTGGTACCCGCGCAAAACGCACTGTTTCTGGGAGCGAAGCTCGACACAGTGTCCCTTCTGGCCTCCCCGTCGGAGGAAAGGACCAGGTCCATCCTGGGCAAGGTACAGCGGATGTTGGTTTCCGACGCGGCCAAGGTGAGGTCCATCAAGTCCCTCCTCGGAATGATGTCTTCTTGCATCTACCTCATTCCCATGTGCAGGCTCCGGATGCGCACGTTGCAGGAGTTCCTGGACGCGCGCTGGATCCAAACGACGGGCGGCTTCGAGGAGAGGATCACACTCGACGAGAGTTTCCGCCGAGCGGTCCGGTGGTGGGGCATCCGCGCGCATCTGACGGCGGGCATGGACTTCCAGACCCCAGACCACCAGGAGACAGTGACCACGGATGCCTCCCTGGAAGGGTGGGGAGCGCACACCGAAAATCTGCACGCGAGAGGCCTTTGGCTCCCGACGGAGAAGTCCCTCCATATCAACGTCCTGGAGCTCCGTGCAGTGTTCTGGGCCCTCGGGTCCTTCCTTCCGTCCCTCAAGGGCAAGGTGGTGAGGATCTTCACCGACAACACCACCACCATGTTTTACATCAGGAAACAGGGCGGAACCAGGTCCCCAGCACTGCCCAAGGAGGCGCAGGACCTGTGGCATTGGGCCGTCGCCCAAAGGATGTTTCTGGTGCCGTTTCATCTGGCAGGGATAAAAAACACCATCGCCGACTCACTCAGCAGGGAGCTGCGCTCGTGCCACGAGTGGGAACTACGGCAGGATCTAGTGGATCGCCTCTTCCGACGGTGGGGCACACCCCAGATCGACCTGTTCGCGACGGCGACGAACTCCAAGTGCCGGAGGTTCGCCAGCAGGTTTCCCCAGGCGAGGAGCATGGGCGATGCTTTCTCGTTCCCCTGGGAGGGCCTGTTCCTCTACGCGTTCCCTCCTTTGCCACTGCTAATCCGGCTCGTCAACCAGCTCAAGAGGTCACGGTGCAGGATGATCCTCGTCGCACCTGCGTGGCCGAGGCAGATATGGTTCCCGGACCTTCTGGACTTGTCAGCGTCCCCGCCAATCAAGCTGCCGGTGGACTAGGATCTACTCTCCAGGGAAGGAGGCGCCATCCTCCACCACGACCCGAAATCGCTGAACTTGCAGGCCTGGCTCCTGCAGCGCTAGAGTTTGGAGGATACGACATACCGGCCGACTGCAGAGAGGTTCTTGCAAAGGCCAGGGCGTCCTCGACTCTTAAATGCTACGGACACAAATGGAAGAGGTTCTCTGTCTGGTGCCACGCACAGAAGATTAACCCTCTACGGATTACGGCTCCCCAGGTACTGCCGTACCTGCTGACGCTGGCCAAAGCTGGACTGGCACACGCGTCCATCAAGATTCATCTTGCTGCGATCTCCCGATACACCAGAACCACGGGCCGGACGTCCTTGTGGTCTCATCGTCTGGTGAAAGAGTTCATGAAGGGGCTGTTCAGATCGTTCCCGCCGGTGAAGGCTCCGGCCCCGGCGTGGGAGCTCAACGTGGTGCTGACCAAGCTCATGGGACCTCCGTTCGAGCCTCTGCACTCGGCCCCGTTGAAGTTTCTGTCGTGGAAAACAGCGTTTCTTGTGGCCATCACCTCCGCACGACGGGTGGGAGAGATCCAGGCCCTTTCCTGCAAGGCCCCGTACTTGACTTTTCACGACACGAGGGTAGTGCTCAGGACGCACCCCTCCTTCATGCCCAAGGTACCGTCGGACTTCCATCTCAACGAACCCTTGGTGTTGCCTGTGTTCTTCCTGTCGCCTTCGTCGCCGGCTGAGAGGACTTTGCACTCGCTGGATGTGGCTAGAGCGCTGAAATTCTACGTGGACCGCACGAAGTGTTTTCGGAAGACGTCACAACTCTTTGTGAACTTTGGACCTGTCAATCAGGGGAAGGCTCTCTCGAAGGCTTCCATTTCCAGATGGCTCTCCGGCTGTATCATGTACTGTCATCGGTTGGCAAACCGACCGCTGCCTGGCCGTCCGAGAGCCCATTCCACCAGAGCGATCGCAGCTACCACGGCGTTCCTTTCTGGTGTGCCCCTGCTGGACATATGCAGGGCTGCTACGTGGAGGTCGACGCACACCTTCACGAAATTCTACTGCGTCGATCGGGATTCCAGGGAGGAGTCCAGGGTCGGCCAAGCAGTGCTGCGCAACCTGTTCGCCTGAGGTGAGCCTGGTGAGGAGGTAAGATGCTTAATGTTGAGTTTGATGTAATGCTTAATGTTGAGCCTTTGCCACCTCCCGTGGTTGTGCATGTGTGTACTGCTATGTATTCTTTATTCATGAGCATGTGAATCCATGCCAGACCCCATGCTGGAGAAGGAACAAGTTACTTACCTGTAACTGTTGTTCTCCAGCATGGGTCTGGCATGGATTCACATGCGAACCCTCCCGCCTACCCCTCTGCGGCTCTTCACTTGGTCATACTGCCACTTCACGTGCTTCCAAATCTGAAGATGGCTGCCAGAGGCGGTGCTTAGGTAGAGGGCAGTCATTGGCTGTGGTCAGTATGACGCAGAGACCAGTGATTGGTTATTACTACGAAAGACAGATCAGAAACGAAACTGATACTGGTTTTTTCTTTACCGAGGATTCCCAGCCTGACGACGGGGAATATTCATGAGCATGTGAATCCATGCCAGACCCATGCTGGAGAACAACAGTTACAGGTAAGTAACTTGTTCCTTCTGGCTTCTATAATTTTGTATCCCAAACTTTTTCTTATTATGGTCAATAAACCAGCCATGGGTCTTCCTGTTTTTTTTAAGGATGGCAGGGTTTATAGAGGTTTCAAATTCATCGCACACAGGAGACTGAGCGAGCCATGTCTCCTGTAAACACACAATATCCAACCCGGCAAGCCAAGAATATTGGAACAAGTGACTGAATCCACGAGAGTTCCATGAAGCTATAGCCAGAGAGGTTTGAGTTTCAGGGGTTGGGCGTTAACTTTGATGAGACCATGCCAATGATCTAGTGACCCAGTCCCATTCATTAGGTTTAGTTGTGTCCATGCTATTAGAGCTTGAGGTATTGCTAGTTATTGCAGTGAGGCCATCACAAGTGAAAGTCATTTGAATTTTATCACCCATTAAGGTTGTGTTCAGGGGATTCAAAGGCAGTTTAGGGGGCATTATTACTTTTTTCATAGGGCCTGATGATGATTGCAGTGTTTCCGGAACAATAGACTCTGAGGAGACACAACTCTGCTGATGCAGAATGGGTGATACTGTCATCTTTGGAGCTAACGGACCATCTGGTGGATACATAGACTTTCCATTTAGCATTGACTCATCTCGTTTGTCGAAGCCTGTTTCTTAAGTATAGACGGCTTTGTTTTGCTCTTTGTAAAGTGCACATGCTTGCCAGTACGTTCATTAATTAGAAGGCTTGAGACAAAGTCAGGCCTGTTACCACTTGCAGAAGGACCAAGAGGAGGAGAATTTGTAAATGCATTAGAGTTCTTGTTTGAATTATTACGTCTTAGGTCAGACAATATATCAGAATCAGGAACGTGCAAGTTTTTCCACCTTTCGCCTAAAGTGAGTACTTTCGGGCTTTCCTGTGTTAAATTTATTACCTCAGGGTTAGCTCTTGCGCACAAAATGATAAATTGGCGAGAGCTCTGTTGAGGTCCTTTACAAAGAACAGTAGAGGACAAACTCTCACCCAATGTACTGGGAGCAGGATCTGTCAGAATAATAACGTGCTTACTGTTAAATATAGGGAACAGCTCTTCCTGAGGACCCAGGGTGCCAGCGGCTTCAGGAACTGTTCCAGAGGTTACTTGCTCCGGTACATCTGCAATATCAGAGATTGGTTTGGAAGTGGTGGGCTCCTGCACATCGAAGTTGCACCATTATCTTTTTGTTTAAGGCTCTGTAATACAGTAGAGAAAGAGCAAATTATTCTTGCCGTTTCAAGGCCTTCAGCGCCACCAATTTTGCCAGCAGGAGAAAACGAGGTATCTTCAGTCCCTGGCAGCTCACCAGGCACAGATTCATTCATATTTGCTTCCTTATTGCAGCTCAGTGAATTAGGGGGGACCCTAAAAGGGCTGCATGTCCTGGTAAAGGGAAAGTTTTTTGAGTTTGGTGTTGTAAAATTCCTCAGGCCTGTTTGGCAACTTCAGCAAGCAATTTGTTGTCATCCGAGTCTTTTAATCGTTGCTCATTAGAGATAAAGTTACAGCAATCGACTTTTCATGCAACTTTACTCAGTGATTGGTTGGACATAGTACTTGCATGCTCCAAGGCAGGCACTCATCTTTGTGTTTAAGAGTGCTACTAACATTGTCAGATATTTCATGCCATCATGAACTTGTTTGTATAATTTTAAAAACGGCGATATTGTGATTGACCTAGAGGACATCAAAAAAGGTAGCAGTTCTTGGGAAGTATTCTTCATACTTTGTTCAATGTCCTGCTCATAACGTGATCTGGGAGCTGTTTTCAAATATGTTCGCCGTATCTTGGGAAATTCGCGTTCCATAATTGAGGATTCTGAAGTGTCGTCATCAGATGAGCAGTCAGACACTTTATTCCAAGCATTCTGATCAGCTGTTGTTGAAAATGGAGCAACGCTGTTCCTATTACTTATATCAGCTATTTGTTGCCGACAATTGAAAGAGAAGGCAGAAGGAGATTGTTTTTCGTAGGTGGCATGGTCGAGATTGAGAACAAAGCAACTCCGGGGAGCCATCATCATCATCAAGCCGCCTTCGTTTGAAAGGCCCAGCAGTGAGATTATTTTCACACACAAAAGCTGATCTGTCTTGGACATTCCCAGTGTTCGAATCACGTGCTGAGGCCAATATTAGAGCTGCGTTTTGTTTCTAAATAGAACGGGCGGTATTCATTTTCTCCAAATCCAGCAGAAGTTTATTGACAATTTCAATTGAATTTCGCCTAGGTGAAGACAAGGGAGTATTTTTTGATGAAGCTTCTTCCTCATTTATAGGAATTTGATTTGTAAAGTCTTCAGCGGGAGTAGAAGACCGTGGCGAAAAGAGAGCTGAGGGAAAAGCAAGGGGAGTTCCGTCATCTGTAGTCAAGATCGGAACAGCCAGCTCGTATTAGAGAGTAAAGGCACAGGAAACAAAGTCAGTGGCAGGGCAGGTGCAGAGGCCACCTCATGACCAGAACTGCTCTGGTGACAAGCGTGCTGTTGTAAGGCAATAGATAAGACTGCTACTAGCTGCTGGTCAGGACACGGTAACAAAGCCGAAGCGGCGCGAGCCAGTACATCTAGCCATTGTACAGTGCACACAGCAGGCACGGCGCTTGGACTCTCAGCAAAAGAAAATGGTGGGCTTTTTGTGTGCAAATGTAACTGGTTTACCAAAAGGTCTTTGTGAAGTAAAGGAGTTATCTCAGCAAAAAGGACATGCGGGGGAGAGATTCTCCTATCGTTCCTACTCGCCCCCATGTTACAAGATGTGTTGGTCTTCTTACAGGTGTCACAATGTGCAATCAAATTTTCAGCATGCACAAGGGTAGAAGCTGAGACAGATGAACTTAAATGAGTGGAGCGCGCCTGGTCATAGCTCGTATGAAAGAGGTATTTTCCTTCAATCTCACGGCGCAGTTGCAGACGAGTTGAAGGATGTGACGAAGTTCTTTCTTTACGACGAACACTCGCCAAGGCAACACGCGCCGTAGGCGAGTCTTGGGGGGAGGGGGGCATAGTTATTTTGATGTCAAAAGGACTCCAAAGACTCCAAGACTCTACGTGACTCCGCGTCCGCTCTGCGGAGAGTCTGGAGTCTTGAAGGAACAGCACAGCAGGTAGCTCTGCCCCCAATAGCGAAAATAGAAAAAACACTGGAACAGACAAGGTCCTCACTCGGTAACACTCCAAGACTCTACGTGAACCGCCGTCATTTGCAGTACGGATGCAGATTCTGAGAGGGTCCCTTCCTTCAGAGACCTGATTTCCAAATGTCACGCAGCGGGAAGCGTGAAGTTGAGACGCCTTTCCTCCAATAATGCAGACTCTTATGGCAGGCGACCAGCAGAGATCATTTGGAGGATGGGGCGCTCCTGTCTTGATCAGCGCGGGCCAAGGAAAACCAAGAGAAGCAGATTTCCCCGCCGCCCGGAGCAGAAGAAGCAGACAACCCAAAAGCAATGAGTGGAAAGCGTACGTCAAACCTGGTGAGTTCACTTGTGTGTTGTGACCCTGGAGCGCTCCATAAACGCCCGCTGGCCCAACCCAGGTATTTTGAATATCAAACTAATGAAAAAAAAGCAAAGTGGCAGAAATAAAAGTACTATGTATGTCATACTCATGTAAAGCGAAAAGTTAATTATTTGGCATACCAAGCGTATACAACGTGGGGAAAGTGGCAATATGAGAACTTGGCCAGCAGAATGTCATTGTGGCTTTAAAGGTCAGAACACTTGCCAACAACATGATGGGGCAATATTGCTAGAAACAATATAAACAACCATTGCCAAAGCCAACAAAGTGTAAGAACACTTTCTGTTAAAAAAAAAGTGGTCCAAGCCAAGCGAGGGCAATTAAGAAGCAAGTTGTTAATAGACCCCATTGTCAAAGGAAGAAAGAAGCAATAGGGAGGACTGACCTAAATAAGAATTTCATAAACCAAAGAAGAGCAGGTGGTGAGAAAACCATTGTCAGCACTTTGTTAATGCAAGATGGGAAAACAAGAGTGGCAGGAAGGTTGCCCTCCTGTCAGAAGTTGTTCAGTAGGATAGGCGCGTAACCTGCATTGCATGTGGCAATCAAGAGTGTGGAATAAACACCATCAATGTGTTTCATGGTTTCCCAAAAGAGGCAGTCAAAACTAATGTTGTGAAGACTCAAAAAGACTTAATAAATTGTGTGATGTAGAACTGTGCCACAGAAGTACTTGTAGTAGTGTTGAAAGTTGTATTAGTCCTGGCAGAGGAGGTACACCAGGACAAAAGAATCTTGTAGTGTTGGCCTAGCAGGTGAGGGGACAAGGAAGTATGGAATGGAAGTACGGTGGCATGGTTAAGTGTTAAAGAAGTGGTAAGATCACAAAAACCAATGTTGAATGGTTGTGAAATTATCCTCACAAAGCAATCTTGAAGATGCAAATATTCTGTGCACTGTTGCATAGTTAGCTGACAGTATTTCTGTTCATACTGATGAACCATGGACGTACATTTATTTTCTGAGAACCTGTTGTGTGGAACTCTCTACCAATAGTGGAGAGATGACTTGCTGAACATTCTGAACTGTTGGGCAAGTCCAATTGAGAGACTTATTGGAACATTGGAACTATATTGGATCTTTGTTGCTGGACGAATTTCCTTACTCCTTGGACTGTTGATTGAAATCCTGATTGAATCTGGGGAAGAGGAACTCACCAAGGTTAAAAGGAAGACTAGTTACCAGGCTTTGAGCATACCTGTTTATTTTTTTTTAATTGAATTGCTATCTATTATCCTGTTGAGTCTGTTGTATTTAAAGTGTGAGGGAACGAATTATTTTGTTTAAAGTTTCCTTTATTTATTTTGAGTGTGCGGGATATTCTTGATAGGGTATGGATAGTGAGGCGTTTATCAAACCTTTTGAGTTTAATAAAATGGCATCGAACGAAAACCCTTCACAAAGTTGTCTCTCACATTTCTGACCCCTCACAGCTGCCTTTGCCGCCTCCTCCACTTCCAAACTCTCCAATAATACAGATGACTAAACAAGCCAATTCGAGCTGCTCTGTAGCATGTACCTGTGCTTTGGACACTAGCCCCACTCCTGGATACACAAGGCAAGGTCATAGCTTCCTCCAACAAGCAAAAGGCATTATGACAATGCACCTACTGGTTTCTGATGAAGAAAGACACACCTCCCTCAGCCAAAGTCTTCCATGCCAATTTAAAAGGGTTGGTGGTTTCTCTGGGGGTTCAAACGCCTAATCAGGCGTTTTGGCAGAAATATTGCTACGGCAACTAGCCTGTCTGGCATTGCTCTTCAGAGGGATGTGTCCAAAATGTTGTGTGTTAAACCACTCTTCTCAGGCTGTCAACAAGTGTCTACATGCTAGATTCAGACAAGTGGATGGGTAGACTACATTTTGTTAGCCCCACGCCCGTATTAGTCTGTGGTAGCAGCAGCATCTTTATATTCAAAACCTGCAGCCCCATCTTCCACGGCAACGTCTGTGCCTGCTTGCCTATCAAAAGGACAAACTTCTGGAATCATTTGGAATAAAGGTTTACCTCAATGCTGGCTTACACCTAAGAATCTTCCCAGATTTTCCTATACAGCGCCAATCTGCATTTAAAGCAGGATTAGTAGAAGCAAAGATCATAGCACAAGACATTCTAGGAGTCTCTGTCGCACATTGATACTGCACACAGACAGCTATGTGTGGAGCCAGACATGAGGAGCCCAGCTTGATATATTTTATTCGTATTGCGCTCATACACAAGTGTTTCAGAGCGCGATGAGGCAAGGGAGGACAAAACAACGATATTACTAGGCCCAGTGACCTTGAGAACGTGCAAGTGCAGGGGAGAGGTGGAAAGTGCAGAGCAAAGGGATAAAAACTGGCAGTGCAGCCAGCAGGATGGCAAGTGTGAGGTTTAAAGCGCAGACAAGGGGTGTCTGATAAGTGCAGGTAAGGAGACTGTAGGGTTATAGATGCAGATCCAAGTGCAAGGATTACCAGGAGGCAGTGTGGGGGTGTGGCTCGGTGGACAGGGACCTGGGCCCGAAATCAGGGGCTAGCTAGGTGCTCGGAGCCGAAGCAAACAGATCAGCAGGGGAGAGGAAGAGTGAAGGCAGAAGCAAAGAGGAAGGTCTTGAGGTGCTTCCGGAACCAGAGATGGTTCTCCTCAAGTTTTAGAGTGGCACGGAGGCTGTTCCAGAGGGAGGCCCCAGCAGAGGAAAGAGATCTACCCCCAACTCGTTGCTTGGAGAAGCGACAGCCCCTGAGGAAGTTGGAGGTGGAGGAGCGAATAAGCTCGAGTGGGAAAGTATTTACAGAGGGAAAGTTGCAGGTATTTTGGACCCAGGCCCCAGAAAGCCTTGTGGACAATGCAGAGGGTCTTGAATTTAACCCTTGCAGCCACTGGGAGCCAATGACGAGATTTCAGGGCTGGAGAGATACAATACCTGGGCTTCAGGCCAAGGACAAGTCTTGCAGTCCTGTTCTAGATGAGTTGCAGAGGGCAGAGAGTAGAAGCAGGAAGATTTAGAAAGAGGGTGTTGTAGTAGTCTAGCCTAGAAAGAACCAGAGGTCTAAAGACAGTGAGCTTCTGGGGGAAGGAGAGGAAAGGAAGAATACCTCTGAGGAGGTACAGGTAATAGTTAGATTTCTTAGAGACGTCATAGATGTGAGGAGAAAAGGAGAGTGAGGAGTCGAAGATGACCCGAGGTTCTTAGCCTCACAGGTGGGAGCAGGAAGAGGGCCAAGGGAGGCCGGCCAGAGAGTGACAGGAAAGGAGGGTGCAGGTGTGCCGATGAGGAGAATCTCTGTCTTACTGGCATTAAGGCAGAGATCATTGGCGGCACACCATTCCTGGATGGCAGTCAGACCGAGATGAGGGAGGGAGAAGAGGTGCCGGAGGGAAGCCTGAATACGAGCCGAGTGTCATCCGCATAATACTGCAAGTTGGAGCAGAGAGCAGCAATGCGGTGGGAAAGGGGTGCCAGTTATTGGTTCAACATCCCGCGTGAGAGGTAAAACCCCGGGATGAACACCACAAGTGGAGAGTCAGATGAAAGCCATGGAAGGACCCAATTCGACTTGGGAGGGTAGATCAGAGGAAAGAGGCCAGCCAGGCCAGGGCCTGATCGGTGATACCCAGGTTATCACGGAGACGGTTGAGCATGATGGTTGAGCAGCTTGGAAGAACTCCACCAGGTTTACATCCAGGACAGGAATTTAGAGCTTTCTTTTGAGGGTACGGAGCTCTTTCATTCGTCCACCGATGAGGAACTTAATGAGAAAAAAAAAGGCTAAATCATTGTCTATCCTATCCAAGCCAGTGTCTAAAGTTTTCCCACAAGCTCAGATCAGCGCAGAACCCCCGATCATTGGAGGTTAACAGGCAACCAGACCATTCCCTAACACTCATCGCAGGAAAGTGCAGTGCACGGACCCTAACGGGTGTTCTCACCATCTACAGGCCTCAGAATCAAAGCAGCAATGAGAAAAGCGTCAGGGTCCACTCTAACCCAGTAGGGGGCAGGCTGGCTCGATATGTGCTTCTGTGATGTCTTTTTCAAGACCCTTAGCTACTTTTCGTGGTTTCAACAGGTTTTCGACTTCCCCTCTCACCAAACCCTCCTTCCTCTCCTCCCTTCCTGCAAATCAGTTTTTCTGCCCTTCTCAAGGGAATAATGATTGTGCAGGACCAGGCAGTAGAACCTATTCCCCTCCCTCTCAGGGGCCAGGGCTTCTATTCGAGGATCTTTGCAATCCACAAGAAACGGGCAGGCCTGCTAGTACTCTTGGACTTATCTTACCTCCACCTTTTTCTTCCTTTAGAGAAGTTCAAGATGACACAAGCTCACATTGCTCCTTGGAACTGAAAGATGCTTACTTGCATTTCCCCATATGGAATCTACACAGACAAATGTAACACTTCAGCATGATGGCCCATCATTTTTAGTACAAGTTCCTTCTGTTTGGCCTGAACTGTGCTCCTTGAGTTTTCACAAAGAATAATTAATGCAGTGACATCACTCCTACTTGGATGACTGGCTTATCAGGTCCACCTCTACCGAGGGAGTGACGACAAGCCAAGGGCTTTTTAAGATTCTATTTGTCCTGGGATTTTCCATAAATCTGAAGAAGTTTGAACTTTCGCCCCCTCCGAATCTAGTATTCCTAGGAATAAGATGGGACACTCTTGCCGAAAGAGTGTTTCCTACGGAAAAGAGATTTGGGGAAATTCAGGAAGCAGTCGGATACTTTCTATGCAGGTTGTGCACCTCAACGTGGTGGTGCCAGCACTGGGCCTCCTGGCATCATGTATGCTTGCAGTATCCCTGGCCAGACTCAAAATGCAAGGTATCCAGATGCAGTTGGCAAGCTCATGGGACCAGGAATCGGGAAGCTAATTTAACAGGATCTCCATTCCAAACTTTCTGGATCAGGATTAAAGCTTCTTTCCAGCGCCCCACCTTCGGCGATGACTACTACATATTCATCGATGGAAGGTTTGGGGGGGCACTCTACAGTCACATCCAGTTCACGGGAAGTGGTAAAAAGTGGAGCAAGAGCATCACATAAACTACCTAGAGCTGTTAGCCATTGCATTTAGCTCTCAGATATAATCGGCAAATAATACTGAACAAAACAGCTTTGGTCAGGGCAGGCGTTCCCCCGCCATGTATTATGTCAACAAGCAGGGAGGGACAAGGTCCCCAGCTGTATTCAAACTAGAACTACAGACTTGGAGGTGGGTGGTGGATCAGGGGATCTTCCTCACAGCAGTTCACCTCTACAGAGAAGACAACTCTGAAGTGTACAGATTGAGCAGGGTTGCAACCATTTCTCGGCCTAGAATCCCTGTGCATAATTTTCCTCATGGTGTCATCTGGAGGTGGATTATTTGCCATAGAGGAAAACACAAAATGCCCCCTTTGCTTCCTGGACAGGCCAGGCTAACCATTTGTAGGGGATGCATTTCAGATACAATGGAACCATCTCTGGGGTTATGCCTGGCCTCCAACCACCCCTTATTCAAAGGGTGGTTTGCAAGATCAGGAATTCGGAAAACTGCAGAATTACTCTGATAGCGCCCCACTGGCCATCGAGTGTGTGGTTATCCAACCTGCTCCATCCGTCGCAGTCGGAGCCCATTCACACAAGACAACCTCACCTATTAACACAGCCAAATGGGTCTGTGAGTCATCCGGCTCCAGACAAGCATGCCCTCTCACCCTGGTCCCTGAAGAGCTAACGTTAGGACATCTGGTTCTGTCACAGCCAAACATGCAAATCATTCGAAAGGCTTGCAAGGAATCGGCCAGGAATCAATGCAAAAGCAAATGAGCTTGATTCTGATTTTGGGCTGAAGACTATAACATCAAACTCCTCTCATGCTCCTTGAATGACATGCTCTTTTTCTGCATATCTTGGACATATGGGAATACAGGTAGATGCGTGCCGTACTTATCTGCCAGCTATCCATGCTTACTGAAACTCTGACAAATGACTATTATCCTCAGCTAATCCGGTGCATAAACATCAAGGGTTAGCTGAGAATGTACCCTCCACTAAAAGCCCTTATTGAGTTTGAGAGCTTTAATGTGTTTCTAGCAGCTGTGGTTCATAAGCCTTTTGAGGCAATTACATGTGCCAATATCAAGTTTATCACATGTATAGCGGCCCTGCTAGCGGCAGTAACCTCAGCTCGATGAATTAGTGAAATTCAAGCCATTGACCAAGGAACCCTGCACAGTATTCCATAAAGACAAGATGGTGCTACAAATGCACTGTGCATTTCTACCAAAGGTAATCTCTTTGTTCGATCTTAGTCAGCAAATTGGGCTCTCCACATTTTTTCCAGAGCCCACATCGGAGGCAGGTGAAGTTCTACATTGTCTAGATGTACAAAGGACTCTAAAGTTCTATTTAGACAGGACCCAAAGAGTTTGGGAAGTTGGATGCTCTTTTTCGTCACATTTGGAGGCTCCTCTCCGAGGCTCCCAGGCAGGAACTTCGATAGCTAGGTGAATTGTATCTCCAATTGTGGAAGCCTATAAACTCCAAAACAAGCCCTCTCTGAAGGAATTCACGCCCATGCGATATGTGCTAAAGCCAAGGCTTTGGTATACCGAAAGCAAGTGCCATGGAATGTAATCGGCAAAGCCGCTACTTGGGCATCCCCATTTGCCTTGTGTAAATATTACTGCCTAGATACCAGTGCCAGGTCAGATGCAGCATTTGGTCAAGCAGTGCTGAAATATCTGTTTGCTAAGAACTCATAAAAAACGTAATTTCTCCGCCCCCTTCCAGTTTAAATGGTGCGTTTTAATCACCCATGTAGCATGGAGGAAAGGGGACTGGACGTAGGAGTAAACAAAAGTTACAGTAATACTCTTAGTTGTCCATAGTCCCCTTTCCCCATAGAACCGATCCTTCATCCCCATAATAAAAAGTTGCAAATATGGACCATCTTGTGTCTGATGCTACAAAGGGGACTGAGGTGATGACCTGGTGGGTGGCCCAGATGGCGTGGTGCGGCTGCGCTTCCACATGTTCAAAATTAAAGGGGAAAAGTGCATTTTTGTGGGGCAAAATTGTCCCGGAACCGTTCTATAAAGGGACACACATGCAGTATGGAGGAAACGGCACTATGGACTAGGATCCATAGTCACTACTATGAGTAATGTTCTGTTTCGTTCCTAGGGTGGCAACAGAGTTCCATTTAAATCATGAGGCAAGGTTCTGTATTTTTCCAGATTCTTTAGGGGTGTCTGAAAGGGCTCTTCGCTACCTAGATCTTTGCGGAACTTAGAAATTCTACCTAAATCAGACATTCTGGCACTTATGATATTGGATGACATTTATAACACGCCTATACACAAGTGTTTCAAGGTGCGATGAGGCAAGGGAGGGGGGAGGGGAAAAGTGACGGGGGAAGGGGAGGAAGGACAAGTGCAGGACACAGGATCAAAAACAAGTAGTGTGGCCAGCAGGTGGCAGTGCAAGGGTTAAGTACAGACAAGTGTCTGATAAGTGCAGGTAAAGGTAGGGTTGCAGATACAGACCGAAGTGCAAGGGTTGCCGGAGGCAGTGCAGGTGTGCAACTGGGCGGACAGGGACCTGGGCCCGAAGTACAGAGGTAACCAGGTGACCAGTGCAGTATCAGACAGGAGATGAGCAGGGAAGAGAGAAGGCAGAAGTAAAGAGGAAAGTCTTAAGATGCTTCTGGAACCGGAGATGGTTCTGCCCAAGTTTCAGAGAGGCAGGGCTGCTGTTTCAGAGGGAGGCACCAGCTGAAGCGAGAGATCTGCCCCTGACTTGTTGCTTGGAGAAGCGACTAACCCTGAGGTATTTTGGAGGAGCAAAGAGCTTGAATAAAAAGATATTTCCAAAGAGGTAGTTGGAGGTATTGCAGTCTCAGGCTCCAGGCCCCAGAAGGTTTTTTGGACAATGCAAAGGGTCTTGAACTTGATCCTTGCAGCCACTGGCAGCCAATGAAGAGATTTCAGGGCTGAGAGATATGATCCCTGGGCTTGAGGCCAAGGACAAGTCTTGCAGTCCTGTTCTGGATGAGTTGTAGGGGACGGAGAGGAGAGGCAGGCAGATTTAAAAATAGGCTGTTGCAGTAGTCAAGCCTAGAGAGAACCAGCACTCTGGAGACGGTGAGCTTCTTGGGGAAGGAGAGGAAAGGAAGAATACCTCTGAGTAGGTGCAGTTGGTAGTTTGACTTCTTAGACGTGAGGAGAGAAGGAGAGTGTGGAGTCAGAGGACCCAGAGATTTTTAGCCTCACAGGTGGGAGCAGCAAGAGGGGCAAGGAAGGCCGGCCAGAGAGTGGCAGGAAAGAAGGTGCAGGTGAGCTGATGAGGATCTGTCTTACTGGCCTTCAGGCAGAGATCATTGGCGGCACACCATTCCTGGACTGCAGACAGACAATCTGGGATGAGAGAAGGAGAAGAGGCGGCAGAGGGGAGTCTAAAAGCGAGCCGAGTGTCATCCGCATAGCACTGAATGTTGGAGCAGAGAGCAGCAATGCAGTGGGTGAGAGGTGCCAGGTATTGGTTGAACAATCAGGAGAGGGAGAGGGAGAAGGAGAGGGAGGGAGGGAGAGGGAGATCGAGAGAGATCGATCCGAGAGGAAAGGCTACATAAGTGATAACCAGGTTATCGCAGAGCCGGTTGAGCAGGATGGCATGGGTGACCGTATCAAAGGCAGAAGAGAGATCAAGTAAGATAAGGACAGAGGGGAGACCATCATCGAGGTTAGAGAGCAGGTTTTCACAGATGTTCAGGAGAGCAGTTTCCGTGCTTCTGCCGGCTCTGAAGCCAGACTGATGGTCATGGAGACAACAAACAGATTCAGTGTGAAGGTTAAGCTGGGAGAGGGCCATCTTATCCAGGAGCTTGCCCAGGAAAGGAATGATGGCGATCGGGCGATAGTTAGCTGGACAGGAGGGAGGGGTGGCCGCACAGGGGCCGTAGGGAGAGGACGAGAGGGAGGACAGGATGTCCTGGGTTTTAAAGATTAAATGAGAAGCCAGGGCCATACAGAGGGCCTGGGAGAGGACAGGAGAGGTAGAGACTATGGCAGGATTGGCCAGCTCCTTGCAGATTTTAAAGAGTTTGGCTGAGTTGTTAGATGCCGCAGAGATGAAGGCTTGGATGTGAGCTCTCTTCTTAATGAGGACAGTCGGTATTGCCTTTGGAGCAGGCTGCAAGACAATTTGTCAGAGGATGTACGAGATGCCAACCATTTCCTCTCAGCCACCGTACACTTGCATTATGGGTGATGAGGTCTGAGTTGTACCAGGAGTTGCACTTGGCTTTAGGCTTCATGTGGATCCTCGTGACTGGGGCAAGTACGTCACGGGTGTCAGATAGCAGAGTGGAGCATGGAAATGGGGTCTGTTTGGTAGCATTACCCCACCCCCCTTTCAGGCCTCCAAACCCGCCATTGCTAAATGGCTGGTCTTGTGTGCCTTTTAATGCTACATGTTACAGTGCCACCCAGCACACAGACCTCCAGCACCTGTATTTGGGCAAAGGTGGCCTCAGTGTCATTTAAGACCGACATGCTGCTGGAGTCCATCTGCAGACCTGCTATTTGGATCACCTCAAATGCTTTCTGCAGATGTTACACACTGAATGTGAGGTCACAAGGTTTGCTTTTTCTTAGTGTTTTCCTCCTCTTCTACAGCTTGCTTTGTAGTCTCCCATGGATGTGGAGGAAGTAGATGGGACTAAGGTGTAAGTTAGTGGCCATAGTCACTACTGTACTATCGGTACATAGTCTCCATTCCTCTAGATGGCCATCCTTCCCTGCTAATGTCTCCCACTATGATTGTTAATACTTGCAGCAAAGGTGATTGGTGGACCCGAGAAGCACATGAGGGGAGTAGCCGGTGCGTGTGTTTGCCATAATTTGCCCTCAGCAGTTTCAATTACCGCTGCGCAGAGTACCTCTGTGCCAACCCTGTAGGAACAACCACTGATGGATATGGGGTAAGGGATCTATGGACTAGGAGTACAGTAGTCACTCAAACCAAGTCCACTCAAAGCTCCAAGCTGCCCAGAATTGCAACTTCTCGCAAGACAATGACAGAGTCCCAAAAAACATGTTCAGTCTTCTTTATTTTCCTGATTGGATTATTAAAAATGACCAGGCAATCAAAATGGGCCCATGTAGCCAAAACATATGTAATTTCATAGCTTTTGGAACCAGCTTCAGAACTGCACAAACATAATTTTGGTGCTACTCCTAAAAATCATACCAAATCTTATGTTGGCGATTATAAGCTGGTCGCTAACACGTGCTGGTTCTCTTTTAATTCTGAAAGTACATCCAAACAGAGGGAGTTATTTTAGGTTCCCTTTACTTCACATTCTTGTACTTTTAGTCTTCAAGAAAGGGGATATAAATACAAAAATCATTCTTTTTGCTCAATATATCTACTTATCTGGTAGGCATCAGGCCGTACAGATGGGCTGATTGTAAGGAAGGCATGGTTTCAAACAGTAAGACAGACACAAGTGACCACCCTTCAAGGGTGTTTATTGAACTTCAATTGGGTTTGAAAAACGAAAAACTTAAGGGCACAGTATTTGGAGATGGAGAGTATAGGCGAACCACCCGATATAATTTTGGCCTCTATGGATGAATGTTCACCCATTTCCTCCCTTGTGAATGCGTTGATTAGATCTCCTGAAGGGGCAACAGCGAGAAACTTTCAACCTGATAAAAGGGTGCTATCATTGGCACCAATCTTTCTGCCCCGGGGTCTTGAGCCCAAGCAGTCAACATTACCTATAACAAAACCATGCCATACCACAAACAAAGGCTCACCAGATAAAAGTAACAACGTGCATGTGCATAACGTGGCTAATGGGTATCTTGATGTTCCATTAATTGCATCAGAGGTGTCAGATTTTCCGCGTGCGTGCAAGAATGACTGGATGCAACCATCCTTTTTCACAATAGAGGAAAGATGACTAAGTCTGTTGGGGTCAACTAAGGCTGACTCAATTTCAGTGGATTCTGTACAAACTCGCATACTAGGGCCTCCTTGTGCCTTGGTGACAACCAACAGGATGCCCATCTTGTTGAGGGCAGCTCCAAGTGGACTGGGGGAGACTATGTATCCAGCTGAAATTGCATACCAGAAAGTTGGCTGGGGTACTCAAACTTAAAATGGCCATGAGGAGCGACGGGACGATGGTAGTCATCCTCTCACGCTATGAGAAGGGGTCCAAAGGAAACCAACTTGAAAAAAAGCCAAAGAGCAGATGGGAAAATAACGTTCTTGGAGGAACTTGCATTGATCACAACCCTTCTGCACGAGACCACAAGCATCCCCAAACTTGTTTAGCCCTTGTTGGGGCTCATCAGTGAGGAGTAGCTTGGGTCTCTAGGCCCAGCAGGCACGGGACCCACGTCTGGGCATACCCATCCCACTCGGGGTGATAAAGCAAAAACAAAGAGGTGATGGCTGGAAGGTTTAGGATGAATCTTAACCACTGGCAATGCTCTGGGCAACCCACCAGACCACCGTTCTTAGCCAAGCTACTCCTCACTGATGAGCCCCAACAAGGGCGAAACATGTTTGGGGATGCTTGTGGTCTCGTGCAGAAGGGATGTGGCCTAGCAGTTCGGGCTGAACTGCCCCTTTTGGGGTGGGGCCAAGCCTGATTTGCATATGGTCTTTCCCTTCTGTAATGGCTTGGCAGGCGAAGAACTGTGGTCTGGAGGGTTGCCCAGAGCAATGCCAGTGGTTAAGATTCATTCTAAACCCTCCATCCATCACCTTTGTTTTTGCTTTGTCACCCGAGTGGGACGGGTATGCCCAGACGTGAGTCCCGTGCCTGCTGGGCCTAGGGACCCAAGCTACTCCTCACTGATGAGCCCCAACAAGGGCGAAACATGTTTGGGGATGCTTGCAGTCTCGTGCAGAAGGGATGTGGCCTAGCAGTTCGGGCTGGACTGCCCCTTTTGGGGTGGGGCCAAGCCTAATTTGCATATGGTCTTTCCCTTCTGAAATGGCTTGGCAGGCCAAGACCGGTGGTCTGGAGGTTTGCCCAGAGCAATGCCAGTGGTTAAGATTCATTCTAAACCTTCCAGCCATCACTTCTTTGTTTTTGCTATGTCTTATTGTGTGAAATTGTGAAGGCCAATATTTTACCAGCATCTTGGAAGAAAGCAAATATCGTAGTGATCTATAAGAAGAGAAATGGGTCTAATATATCAAATTACCATCCAATCTCCCTCCGTGATTCCTCTAGTAAAATATTTGGGGCTATTATTTTGGATCACCTACGTGCTCGGGCAGATAGCATTGGCATTATCGATAAATTTCAGTCTGATTTTCGGCCAGGATTGAATACTGCCCATAATTGCTTTGCATTAACCTTTTGCAAAATCAGGTCATCCAGGAGATACTATGCGTTTTTGGATATTTCTCAGGCTTTCAACCGAGTTAATCATCGGCCCTTTGGGCTAAGCTAAAGGAGATCGACTGTCGTCCTGGATTGATAGACCTTCTGATTGCCCTGCATACTGACACTAAGGTGAGGGTGCGTCTCAACCAAAATGGGAATTTTACAAGGTGGATAAATAGCTGTTGCGGGCTGCGCCAGGGGCATGTTCTAGCGCCATTTATGTTTATTTTGTACGTCAGTGATTTTGGTGAAATCTTCAAAAAAATCCGAAATTATCCTCCCAAGCTAGGAAATCTGACAATCAGTTACCTGACAGTCTTATTTGATCTTATCCCTATCAGCCTGCAAAGGCCCCCGACAGCAACCAATACGTATTTGCACCATTGGATTTACTTACAACTGAATGTAACATAATCTAAAATCTTAATGATAAATGATACTACAAAAACCACCAAAGTACAACTGGTCTGTTGCAAAACAGTGTTTGGAAGTTGTCCAAAGTTTTAAATACTTGGATATTGAGATCAGCGCAAAGAGAACTAACCAAATTGACTGTGATCGTTTAATTAAGAAAACCAGAATGAATTTATCTGAAACAGCGGCTTACGAGATTGGTACACTTTCTGCAATTTTCTTGGTCAAGTAGTATCACCAAAAAATGGTCCCCCGCTTGTTATACTGTGCTGAAACGGGTTTATTGCCCAATATTTGGGGAAGAGTTTAGTCATTAGCATGTAAAAGGTTACTTATCCTTCTAAAAGGGACCCCAATGCCTGCCGTTAGACATGAGGTGGGCATGGTGTAGTTGCAGGCGCGTGCAGACTGGAAGCAGATGCAACTCTTGAGATTGCTTCTGCTCCCCCCAGATAACTGCGCATTGTCAGAACTACGCACAGTAGTGTTTTGCAACTCCTCTAGGGTCCTGATCAAATGGTTTCAAGCATGTTTAAAACTTGTGGCTGACTGATTTGGACTTTGAGAAACTACTCGCTTCATACATAGGTAAAGAGGATTATCTTTGAACTTGACTGGATCAGTAATAGAGCGACAGCATTGGAGTACCACTTGTTTTATCACTTGGAGTATGAAGTAAGAGCATTAAATGAGATGCCTTTTTATTTGAAACAGCACCCCCCAAGGAAACATCGATGTGAAATTATATGTTTTAAACTGAACTTAATTCACACTAGGGAGGTTATGGGTGCCAGACAAGGCATTGGTGGACCTATGCGGCTCTGTAGATACCGTACCTTGGAAATTGAATCAATTTGACATTTGCTAACAAAATGCCCTGCTGTGTCTGAAATCCGTATAAATCTCTTTGGGTGCTTTGTTTTAGATGTAGATGTGTTTAATACTGAGTGGTTCTGGGCAAGGATTTTAAATAGCTTTGAACCTTCATTGTTGTGACTAATCAACTTCCAGGTGGAACGAGTGGTCCAGGGATTAATATCAGTTTCTAAACCATCAATCAGCACCATACTCTAGTACACCAAAAAGGAGATGAACAGATTAGAAACGCAAGTAAATTATAAACCACCTTGTCCAATTTTGGTAACGTGGATGGAACAGCAGGCCTATCTCCGCAAGGTCGTTGATCGCTGGTTAGTTGCAATACAGCGAAAATACAATTATTACCCATTGATAAAAGGGACTGTCCAGTCAAGGTTGTTTAGGAGGGTAGTTGGTAAAGCAATCAGTCTTAACTGTTCAAGGTTGATTCGAATTAATTATTTGTGTCCTCCCACATATTTCTCATCTTATGGTATCTCCATAACAGCTTTAGCTGCTTCGGAAATTTCTTCCAGCAGGTGGTGATGCGTGTTGCTGCCTGTCAACTCTATGTCCCTCGAAAGCCTCCATCTCGGTGTCGACCTCATCAATGGTATATAGCGTGTTCAGCGACCATTGGCTTCAGTTCCATTTTTCTGCAAGAGCTATTGCTTCGGAAAATATCGGTGCACTTCAGTTCCTTGTGAAGAAACCTTTCCTATTTAGTGAAAAAGATGACATCGCCGTCGATTTCTTCGATTCCGAGATCGGGATAAAAAAAGTCAGGGATAAAGAAGTCACAACCGTGGGGCGAAAACTTTCCTTATGGACCCCCCCCCATCGGGTGTGTTTCTGGTGCCTAGGATATTCTTTTAACATCGGAGTGTGGATCCTTCCTATCAATGACAGCGAAAGCCCTGAAAGAGCGTAGAGGGAAGTTAGCTGCGGGTAGGTGTCATAAATCCCCTTCCGACAACCCTGTTGAAAAAGTGATCATCTGACGAGTTGAGAGATGTGTCCAGTCGGAAATAAAGCTAGAAGATTCCTATCATGCAGTGGCTTACACCACTGTTCATTCTCATGGCTGTCGAAGAAAAGGCGCCACAGATTGCTATCTTCGTCGTCGAGTTGCACCCTGGAACGGGTCTCATGCCTGACCAAATTGGCCTCGCCGGCGGAGTGGGAGAGGTTCAGACTAAAAATGTTCGAAGTATTCAAGAATTCGGCCTCGACCCACTAGAAGAAAGATGAGCCATGCCCATGTTGAAAAACATGACAAAAAGGCAAAGAACAAAACCTGTGCGCCTTCGGGCCCGAGTGTCCAGGAGAAAACTCCTCTGGAGCCTTCGAAGGTTCTCTTGAGTAGAGAAAAGACTCATTTGAAGCCAAAATCGATGCTGAAAGACTCAAGTCAATGCCTAAAATAGCCTCGAAACCACAGCCGTCTAAGCCCTTGACATCGACAGTGTTGAAGACCTTGATGCCATTGTCCACACAAATAGCTAAACCCTCGAAGGATGTCGAGAAAACGTTCACCCCAATGCCTAAGAGACTTTAGGTCTCTCTCCTCAACTTGAAGATGAGCCATCTTGATATATGATATGGCATTTATAATGTGCCTATACACAAATGTTTCAAGGCGCGACGAGGCAAGGGATGGCGAGCAAAGGGGATGACGGACAATGACCTTACTAGGCCTGGTGTCATTCAGATCACGCAGGTGAATGGGAAGGGGGAAAGGGGAAAAGTGTGAGGGGGGAAGGGAGAGGGGAAGTGCAGTAGAAGGAGTAGTAGAATAATAAGATAATTAAACAGCCAGATGGTGGCAAGTGCAAAGTAAGTGCAGACATAAGTGCTGGTAGGGGGACTTTTGGGAGACAAACAATCCCTAGATGCAAGGGTTGCCAGGGAGGGAGTGCAGGTGTGCAACTGGCGGTGCCTGCGCCCGAAATCAGGCAGGGTGGCCAGGTAGTTTTGACCAGTGCAGTTTCAGCCAGGAATTCAGCAGGGGAGAGAGGGAGAGAAAGCAAGAGCAAAGAGGAAGGTTTTGAGGTGCTTACGGAACCCTAGATGGTTCTCAAGTTTAAGGGAGGCAGGAAGGCTGTTCCAGAGGGAGGCCCCTGCCGAAGAGAGAGATCTACCACCAACGCGTTGCTTAGAAAAGCGACTGACCTGAGGGAGTTGGAGGCGGATGAACGAAGAGCTCGAGAAGGAAGATATTTAGGAAGAAAGAGTTGAAGGTATTTCGGCCCCAGGAGCCCTTGTGGACAATGCAGAGGGTTTTGAACCTAATCCTTGCAGCCACTGAGAGCCAGTGCAGAGATTTCAATCCTGGAGAGAGATGATCCCTGGGCTTGAGGCTAAGGACAAGTCTTGCAGTCCTGTTTTGGATAAGTTGCAGAGAGTAGAGGCAAGCAGATTTAGATAGAGGCTGTTACAGTAGTCCAGCCTAGAGAGAACCAGGTCTCTGGAGACGGTGAGCTTCTGGGGGAAGGAGAGGAAAGGAAGAATACCTCTAAGGAGGTGCAGCTGGTAGTGAGACTTCTTAGAAACATCAGAGATGTGAGGTGAGAAGGATAGTGTGGAGTCGAAGATAACCCCATGGTTTATAGCCTTGCAGGTGGGAACAGGAAGTGGCCCAAGAGAGGCCGGCCAGAGAGCTGCAGGGAAGGAGGGAGTGGGTGTGCCGAAGAGTAGAATCTCAGTTTTACTGGCATTAAGGCAGAGGTCATTGGCAGCACACCAATCCTGGATAGCAGACAGTCCGAGATGAGGGAAGGGGAGGAGGCGGCCGAGGGTAGCCTGAAAATGAGCTGTGTATCATCCACATAGCACTGAAAGTTGGGGCAGAGAGCGGCAATGCGGTGGGCAAGGAGTGCCAGGTACTGGTTGAACAGCCAGGGAGAGTGGTTAGATCCCTGGGGGACACCACAGGTAGAGAAAAAGATATCTGAGAGGAAGGACCCAAGTTGGACCTGGGAGGGTCAGTCAGAGGAAAGAAGTCAGCCACGCCAGAGCCTGACCGGTGATACCCAGGTTATCACGGAGACGGTTGAGCAGGATGGCATGGTTGACGGTGTCAAATGCAGAAGAGAGATCAAGCAAGATGAGGACACAAGGGGTATTGGCGTCAAGGTTGGAGGGCAGGTCTTCACAGATGTTCAGGAGAGCAGTTTCCGTGCTTCTGGCAGCCAGACTGATGGTCATGAAGACAACCAACAGATTTGGTGTGAAGATTTAGCTGGGAGATGGCCAGTTTCTCCAGGAGCTTCCCCAGGAAAGGAGTGATGGAGATTGGGCGATAGTTAGCCGGGGTTGGCAGAGGGTTTCTTAAGAAGAGTGTGCACAAGGGAGTTCTTCAGTAGTGATTGCAGAAATCAGCCCGGGCAGGAGCCAGGGAGTCGATGTGGTCCTTGAAGTTTTGGAGGAACAAGGGTGAACCTGTTTCGACGAGACTTTCATAGATCAGACTTGTCTAGAAGCCTCATCTGCAGAGAAAAGGGGAAAGGCAGAGAAGGAGGGGGGGGTGGCTGAAGATGGGCCAGAGGATGAGCACGGAATAGAGGGAGGGAGGCAATAGGAGGAGAGTGAGGACAGGATGTCCTGAGTTTTTGAAATGAAGTGAGAAGACAGTGCCGTGCAGAGGGCCTGGGAAGGGACAGGAGGGGTAGAGACTGCAGCAGGATTAGCCAGTTCCTTGCAGATTTTAAAGAGTTCAGCCGAGTTGTTAGATGCCGCAGAGATGCGGACTTGGCTATGAACTCTCTTCTTGGTGAGGACGGAGAGCCGGTATTTCCTTTGCAGCAGGCACCAGGCCAGTTTGTCAGAGGATGAGCAAGAAGTACGCCATTTTCTCTCGACCCCCCCTTGCACTTGCGTTTTAGGGTGACGAGGTCTGAGTCATACCAGGAGTTACACTTGGCTTTGGGCTACAGGCGGATTCTCATGACAGGGGCAAGGATATCAAGAGTATCAGATATAGAAGAGTGGAGCGTGGAGAGGGCTGTGTCAGGGTGAGAGTCGGCCAAAGGTGGAGTGAGAAGGCGGTGGCGAAAGCCTCAACTGCGACACCCTTCATGGGTCTGATGACCGAGAAGATGGGTGGCAGTGATGGAGGTGGCTTGGCCTGAAGGGTAGGGAGGGTGAGGTGGCAGGATAGGCGAAAGTGATCACTCCAGGAGAGAGGAGTGGAGAGAGGGACAGAGAGGGGAAGGTCTGAGGAGATCAGAACATCGAGAGTGTGCCCTGCAGAAGGAGTCAGGCCAGAGGGGTGAGTGAGAGAAAGTCGCAGAGGTCGCGAAAGAGTCAGGAGGGGGACAGGAGGCATCCAGGTGGATGTTGAAATCTCCAAGAAAGAAGAGTTGAGTGGTTGAGGCCAGGAGTGAAGAGGAGAGGTCTGCCCACTCAGAGAGGAAGGAAAAAATCTGCTCAGGTGGCCGATAGATAGCCACAGTAAGGGAATGGCTAGGGGAGAGACAGAGCCTGCAGACGAGGTATTCAAAAGAGGAGTAGGTCTGTGTAAGAGTGACAGAGACAGGAATCCACTCAGGGAAGATGAGGGCTACACACCCACCATAGCTGTTGGGCCTGGGCGCGGAGAGGATCTTTAGCGTGTCAAAGCTGGTGACAGAAATGGCCGTGAACCATGTCTCAGTGAGACCGAGGACATCAAGTGCTTCAAGAAGGCGGCAGATATCCAAGGAATGTTTGACAGCAGAGCGAGAGTTAAGAGTGGAAATGTGGAGTAGGTTGCCATCCTTGAAGGACTTCCGGGGAGGGGTACAGATCAGAGGTACGCCCTACAGAGGTGTAGAAGGAGCCCGAGAGGAGGCAGTGAGGGAAGGGGGGAGGCAAGGTAGCCAAGCAAAGGGGAGGGGGGACAGCCGGAGAGAAAAGGAAGTTGATGAGCCGCAGTAAGCGTCCATCAAAGATGTGAAGGTTGGCCTGAGGTCCTTGGACCAAGACGGCCCCATCGGAGTAAACATTAATGATGACCTTAGAGGACTGGAAGGAGGCCAGGAGGGCGTCCCAACGGGTGCCAACATTAATGGGAGAAGAGGAGAAAGGAGAGAGTACAGAGACCATATGAAGGGTCCATAAATCGGTTGAAGGAACGACAAAGAGGATGTCGGTGAGTTTTCTTGGAGGAGGCACTGGTGTAGGTTTCAGCAATAAGGAGGCCTGAGTTGGAGACCAGGATGTCCTTTTTAAACGTCTTTCTTCCAGATTTAGTGAGGAGAGCAGGATAGTCAATAGAGAAGCAGTTAGAGAAGATGGGAGAGACAGAGAGCACGTGGGAGAGGAGGGGGGGTGGAAGGAGAGAGGGAGACACTGGCGAGAGTAGGCAGACAAAGCGAGCGGCAGGCAAGTTGCCCAATAGGACATACTCTCAGGGTTAAGAGCTCACAACTGCTCATTTTTAGAACCGGTGAGAAGCCACCTAGGTTTGAGAATCCTGTAAGGGAGAAAAAGGCCTAATATTCACAGTGCTTAATTTCCAATACTGATACAGTGCGTATTACAACAGCATGCGGGGACCTTCGGATGAATCCTGTTCCTTTGGGTTACAGTATGGGACACAACATGTTCAAGGGGCCTTCATTTCAGAGGACTGGAGACTAAAAGACCTTTATGAAACCCTTCAATCTGCAAGTGGGTTGAACACTTCCCCAGAGATTGTTTGCAGACCATATCCCTCAGACCATGCCAATGGATCTTGGACAGCTGATGTCTATGGTCCTAGAATATCTAGGATGGAAAAGGCCTGGACCACTTTTTGGGCAGGATGACCTCACTGATATTTTGCATACGGGACCCCAGGAGTACCCTATTCTTCCTTTTCATGTAACTTTACAAAGGAGAGCTGATGCCAATTAGGAGATGCCAGAATTAATTCCAGCAGTGAACAAAAAACTGGCAAGCAAGTACAGAGCGTCAAGCAGTGACCCTTACTATCTAACAAAGCGTCCAACTCCCAAAAGTTTGGTAGTTCAGGCTGCCACTTCTCCATCCGAACAAAATACATAACCAACTATAACCCCCAACCCTTCCCCCTACCACCCCGGACAGGGATGACAAGCATTATGGCTCTTTGTCTAGAAAGGTTTTCTCTGCGGGAGTATGGCCCTTAAATCGGCAAATGCCATGTGTGCACTGGCCAAGTTCACTTTCACCGTATGGGATTGCATAACGATGGCGGCTGAACATATCTATGACGGGGAAGAACAAGGCGGCTTCTTAAACATTGTCAAGGATGGGAAAGATGCAATGTGCAAATCCCTCCAGACTGGTCTCGACTCTGACATTATCAACAGGGCTATGGCGGCTGGCACTGTAATGCACATATTTTTCTGGTTGACAGAGTCTGGTTTTGCTCCAGAGGTGCAGTTTAGACTTCTTAACATGCCCTTTGACGGCACACATTTATTTGGCAGGAAGGCTGACGAGAGCCTGGAGAAGCTGCAGATCTCCAAAGCGGCACCCAAATCGTTTGGTGCTGCAATCAGACAACCACAAATTCACCCCACTGGTACAGCTTGAAGGTGCAGGTCCTTTTGCTATTACTCCTCGGTTGGAAGAGTTGGAGGACTGTCAAATCAAAGAGGTCAGAGAAGATTCCCCCATGGTGGGGCGGGGAAGAGGTGTTAAGACCGCCCATGCAACGGCTGCTTTACCCTCAGCTGTTGCATCAGCTGCCTTAAAACCTCTGAGGCCTGCTCCACATGACCCAGGTGGGAGGCAGACTCTCACAGCATCTGAAAGAATGGCAGGGTATTACTTCAGATGCATTGGCATTGGAAACAGTTGCCCAGGGTTACTGCCTTCCCTTTCTAAAAAGGCCTCTGGATCCTCCTGCGGGGGATCAGCTCTATCAAGTTCCAGTTCCGCTCCTTATGCAGGACATTTTGACCCTGCTGGAGAAACGTGCTATACAACCAGTACCTGTAGCGCAGAGAAACGAGGGTTGGTACTCCCCTTACTTTCTTATCCCCAAGTAGGACAGAGGACTGAGACCTATTTTGGACTCGAGATAAACTTGAACAAGCTCCTCAGAAAGAACAAGTTCAAGATGGTTACCCTTTCTCTGAGCTTTCAGGCCCTCCAGCTTCAGGATTGGATGTTATCATTGTAGGATGCTTACTTTCATGTGCCAATCCATCCCAGGCACAAAGTACCTGAGGTTCACTGTTTGGGGTTCTCATTATCAGTGGAGGGATTCACGTCTTCCCCTACCTGAAAGATTGACTGATCAGGGCAAGTTCTCACAAGCAAGCCCTGGAACATCCCACCTCCACCTGTCACTCCCTTCACAAACTGGCATTCTCCCTCATCAGAATCGTACCAAAATGTCACCCTAACAATTAAGACAGCCGAAAATGCTGACTTTTTTTGTGGACCCCCCCCATATATGTGGAGGGGTATAGAATACAATAGTAATATGGAGGTTATGGGGGGTGCCCCCCCGCATATATATGTGGTGTAAAGGGGTTTAAAAAAAAGTTGCCATTTTCGGCTGTCGCAATAATCTCACAGATCCCCCTCATCTTCAAGAAGTCCAACATGATACCATCTCAAAGGCTCCAATTCATCGGGCAGTCCTAGATCCTTCCTTGGGAAAAGCCTCCCCCCGAGGTGAGGGCTCAAGACATTATGCATATGGTCACCAAATTCCAGATTCCAATTTTCAGGTTGCTTGTCATGCTGAATTTTCTTGGTGCCAGAGTCCCGCCTGAGGAGGAGATCCCTTCAATGGGCCCTCAGGACTCAATGGTCCCAATTCTCTGGCAGGATGTCAGACCTACAGGTTCTGAGCAGAGTCGCACAGGACCTTCTGTGGTGGGCCTGCGAGAACAACATTTTGAAAGGAGAACCTTTTTGGCCACCATGGCCAGAGTTAACAGTAGTGCTGGATGCATCACTCGCGGAGTGGGGAACCCACAGCAACACTCTGACAATCAGCGGTCATTGGTCTCCATCGGAATCCAAACTACACATCAACCTTTTGGAGCTGAGGGCAATCTAGATTAGCGCTGAAGGCCTTTCTGCCCTCTGTATGGAGAAAGAATGTCTTGATATTGAAGGGGCAACACAGTGGCCATGTGCTACCGCAACGAGAGGAGGCGTAGAGTCATGACCACTGTGCAGAGAAGCAATGCAGCTCTGATTCTGGACAATTCATAAAGGAATCTCTCTATCAGCAGTTACCTAGCCGGAGAGGAGTAAACAGCGGTTGATGCTCTGAGCAGCAGGCTGAGCAGAGTCTCCCACAAGTGGAAACTAGCTCAGGAAGTCCTTCAAGAGATCTTCACCCTTTGGGGAGCCCCTCAAGTGGATCTATTCACGACCGGTGTCAACCGTAAGTGCGAACTGTACTGCTCCAGGGAATTTCCTTCACGAGGAGCTCTAGGGGACGCATTCGTAGTGGACTGACAGTTTCGCCCCTGTACGCGTTTCCTCTGGTCCCCGTCATTCCTCACGTGATCAGGAGGTTGAGAAAGTTCAGGAAATCGATGTTCCTAATTGCCCTGGATTGGGCCAGCAGGGCATGGTACCCGGACCTTCTGGACATGTCCATAGGTCCTCCAATACGTCTTCCACAAAGAGAGGAACTTCTCTTGCGAGATCAGGCTCAGGTTCTTCTTCCAGCGGTCAAGACACTCAAACTTCACGCATGGTTTCTGAAAAGTTGAGATATAAGGATTGGGACTTCCCAGACAACATTGCTTTCGGACAAAAGACCAGCAATGAAATCCTTATACTGCTGCTGTTGGAGCAAATTCTGCAGCTAGCAGGGATAATGTGGACCCTTTTACATATGCAGTACACCTATAGCTCCAGGTTGGTACAATTTAAAAGGGTATCTAGCAGTGCTATATATTTTCAAGCGTTCCTCTGAAGCGGTATCTTTTTTCAAGATTCCATTGGCTATACCGTTTTTGAAAGGATTGACAAATGTTTTTACTTGGTTTGGGACCTTAACCTAGTTTTGAAATTCCTAATGTGTGCTGCATTCGAGCCTATCCACTCCTGTCCTTTAAGATTGTTAACCTTTTAAAGACCATTTAAAGACCATCCTTTTAGTGTCCCTTACATCAGCCCAGTAGGATAATTGAACTTTAAGACTTGTCCTGCAAGCCTCCTTACAGTTTTTTTAGGGATAGAGTGGCCCTTATGGTTAAACCATTCTTTCTACCAAAAATGGTATGAGTTTCATTTAACTCAAAAAAATAATTCGAAGGGATTGTGTCCTCCGACTTATTCCTTATCTTGATAGATCATCTCCACCTTGCTGGCCTTGCTGGCCTCGGAAAAATGTTTTCAGTAGAGGGTGCTGCGCATCGACGTCCCTCGAGCCGATGTCCTCGACAGCCTCGTATCGGCGCTGACGTCTTCATGCGTATAAATAGACTCGCGCAGGGTCCGTTGCTCAGTTCTGTTTTTCCGCGCTTCGTGGGCCTCGGAATCGCGTTGCTCAGTTCGTTAGTCAGATATATTCATTATTCCTCGAGAATACCAACTCTTACTCGATGGCTTCCTCATCCGAACTCCATGGTCCGGCTTCAAAAAATGTCAAGACTGTGGAAAGAAAATGTCGTTGACAGATCCTCACAGGATTTGTTTGTGGTGCCTGGGATCGGAGCACCAATGTTCGGAGTGCGAGGACTGCATGTCCATGACGGCGAAGGCCTTGAAGGAGCGTAAGGGGAAGCTTGAGAGAGGTAAGACAGTTAAAACTCCTTCGAAAGTTTCCTCAGCAGTCGAAACATTCGTCTCCTCGACGACACAGGAAACATTCTCGTTCTAGCTCTCGAAGTAGTTCCCACCACTCTTCGAGATCCAAGCATTTGAGTAAGAGACGTCGAAGATCCCCTTCCTCGTCTTCTGTTTCCCCGGAAAGAGTCACCTGCCCCACAAAACATAGCTCTCAGGCTGAGTGGGAGGAATTCCGTAAAAGAATGCTTAGCGTCTTCGAGAAAGCGGCCTTGACCCCCTCGAAGACAGCTGAGGGTGATACCCTGGGTGAAAGACCCGAAAAATCAAAACGCAGCGAGTCGTTACACCCGGCGAAAGAAACTAGTCGAGAGCGTCACGAACCCTCGAGCAAAGGCACTGTGCCATCGACGCCATCATCGAAAGTCCCTTCGACGCATAAATCTGCGTCATCGACGCCATTATCTAAGGGCTCATCGACGCATTGGTCGATTGAATCGTCGCCGAAAGAACAAACCCACGGCCGTCACTACCTCACAGCCAGTGGTCATACCCAGGGCCTCTAACACGACTTCGAAAATGTCATCGACAACCTCGAGTAGGATTCTGATCCTCTCGAGCTCTTCGAGGCCTCTTCCGATCTTCTCAATGCCTTTTTCTGTGTTTTCGAAGCCTTTAACGTCTACGACGTCGACGTTTTCTCAACCAATTATGACAAATTTGGCCCCCTTTGCTCTGGAAATTGGATTTAAGCCATTTCCAAGGTCTGATCATTTCAGACCTTTGTCTTCAATTTATGAAGAAGGGGAGGATTCGGATCGAGAAAGACCCTTTGGGTTGCAGAGAACTACAACCCCTGAACCAGAGGAATTTACCTCTGAGGAAAATAGGTTAAAGGACCTTCGAGAATCTTAACATGAGGCAAGTGGGCTAGATACTTCCCCAGAAATAGAATTTGCCAAACCAGACCAAGGAGAGCATGCCGAAACCCCTTACAGAATTTTAATGGCAAGGATTATAGAATTCATGGGTTGGTCTACACCTTCACCTGTATTCCAACAGGATGACCTTACAGACATTTTAGTTAAAGGCACACAGGAGGATCCTGTGGTTCCATTTCACGCTGCATTACAAAGAAAAATATTGGCTAACTGGGAAACTCCTGAGGTTATCCCGGCGGTTAATAAGAAGTTATCGGCCAAATATAGGGTATCTGCTACTGACCATGAATTTTTGTCTAAACATCCAACTCCAGAGAGTCTGGTGGTTCAAGCAGCAACTGCATCAGGCAGTAGATTGGCATACCCTACTGTTCCACAGGACAGGGATGACAAAAGATAAGACTCTATGGCTAAGAAAGTCTTTTCTGCATGTAGCATGGCGTTGAAATCTATTAACGCTACTTGTACGCTCGCAAGGTTCAGCCACACACTTTGGGAGTGTGCTTCATCAGCGGCTGACTGCCTCCCAGAAGGAGAAGAAAGGGAAGCGTTTCTAAACATTCTCCAGCATTGGATCTTTCATGGATTCACATGCTTAGAATATTCCCCGTCGTCAGGCTGGGAATCCACGGTACATTATATATAGACCCTTTCCCGTAGGAAAACTTTTTCGACGCTTATGCGTCCTATCCACCTCGTTTTGTATCATGCGTGCCCGCGCCGTCAGGACGCCATGATATAAATACAGGACCCGCCCCCGCAGATTTCAACCGTCTTTCAAAGTAGTGGGATCCTCGCGGTTACTGATAATTGAAGTTAGGTTGTGTTTTCGCTTCGGCCAAGTTCTGTTCTGAAGAAAATATGTCCGGAAAAGCTTTATTCCGTCCTTGTGCGACATGTGGACTCAAAAAAGTCTATGAGGGTGATGCCCACATGGACTGTATCTACTGTCTCCACCCGCACCACACGGCGGATACATGCGAGATATGCCAGGGTTTCTCCCAAAAAACCCTTAAAGATCGGAAAAGAAGGTTGGTCGACTGGCTTAACGACGGAGCGGGTGCCTATCCGGCATCAGAAGTTGGCTCCACGGCCTCCAGGAGCAAGTCGGAACCTCCCTCGAAGAAGGCGAGGCCTGTCGAAAAATGCCCTGCGGACAAGCATGCGGGGAAGCATGCTGGGTCTTCCTCATCACACAAAAAGTCCTCCTCATCCTCTAAGACGGAGAGGCAAGTGGCATCAAAATCCTCCTCAGGGGACCGTCCTAGGTCTTCCGTGAGTCGAGACGCTTCAGCAGTGAAGTCGGCAACGAAATCGGCTACGAAATCTAAAGGCTCGGTGCCGGTGACGGGCTCGTCGACCCCGGTATCGCTGACGATGCCGATTACTATTCAGGCAGCAGCGGTGGGGATTCCTTCGTCGACGGGGACTCAGTTTATGGCCTGGCAGCCAGAGGTTTGTGAACCGGCCCCCCCTGAGGTCCTGCTGCAAGACACGGCCTTGCCGGAGTCGTCGGTGGAAGGAGAAGGTGACATGGTTATGCAGCCGTCGGACTTGGGCCTACGGCCTTCCAATACGTCGACGACGAGTGCGGGCGGGGGTGTGGCCCCTCTGTCCTCGACTTTGCTGACCCCCCAGACGGTTTTGTCTCTGGATGTGCTTAATACACTTCAGAAGCTCCTGCAGCGTCTGGATACGCAGATCCCTCAGCCTGGCACTTCATCGTCGATATTTTCTGCACCTTCCGTCGACTAACAAGCTCAAGCAGCTCGCATGACGACCAAATGCTCTTCGGCCTCCCAGGTGGCGAAGGATCGTCCTCGAGTGCAAGAGGAGGGTGAGCTAACGGAGTCCGATTCTATACGAGGTGACTCAGGGTCGGACATCTCCCTGTCGCCGTCGAGAGATCCAACATGGAATTCGGATGTAGAGATAGAGTCTACGAGGAGCCAGGCACAACCATCTTCCCCCGGATGTGGGGGCCTTCCATGCAATGATGGGAAAAGCGTGTTCCGAGTTCGGCTTAATTCCTGAGGAGCAGAAGAAAGATTGTTTTCTTTTTGATCACATGGGTCAAAGGAGGAAATCGGTATTTGCCATCCCAATCCTGGACCACGTATGGCAAGAAGGTCTCAAGACGATGCGTCATCCGTTCTCGGAACCGGCTATTAAGGGGCGTATTGAGAAAAAGTTTAAAGCTCCGGAGTCCACTCCAAAATGTCTAACATCACAGCCACTGTCAGACTCTGTGGTATCGGCGGCAGCAGCTAGGAAGGCCAGAGTACAGCAAAAATGTTCAACCCCTCCAGAAAGCGAGGCAAGGAGACAGGACGCCTTCGGGAAAAAGGTGCTCTCAGTCGGCGCCACGACGGTGAGAGCAGCCAACTCCTTGGCGATTGTGTCGCGTTATGATAGAGAGATGTGGCATAAAATAGCCCCTATCCTAGAACACCTGCCGGAAGAACATCGCAAAGCAGCCATGTTACTAGTACGGGATGGTGAGGAGGCCTCGAACCATGCAATAAATATTGCGGTGGACCTAGCAGAGTCGGGGTTCAAACAAATCAATCATGGCGTAGTACTTCGTCGACAAGCGTGGCTCAAATGTACTACTTTTAGACCTGAAGTCCAGTACAAGGTTCTAGACATGCCATGTGAAGAACATCTGTTCGGAGATAAGGTTGATGAAGCCTTGAAGGGGATGAAGGAAGACACACATACCGCTAGGTCTCTTGGCGCCCTCCAGACAGGTAGAAGTTTTCGCTCTTTTCGCCCCTTCAGGGGCGCCTCCGGAAACTCCCGCTTTGGAGCCTCTAGGGACCGTGGATTTAACAGGCCCTCATACTCTTCACAAGGCTACAGACGGGCATCCCAGTCGGCACGTAGAGGCAGAGATTATCAAGCCTCCAGACGACGAGGCTCGGGTCCCTCGTCGACGAAGGACAAGCAAACCAGCAACCAATGACGGCCTTCGGAACGTCCTGGGGGGTCGAGTCTCATCATATCGACCAATGGGAATGCATCACCACAGATCGATGGGTTCTGGACACGGTTCGCATGGGTCATGCGCTGCAATTCAAAAACAAGCCTCCGAGTCTTCCGCCAGTTTTTTCGGCCCAGCCCCACCTTCGAGTTCTAAGACAAGAGGTGGCGCTTATGCTACAAAAAGGAGCGGTAGAACGGGTTCCTGTGGCACAGGAAGGACAAGGGGTTTATTCCCGGTTCTTCGTCGTCAAGAAGCCAAATGGAAAATGGAGGCCCATTCTCGACCTGAGGGTACTCAACAAATGGCTAAAGAGCTCAAAATTCAAAATGCTAAAGCTCCAGGAGGTTATCAGGTCAGTGCAACCCATGGATTATCTGTCGTCGCTAGATCTTCAGGACGCATATTTTCATATCCCAATACGTTACAAGAGTCCTCCCTGCATATCAACCTCCTAGAACTGAGAGCAGTGCGATGGGCTCTAAAATCTTTTCTTCCTCAGCTGAAAGACTCTGTGGTGCGTGTCATGACGGACAACACGACTACGATGTTTTACTTAAGGAAACAAGGAGGAACACGTTCCAGGTCCCTGTCGACGGAGGCACAGAAAATCTGGCATTGGGCCCTGCAACACAACATGCTAATTTTGGCGTTCCACCTACCAGGCGTGAGAAATGGGGAGGCAGATGCCCTCAGCAGGGAAATGAACGAGGTTCACGAATGGGTGCTGAACGACCAGCAACTACAACATGCATTCAAGAAGTGGGGACATCCTTCCATCGATCTGTTTGCGACGAAGGACAACAGAAAATGCCCACAGTACGCAAGCAGATGGCCTCAGCAGGGCTCACTGGGGGAGGCGTTCTCCTTCCCATGGACGAACAAATTCCTGTATGCATTCCCTCCTTTTCCTCTCATCCGGAGGACGTTGCAATGGATCCTCAAGTACCCATGTCGGGTGATTCTGGTGGCCCCGTATTGGGCCAGACAGGTGTGGTTCTCAGACCTGCTGCACTTGGCTGCGGCGGAGCCAATGAGGTTCAGGAAGATCCCCAACCTTCTGTCTCGACAGGAGGGTATCATCTGGCATCACGACCCGGACAGCCTCAAGTTGACGGCCTGGCTCCTGACTTCGCCGAATTTGCCAGCTAACGATTCCGGAGGAGTGTCGTCGTATTCTGCAAGCGGCAAGAGCACCTTCCACAAACACTTCCTACTCGTACAAATGGAGGAGTTTCTGCCAGTGGTGTGGGGATCAACCAGGTTTGGATCCGCAGTTGATTATGCCGGAACAGCTCCTCCCATACTTGCTGTTCTTAGCTCAAAAGGGCTTATCTGTGTCGTCGATAAAAGTACACCTGGCCGCCATCTCCAGGTTTACACGTCAACGACATTACGCACCATTATTCAACGACCGCCTGATTAAGCACTTCCTTAAAGGGTTGTTCAGGAGTTTCCCTCCCGAGAAGAGATTTCCGCCGGTGTGGAGCCTCAATCTGGTGTTAGCGTCTCTTATGAAACCTCCTTTTGAACCAATGTCATCGTCGTCTCTAAAGTTTTTGTCCTGGAAATTGGCCTTCCTGGTGGCCATCACTTCAGCCCGACGTATTTCGGAAATCCAAGCTCTAATGGTAGACCCACCATACTTAAGATTTTTTAAGAACAAGGTGGTCCTTGCCACTAACCCACAGTTCATACCGAAGGCGCCTTCAGTGTTCCATAAAAATTCCTCTATTGTCTTACCTACGTTTTTTCCAGAGCCATGCTCGGGAGCGGAGCGCACGTTACACACATTAGACGTGAAGAGGGCTCTTAAGTTTTATCTTCATCTCACGCAACCGTTCAGGGAAACGAGGCAATTGTTCGTGGCTTATGGTCTGGGTGCTAAAGGCAAAGCCATTTCAAAGCAAGGACTGTCAAGATGGGTATCGTCTACCATTTCGTACTGCCATTCCAAGGCTGGGAAGCCTCTGTTGCGACGCCCAAGAGCTCATTCCACTAGAGCGGCGGCATCGTCGACGGCGCTGTGGTCTGGAGTCCCTCTGGGGGACATCTGCATGGCGGCTACCTGGGCGGCTACACACACTTTTACCCGCCATTACTGCCTGTCACAACAACATGCCGAAGATACTCGGATGGGGCAGGCGGTGCTTCGACACCTATTCCAATAAGGTAAGCCCCGGTTGAGGGGTTAGATCTGGTTGCAATTATGTTTGAATATTGTTCGTTCTCTATGTTAACTATTGCTGATGGGTACACGACCATAGAGAACTGGCATTGTGAGGAAAGTATGTGAGTTTGCATGCACGCCTCCTCTCTTTGGGATGGTACTGCTATGTAATCTATTCTAAGCATGTGAATCCATGAAAGATCCAATGCTGGAGAAGGGAATAGTTTCTTACCTGTAACTCCATTTCTCCAGCATTGGTATCTTTCATGGATTCACATGCGCCCGCCTGCCTCCCCTGGCCATGCAAACTGGTTCCCCCACTACTTTGGGGGCCGAAATCTGAGGGAGCGCGGGGGCGGGTCCTGTATTTATATCATGGCGTCCTGACGGCGCGGGCACGCATGATACAAAACGAGGTGGATAGGACGCATAAGCGTCGATAAAGTTTTCCTACGGGAAAGGGTCTATATATAATGTACCGGGGATTCCCAGCCTGACGACGGGGAATATTCTAAGCATGTGAATCCATGAAAGATACCAATGCTGCAGAAATGGAGTTACAGGTAAGAAACTATTCCCTTATTAAGGATGGTAAAGACGCAATGTGCGAATCTCTTCAAATTGGCATTGATGCTGCTGACAGTATCAGTAGGGCCATGGCGGCAAGTACTACAACCCGCAGATTTGCGTGGTTGCGAAAGTCTGGGTTTGCTTCAGATGTACAAGCCAGACTTTTAAATATGCCCTTTGACGGCTCTTCTTTGTTTGGTAAGAAGGCGGATGACAGTCTAGAAAAGTTAGACATCCAAAGCAGCAGCAAAATCTCTGGGAGCTGCAATCCGCCAAACGCCATATCGCCCCTCAGGAACCTCTTGGAGAGGTAAGCCTTCTCACTTTTATTCCGCATTCGGAAAAGGCAGAGGACAGTCGGTTCAAAGAGGTCAAAAAAGATTCACCCGAGGTGGACGGGGTAAAAATACAAAAGCTGCAGCAGCAGGTGCCTCTTTACCCTCTGCATCTGCATCAGCTGCCTCTAAATCACTCTGAGGACTCTCCTCACAAGACATCAATAGGGGGCAGGCTAACTCAACATCTGACGGAACGGCAGGCTATTACGTCAGATGCTTGGGCATTGGAGACAATTGCTCAGGTTCTGAAAGTTCCAGATCCGCTCCTCTTGCAGGAAATTGTAGACCTGCTGGAGAAAGGTGCCATAGAACCGGTACCTGTAGCGGAGAGGAACGAGGGCTGGTACTCCCCCCCCCCCCCCCCCCCCCCCCCCCCACCTCCCCTGCCCCCCCCTACTTGCTAATCGGAAGAAGGACGGAGGACTGAGACCTATCTTGGACTTACGAGAATCGAACAAGTTCCTCAGGAAGGACAAGTTCAAGATGTTAACTCTCTCTCAGATCCTTCAGGCCCTCCAGCTCCAGGACTGGCTGGTATCTCTGGACCTTCAGGATGCTTATTTCCATGTGCCAATCCATCTCAAACGCAGGAAATACCTGAGGTTCGCAATTGGCGGTTCTCATTATCAATTTCGAGTTCTGCCATTTGGGCTGACCTCCGCCCCGAGGGTCTTCACCAAGCTAATGTCGGTAGTGGCTGCAAGTCTAAGGAGGGAAGGGATTTACGTCTACCCCTACCTGGACGATTGGCTGATCAGAGCTGTATCTCCGGAACAAGCTCAGATCCAGCTAGATTATGTCTGCCACTTCCTTCACAAACTGGGCTTCTCCCTCAATTTAAAGAAGTCACAGATGATACCATCACAGAGACTCCAGTTCATTGGAGCGGTCCTGGACACTTCCATGGGAAAAGCCTCGCCACCAGAGGTGAGGGCTCAAGATATTCTGCAGATGGTCACCAAGTTTCAAAATGCCCAACGTCTCCCAGCCTTCGACTTTTTGAGGTTGCTAGACCTCATGGCATCCTGCATCTTCCTTGTGCCAGAGGCTCGCCTGAGAATGAGATCTCTTCAGTGGGCACTAAGAACTCAGTGGTCGCAATTCTCCGGGAGAATGACGGATCTCCTTCAGGTTCCGGACAAGGTGGCTCGAGACCTTCAGTGGTGGGCCTGTCAGGAGAACATTTTGAAAGGAGAACTGTTTTGGCAAACATGGCCGGAGATAACAGTAGTCACAGATGCCTCACTCACTCACGGGGTGGGGAGCCCATGCCAACGACTTGACCATCAGCGGTCGTTGGTCTCCATCGGAGTCCAGACTACATATCAACCTGTTAGAGCTGAGAGCAATCAGAGTAGCGCTGAAGGCTTTTCTGCCATCTGTACATGGGAAAAATGTCCTGATAATGATGGGCAACACCGTGGCCATGCACTACCTCAACAAAAGAGGAGGCGTAGGATCACTGCCTCTGTGCAGAAAGGCGATGCAGCTCTGGTTTTAGGCAATCCAAGAAGGAATCTCTCTATCAGCAGTTCACTTAGCCAGAGAGAAAAACTTGACGGCGGACGCTTTGAGCAGGCAGAGCAGAGTCTCCCACGAGTGGGAACTAGCTCAGGAAGTCCTTAAACAGATTTCTACCCTTTGGGGAACCCCTCAAGTGGATCTGTTCGCCACCAGCATCAACAGAAAGTTTGATCCGTTTTGTTCAAGAGAATTTACCCCGAGAGGAGCTCTAGGGGACGTGTTCATAGTGGACTGGGCGTTTCCAGTTCTGTACACGTTTCCTACAGTCCCCGTCATTCCTCAAATGATCAGGAGGTTGAGAAGGTTCCGGAAGGCCAAGATCCTAATTGCCCCGCACTGGGCCAGGAGAACGTGGTACCCGGACCTTCTGGACATGTCCATCTGCCCTCCAATTCGTCTTCCACTCAAGGAGAATCTTCTCTCGCAGAAGGGAGGTCAGGTTCTCCATCCAGACATCAGAACCCTCAACCTTCACACTTGGTATCTGAAAGGTTAAGATACAAGGATTGGGACCTCCCAGACGACGTCATGGAGGTGTTGCTTTCGGCCAGAAGGCCAGCAACAAAGACTTTATACCACTGCCGTTGGAGCAAATGCAGCTGGTGTAGAGAAAAGAATATCGATCCCTTTTCATGTCGTACACCAACGGTGTTATCTTTTCTACTCTATTTGGCAAATTCGAGCCTTCAGGTTGGCACTATCAAGGGCTATCTCGCAGCGCTATCGATCTTCAAGCGCACTGCAGAGGAACCATCGTATTTCAACTTACCCTTACTAATAAAATTTCTGAAGGGATTAACCAATGTTATCCTCAAAGACCATTCCAAATTCCCTTATGGGACTTAAATTTAGTCTCAAATTTCCTGATGGGTTCTCCTTTTGAACCACTCCACTCTTGTTCGCTAAGATTTCTCACCCTTAAAATTGTCTTATTGGTGGCATTGACATCTGCTAGGAGGGTGAGCGAATTACAAGCTCTATCTTGTAAACCCCCTCATACAATTTTTCATAAAGACAAAGTTGTCCTACAAGTGAAGCCTAATTTCCTCCCAAAGGTGGTTTCTGAATTCCACATCACTCAAAAGATTACCTTAGCTTCATTCTACCCCCCTCCCCATCCGGGGAAAGAGGAAGAAAGTCTACATAGGCTGGACCCAAGGCAGATTTTGAGCTTTTAGATCAGCAGACTTGCTAGGATTAGGCAAGCAGACCAACTGTTCGTATGTTACTCGGGGCACAAATTGGGATCACAGATAACAAAACAGACCATTTCCAGATGGATTATTTTGACCATTCTGGAATGTTACAAACTGGCAGGGAAAGAGCCTCCTCAAAATCTTAGGGCTCATTCAACCAGGGGTATCGCAGCCTCTTTGGCCCTCCAAAGAGGGGTACCGATTTGAGACATATGTGCGGCTGCCACATGGTCGCCTGCACATACCTTCACAAAATGTTACAACCTGGATTCCTCCTCTAGCCAAGAGACTAGATTTGGCAAAGCTGTGCTGCATTCTGTTCATTCTTGAAGGGAAATATGGCAATTTTACTCCCACTTCCAGTTAGACTCCCATAGCAGTGGTGTGTATCAAGATAAGGAATACGTCGGAGGACACAATCCCTTCGAAGAACAAGTTACTTCTCACCTGGTAACGTTCTTTCGATGGGATGTTCCTCCGGCGTATTCCTTATCGCCCCTCCCATCCATCCCCTAAAACGTCCCTTGTGGTTACAGTTTACGCTCCTTCAGGGTCAATAACCAATTAATGTAAGCAACTGTTAAACGTCAAAACTGAACTGAGCAACGGACGCTGCGTGAGTCTATTTATACGCATGATGACTTTGGCGCCGATACGGAGGCTATCGAGGGACATCGGCTCGAGGGACGTCGACGCGCAGCGACCTCTACTGAAAATAAAATTGAGGCCAGCAAGCTGGAGATGATCTATCAAGATAAGGAATACGTCGGAGGAACAACCCATCGAAAGAACGTTACCAGGTAAGAAGTAACTTGTTCTTCTACCTTCTTTCTATTCTCCACCTTATCCTGGAAAGGAAGATGATGCTACACAGGCTTGACACAAAACGTGCACTTCGTTTCTACATTTCCAGAATGTCTAAAATAAGACAAGATGCTCAACTTTTTTGTATTTATTTTTTATATATATATTTTTATTAATTACACGGTTGGAGTAGCGACAGTTGCAATTGACCAGACAACACATTCTGTATTTATACAGCACAATAAACATTGAGTCCTTCGTCTCCTATTTACTTGTCGGAGTTTCCGAAATCCACAGTACCCCCCTCCCCCACTTAAAACTCCATGTCCTTCTATACATGTCCTGCAGAGACCTGTCCACGCATATCACCCATACTCACCTGGGCCCAAATACAGTTTCGCCAGACGAGGTTTGACTGTCAGGACCGGGAATCTAAGGTCATAATCCAGTAGTGGTGACCAGATTGATTGAAATGGGTGGAGCTTCCCCTCCTTTGCAGCCATTACCTTCTCCGCCACCAGTACATCCCAGACCTTAATCCACCTTTGCCCCAGATCTGGGCCTTCTGCTGTTTTCCAACAACGGGCAATGGTAATACACGCTGCCTGCAGCAAGTGTGTTAGCAGCTTTGCCCGGGCCCCAGACTTCAGATATACCCTCTCACAAGTGGCCCCCAAGAGTAGGGTTTTCTGACACATCAGGAGTTGACTGCCCGTGATAGCTTTTATAGTCTGCAGAATGTGTTCCCCGAAGGCTCGGAATATGGGGACAGTCCCACCACATATGAAAGTAAGAGCCATGAGCTCCACATTTCTGCCAGCAGGTAGGGACAAACATAGCCTAGAATTGGTGAATCTGTGCTGGAGGGTAGTACCAGCGGAACAACAATTATAACGCACATTGTTTGTCACGCATCTGGGTGAGGCATAGCCCCTGACCCAAATCTCTGACCAGGCTACGTCAGCCAGTTGGTGGCCCAAATCTGCTTCCCATCAGGTAATGTATTCTGGACGGTGGGGTGTTGAAAGATCCTCCCTTAGAAGTCTATATAATTATTTTAATCCCGCCCTTGTCTAGATCCTCCCAGATGGTTAGTTCAAGTGGGCTCAAGGTCCGAGTAGCCTTCTGTCTTATTTTGGGGTGAGTGATCCAATGACGTATTTGAGTCTATGGGAACCTATCTTATCTCTGAGAGGTGGAATACCCTTTTACAGTCTTCAAATCAGAGCGGTTGGCCATCCGCAAACAGTTGTCCCAGATTGAGTAAGCGTGCCTCTTGCCAACGCCTAAATGCCCCCGGATGCATCCCTGGTGTGAAGGCAGGGTTACCAAGGACCGGAGAGAGTGGGCCCATACCCCGAGTGATCTTTTCCCTCCTCAATACCTCGTCCCATATCTTTAGTCATTTTTGTCGATGAGAGCAGATGCACCCATTGCTTACATATCGTATGAGAAATAAAAGGTAGAAAGCGGAGGAGAAGAGAGCTTTTGGATTGCTCAATTTCCATCCAACTAGGTGCGGGAGCATCAGCCGTCCATGTAGATAATCGGAAAAGCTGGGCTGCCTCTGCATATCTCAGTAGAACGGGAACCCCCAATCCCCCTAGCCTGGATCTCCCTATCATCACCCTCTTGGGGATTCTAGATTTTTTACCCCACCATATGAATCCCAGGAGTTTACGTTGGAGCCTTTCTAATATAGGTTTCGCGGCCTCCACTGGGTGGGAGGAACAGCAGTATAATAAACGAGGGAGACGATTCATTTTCACTGCCGTGATCCGTCCCATTGGAGAAATGTCCTGCCCCCCCCTTTTCCCAGGTCCTGTTCCAGAGCCTCAACAGTTGGCCCCATAGCGGCCTTTCAGGGACGCTGTACGCTGGACCCCTTAGTAGTCAATGGAGGTCGTGTCCCAGCCGATAGGGCAAATAGTTTGGAGGGAAGTGATATCCTGAGGTGATAGCCCCACCCCTACCACCACTGATTTCCCAAAATGTATGTCGAATCCTGCTACCTGACCGAAAGCACAGATTTCCTGGAGGACCACCTGCATGGAAGAGCGGATGTTGGTATGGATAGAAGTATATCAGCGTAATAGAGATACCTTGATGGGGGAGCTATAAACCTTTGGCCCCTGAATCGTGTTATTTTTACGTATGTGCTGGGCCATTGGTTCCAATATTAGGGCAAACCGAGAGGGGGCATCCCAGAGGTGTGTCACATGTAAAGGGGATTGAAGGGGAGTGCTCTCGGTTAACCTGGAGTGAGGTGTTCAGGGAGAAATAATTGGTGGTAATCAGTTTCCTAAATTGGGGACCAAAAGCGAATCCCTCCAGCGTTAATTGAATGAAGGACCAGTCCACTTTATCAAACACCTTTGTTGCATCCAAAGCTAGGAGGGCCAGTTCCCCTTGCTCTTAGTGGTGGACTCAATTAGGTTCACCGCCCACCTGATGTTGTCCCCCGTTTTCCTGCCCTGGATAAAACCTGTTTGGCCGGCATCGATCATTCATGGAAGGAGCCGGGCTAGGCAATTCTCCAACACCTTTGAGTAGATGTTTGCATCGATGTTCAAGTGCGAAATTGGCCTAGAAGACGCATACTCTTTAGGATCCTTGCCGGGCTTCAACAGTAGTATCGTGGTAGAGGTTTGCATAGAGGGAGTTACGCTTCCCACTTCTCGGAAAGAGTTAGAGGGCCGTTAAAGGAAAAAGCAGCTGACCACTAAAATTTATAGAATTTCAGGGAGAAACCATCTGGGCCTGGGGCTCGGGATTTCAGGGACTTAAATTACTGCCTCCACTACTTCCTGTCGAATCGGGGTGATCAACTTGTTGATTACACAGACCATATGTTGGGTATGGCAGTCATAAAACAAAATGTATCTAGGTGAATCATCCTAGGAATCTTGGAATGCTACATATTAGCTGGAAAAGATCTTCCTGAGGGTCTCGGAGCACATTCAGGGACATGGCTACTTCCTCTGCCTTACAAAGGGGAGTACCAATTCAGGATATTTGCACGGCTGCAACATGGTCCTCCGTTCACACTTTCACCAAGCATTATAGTCTGGACTCTTCCTCAGACCAGGAAGGTGTTTTTGGAAAGGCAGTGGGAGGACACAATCCATTCGAAGAGCAAGTTACTTACCCATGGTAACGTTCTTTTGACTGGATGTTCCTCCCACTTATTCCTAATAGCCCTTCCCAGCCTACCCCGCAGTAGAATTTACATGTCATTGCAGCTTACGCTCTTTCAGGGCGAGTAGCTGCGGGCGTAGGATAAACCAATACACTTAAAAACAGAACTGAAGCCAACGGTCGCTGCGCACACCTTATGCCATCAATAACGTTGACACTGAGACGGAGGCATTTGAGGGACACCCAAACGGAGGCCCTTGAGGGACACTGAGTCAACAGGCATCGATGTACAGCGCCCCTGCTGGAAAAATGGTCTGAAGTAGCTTAAGCTGGATACAGGGATATCAAAAGATGAGGAATATGTGGTTGGAACATCCAGTTGAAATAACGTTACCATGGGGAAGTAACTTGTTCCTCTGTGCTGGTGGTGGATCTGGAGCGCTGGTCGATGCATCTCAGGCGGCTTTAGTGAGTGCAGCGTGACAACAGTCAGTGTGTGCAGCCGGTCGCGGTTCGAGGGCTTGACTGCCTCAAATGTCCTTAAAAGAATGACGCTGGTTGATGCTGCTTGTGGCATTCCTCCTAGCTACTTTGCAGGGCTTGTCGTCCTTTAAAGTGGATGGCCCAAAGCTGAGGAGAGTGTTTGCAGGCAACAGCCTTGTCCTTTGTTCAGAGACTCTCTGCCCCCTTGGAAGCTTGCTGGTATAACCCAACAGGGCACGCTGTGTGCTGACTGGGTACTGGTTCTAGAGCTGTTGGGCGGGTCCTCGGAGTCCGGTATCTCTCTGTTTCCTGGGAGATATTTAGGGGAGGTCCTGGGAGATATTTAGGGGAGGGATCTTGCTTCCCTCTTGGAAATCCTGGCCTTCATTCACTGGCAGAAGCTTGAAGGCAGACTGTACTTTCAGCAACGGTCCAAATGAGTCCTCCTTACTCCTTTCAAAGTCATCGGATGATCTGCCAAAAGAGGTGCCCAACCCTCTTTTAAAGCCAATTGAGCCCCAGTGATTGGTGAAGGCTAAGCCTACCTTAATGACCCAATCTTGTGTCCCCATCAACAATCTTTTGTCATGCTTAGGTCATAACCATAGTGTTTTGCAACAGGAAAGGTAAGGGGTGACACCATGTACTACTAATTCCCACCCATCTTCCTGTCTGTTGTGGATCAAAGTGTCTCTCTGGTTAATTGAGCTCTTTGTTACTCCTGATCAATGTGCAGGTCTCCCTTGAAGTTTATGGCGAGAACAGACTTTCTGTCTCCATACTTCTTCCCTCTGAAAGGGGGGAAGGGGTTCCCTGTAGGGGTTGCCTACTGTAAACAGTTGTCCCAGACATGACATTCACTGCCCTTCATACATAGGGGTGGGAGTTAGCTTCAAGTTGACATTTTGCATATCAAAGAGGTCTCAGTTCTGTGACCAGGCCTCTTCGCAGGCCTGCTTTTGTTCAACTCTCATCAGTATGCTTTGCCAACACACAGAATTTAAAAATAGGTAATGCAGATCCACGGAGCCGTTGATATTTTGATTAGGCTGGCCATGGCCGGAGGAAGGTGTTGCCTTCCCTCTTCTTGAGATGGTTTGAATTACCCTGTGTCGGTCACATTCCAGCTGAACATGACAGGAGGACTGCGTCGGTAGGCTGTGTCCCCCAGAGTACACTTGACTATGTGTTTGTTGTGCTGTGAGCATTGGGAAATGTATGTGGATTGGCCCCACACATTTCCGGAGGTTTATCTACCAACATTAAATTTCTTAAAAATAAAATATCAAAACCACCCAGTCGAGTGCACACTTCCCGCGTGGCTGGTCGATTACTCACAATTGGACGCATCAGTTTCAATTTGCTTTGTGCTAAATGAAATGTTTTGTATTTTGCTATGTAATGAAGGCAATGTATTTTCCCAAATTAAATGTTTTATTTTATATGCGATGAAAGTAATTTATATTGTGTGCTTTAGTGGATTGATATGAATCGATTGTAATGTAATTGCATTTTATATTTTTCTTCCTTCTTTCTTGCTTTGCAAAGGTTATTTAATTAACCAAATGCAAATAAACTGTAACTGCTGCAACACATGGTGCATTGCTTTTCTGATTTACAAGTCAGAAATATGTATGAATAACCTGACAAACTTTCTAGCCATACACCTGTTTAAAAAAATGTTTTCCGTCTTCTCGCAGGCTCTACGGTCGATTCGGAGTTCTACACTACGTACACGTTTGTCGAAGGGGGAGCGGCACTCATAGGGTTGATTCACTTGCCCACTAATTGACCCTATTATGATGGCAGTATGGTCAGGATTAAACCTTTTTGTTGCATCCTCTGAACCTTTTCGGACCAAAGGACTTCGATTTTGTGGAAGGATGGGGAAGTCCTAAAGATGCAATGGTTTCTACTAATCATCTACAAGCTGACATCTTCTTTCAAAGTCAAGGCGATGTCCATACTCTTCCAACTCCCTAGAGTGAAATGCTTTCCCTGGCTAGGCATTAACACCAACATTTGCAGAAGAGCCTGCAAGATGAAGTGTTCTAGCTAGTTCAGGGTCAACATCCCTCACCTCCCCCTACGCATGGCAACCACTGCCTTTCATCAGACTACCACAAAGGTTGGAGTCTTCTGAAACTGCTTTAATTACCACTTTCACTGCCCTTAAGACATGTATGCATGCCCTAATTCAATTTACAAGGGATATTGCTCAGGTTTAATTCTCAGCACTGGTTTGGACATCAATGGTATACGAATAGCGAAAGCAGATGGCCCGTTTCTCTCGCTGTGTTAAATATTCACAATCTTCAACACCTGATCTTGGGACCAACTGTTGCATTTGCAATCACAGACAGTGATTGGTGGGGTTAATTTGTTATTTTGATAGGTTGGCCGCAACTGCGTTAAATAGTGATGTTCCTCATATTGTAAGAATGCATAATATATTTCATTGACATATGGCACTTTGGCGGTAGGGGGAGGTTCAACTGGCCATGATTTGGACTCCTACTTGCCCATGCATCCTTGTCCCTTTTCATTGAATAAATGTAAGTTTACTGGAAGGAGGTGGGTGTTTTTTAGGATTGACTCTCTGCTCCTGAATTGATAGTATTCGAACTGTGCTCACAATTGCATGTTTTATTCTGGATTTTTGGGTTTGTTCCCTTAACACATTATTATTCTATCATGGATTTTTTATTACAATATATATTTTTGGGAATTTAAAATTTTGCAACTCCTAATAAAGTTAAATCAGGAAAATATTTCATGTTGTGTGATCATTATATTGAGCTTTACCACTTAAAAGTAACTACCTTGTAACTTACTTTACAAAGAACTGCAAATTTGCACCCCTTATGCATAGATGAGACAACCTTGCTTTTGAACACTGTACACATATTGTTGTTTTCTCGACCAAAGAGCCCCTGCTTTCAAGCATCTCTTGATGGACAACTGATTTACTTGAACATGTTTCTCTATTCGACCAGTAGGTGCCCTCATATCTGTCAAAACAATTGAAACTGCCATTTTTAGTTTTGGAACATAATGAGGATAAAACATTTGGTTGCAAGTGGGTAAAGGGGGATGAAATTGAGGGCTGAAAATTCACCATGTTTCTCATTTCCCTCCACCCCCGACATCCCACGACCAGTAAAGCACGAGGCAGGGGCTATAAGGGGCCGCACACTACTACTACTCCTCCAGATATGGCAATTTAAGCTTTACTGTTACAAATAACATGTGCTCAGAGCATTTGGAGAACTGCGCTACTATGAATATAATAATATCCATTTATGGATAATAAATAATTTTCACTGACTGTCCTCTATACAGACTTTGGTCTACCTGTGCAATTCTTTCATGCCCCCTTGATGGCCCATCATGGTATGTTATCTTTTCCATTGTAATCATTTTATTAACCTTTTCATTTAACCACTTATCTTTGCATTGTATTTACTTATTCATGTGAACAAAATCTATGTCATTATGTTGTGGTTTCTTTTTCACTTGACTTAGTTTAAATGTTCACACTTGCATGTATTTGCAATATATAATTCCATGAATGGAATTTATTTACAATTGTCCAGCCTTAAGAACGACTTAGCGTCGAAACACGTGTCGCATAAACTAACACGCATAACTTGGAATGGACTTTGGCCATGCACTTTAATGATCACCAAGCATACTAAGATCTCGTTATCAGACTTATTGGCTATGCGCGAATTACTTCACACCAACTTCTGATTCTTATGTTTTCATGTACATTGCACTATTGCTGTAGCCTACTCGTGGCACCTCTTTCCACTTCTTTGCTACTTTTCCGCACACCCTTTCCAACCTATCAAAATACGCTTCCACCTTAGCATACCTTCACCACACAGGGTGGCTGTTTACTCAATTTTCAAGTTTCTGCTCCTTTTCAAGTCTATTCATGGCCTACACCCCCACTACCTGACGGAAAACCTTTCTCTTATTGAACACAGGAGAGCACATAGGGCAGACAGTTGGCAGGGACCCTGCACTGCTCACCAGTGACGTGCTCCTTAGGCCGTGCATGCTGCCTCTCTAGTATCTCTCCCTGGGTCCTGCCTGACAAACTGGGTTCCCTTTAGTAAAGACAATACTTTTGAGTTTTGCTAATGCATGTTCCTTCCAGTAATGCTTGCTTTACCGGCTGTTGAAGAAAAATGCAGGTATAGGCAAAGGAAGGACTCAAAGACTGTTGATGGGAAGTGTAATTAGTGCATCTCCATGGAAGAGGAAGAAGTATACTGATTTGAGAACGAATAGTACTAGGCTTCATTTTGTTCAGAGAAAAACTGCATTTTTAATTATATACTTGCAGGCACAATGGAGAGATGAAACTTGGCAAGAAATGCTGCATTTACTGACAGGTCAATAACTAGCAAGTTATTTAGAAATATGCATACACTTCTAAAGGTATACCCATGTTTCACAAACCTAAGCAGCTTCAAACGATTGTAACTGGGGGCTGTGTACTACTTGTGCTTCGATCAGTCAATGCGCTCCACAATTGCTTCAAGCACCGGGAAGCACGTTTCCCTGGGCCACCACTTTCCTCAATCAAGAACTTCATGAAAGCAATAGCGGCCAAGCGAAGTTCCTCTATCGCTTTCTCCCTCTGCATCCTATCTAGTTGACACTTTCCCTTGCACTACCGGCACAATGAATGCTGGAGGGTAGAAGCTCATCTGTTATACCGTGAGCAACCCTATGGATCAATGTCAAGTTGCTAATGTCTGTTCACTCTGTGGTCCGCATATCTCTTGCCAGAGTTCTCTAAAGTGAAGCACTGATGTTGCATCCCTCCATAATGGCGTTTCCATTGTTACCAGGGCTCACCAGAGAGGATATTTAGTCACTGGACCAATACTATCCGAGTGCTGTAAGTGGCTACTTTGCACGTCTACATCAGTACCAAACGTCTGTACTGCTAGGCCATTCAGAACCTTCGGCTATGTTGCAGATAATAGTAAAAACACTGTGGCAATATTTAAGCAATATGACCCGAGCGGCGGGGGCATTAACGAAGGCCCCGGGGCATTACCTGAGTCGGTAATGCCCCCGCCGCGAGGGTCATATTGCTATTAGTACCCCGGCCCTCATTATGTGCGTGACCGGGGCACTAAAAGCATTTTTTTCTGTCTCGAAACGCTGCAGCGTTTCGGGACAGAAAAAAAAAAAACAACCAAGAAAATGGCCGCCATGCAAAGGGAAGACTGAGTCCGTTTCCCCTTTCCATGGCGGCCATCGGGAGCGTACGCGCTGGGAACACAAGTGTTCCCAGCGCGTACGCCCCTGAAAAAGAAGCAGAAGGTAAGTGGGATTGGGAGGGAGGGGAAGAAAAGAAAGAAAATACGTACCTGCGTCCCCGGCGGGGGACTATGGAAGCTTCCAGCCGTGTGGAGGCGTGGAGCGGGGGATAGCCCCGCTCCAAGTCTCCACACTGCTGGAGGCTGCTATCATCCCCCACCGGGGATGCAGGAGCAAGCAGGTAAGTGGGGTGGGGAGGGCAGGGAGGAGGGAGGGAAGGGAAGAAAAAAAAGAACCTTACCTGAGTCCCCTGCAGGGGACGAAGGCAGCCTCTGTCGTGTGGAGGCTCGGAGCGGGGATGGCCCCGCTTTGAGCCTCCTCATTGGCTGAGGGGCTGTCACGCCCCCCCGCCGAGGACAAGGCAGCTGGAATCCCGGCCGAGAATTGAAGGATTCTCGGTCGGGTAAGGACCCGGCGAGAGCCAATCAGAATGCGTGTTGCATTCTGCTTCGCTCTCGCCGGGTACTAATTTTCTATATACAATGCCCTAGCTCATGTTCTTGCGGGTTCGCAGGTGGCTAACTCCATGGCAATTCCAAGGGCAGGGAAGGACCCATCGCTGGTAGTGATTGCAAACAAGATTGTCTTTTCCTGTTGACATTCAGGCTTCGTGTTCCTGAACCTCTGAGCTTTCGGTTATGAGATCAACTTGGACTATTTTATTTGCGTTTTGTAAAGCTCACAAATACAAGTATTTTCAACAGCATTAGGTTAGTAGAGATGTTAAGAGGAGTGACTTGGGTTCTCCAGCATGGGGTCTGGCATGGATTCACATGCTCAAGAATATTCCCCGTCGTCAGGCTGGGAACCCTCGGTAAAGAAAAAATCAGTTTGTTTAGTTTCTGAACTGTCTTTCTCCTAATAACCAATCACTGGTCTCTGGGTCATACTGCCTCCAGCCAATGACTGCCCTCTACCTAAGCCCCTCCTCTGGCAGCCATCCTCAGATTTTTACTGCACGTTCAAGTGTTGGGAGTCCTCGTGCTATGGCTCTCAAGCTTTTACTGCGTTTTGCGATTAATTAGAGTGTAATCTCATTTTTTCGGTCAATTGACCCTCAAGCTCCACCGTCTCTACTTCTGATCAACGGGGACCCGTTTCGGAATTTTCTACGCACCTCAAGGGCAAAGTTTTCGTCGACTTCCGCTTCTTTGAGGATTCCAGAAGATCTTTGAGGGCTACCCCGCGTGGACATGGCTCAGGACAAAGGAAACATGACGCTCAGATCCAAGCTGTTCAGGAGCTGCAATGGATGCGGATTGCACAATGTCTTCGAGGACTAACATTCTAGATGCCACTACTGCCTTCACGAAGACAAAACGCACGTGGAGAAGAACTGTGCATTTCGCAAGAACATGTCGGAGCGGACTATGAAGGATCGGTGCATCCGCCTCACCAACTGGCTGGAAGGAAAGAGTCCAGCGGTAGGTGAGAAGAAGTCCAAGCGGTCTTCTAAGACCTTTGAGGGCGCTCCGGCGGCCCAACAAATGGCAAAGCACCGCAAGTCTGCGGGCACCAGGAGCACCGATCGGTCTGGCTCCTCGGCTGCCAGGCAGGGTGCACTTTCACTGACGCCATCAACCGCAAGCCAACGCTCTGGCTCTGGGAAGAGGAAATCGGAGAACCCTGGTAAGCTTCGGAAGAAGTCCCGGTCGATACCGACAGAGACAGCCGAGGGGGAGCGAGGCGGTGACCCACCCCCCCAATGTGAAGGCCTCAAGCGCGTCCAAAGTTGTGAAGGCCTTGATTCACGCAGCTAAGGCCTCTATCGAGGGAGTCGTGGCAGCCCTGGCGAAGCCTGTGGAGGCTACCCCAGTGGAGACGACCTTGGGGCCCAGAGTTTCCCTGCCACCGCAGAGGGAATCCTCTTTTCAACCCATCGATAAGACCCCTGTGAGAACCCCGGTGGAAAAAGAGGGGGAGGGCCCGGTGGCCATCATGGACACGGATACAGCCTCTGAAGAGGAGTTGGCTGGAGTCGTGAAGATCCTGAACAAGAAGTTCGAGGAGGTCCGGTCCCACGGGAGGGATCCCGACGAGGCGGACGACGAAAGCGACGGTGGTGCTGATGAGGATCCCGTGGAGGCGGACGATTCCACTCCCCAACTGTCGCACCCGTCGCAGCCGGTACCTGGGTCACAGGACAACTCGGGAGCAATCTTGATGGCGATCAACTCCTTGTGTACGGAGATGAGGACAAGGTTGCCCTTAACCCCAACGGACGATCCAGCAGAGCCTGGACCGTCGGGAAGACCTCCAAGCAAGCGGAGGAGAGTTCACACCCGCCCTTCCGACCTTCACGGCCCTCGCAGCCTTCATCTCCTTCCCCTGATCCGAGGGATGACACAAGAACAGAGGCGGCCACGACAGGGACGGATGAGGACAGTGGTGACGACGGGATGGGCCTTCCAGCACCACCTCCTCGGGCCTCCCCGCCCGACGAAATTGGCTCCTTCCACGCCATGATCGGCAGGGCATCCGAGCTCTTCCAGCTCTGCCCCGAAGAACAGAAGAAGGAAGGCTTCCTCGATCAACGGCGTGAGTACAAGAAGAAGACGGTCCTCTCCGTCCCGTTCCTTGATGACTTCTGGGACGGGGGGCTGTCACTCCTGAAGAACCCGTCCACAACTCCTGCCAAGAGAGACCGGTCCGCCCCCATGTGCCTTAGGGCACAGCCGACCCCAGATTCGGTCATCTCGGAGGCGGCCAAGAAGGAAGCGGCGGGGGCGCCGGCTTCGACCTCCCCGTCGCACGGCGAGGGGAAGAAACTGGACGCTATGGGACGACACGTCATCTCGTCGGTGACTACGATTAAAGCGGCCAACGCCCTCGCGATTGTGGCCCGCTGCGACAGGGAGCTGTGGTTTAAGATCGCTCCTCTGCTGGACTTCCTCCCGGATGACAAGAGGGCTGAGGCCCTGTAGATCCTGCAGGAAGGTGAGGTGGTGTCGGACCACGCCATAACAGTGGCCACGGACATTGCTGACACTGGTTTCCGCCAGATGGGCAACAGTGTTTGCCTTTGCCAGCGTGGTTGGCTCAAGGCAACCGATTTCCGCCAGGACGTGCAAACCAGAGTTTTGGACCTGCCTTTCGATGGGAACAACCTTTTTGGCAAGACAGAGGACGAGTCACTGCAGGCCATCAAGGCCAACACGGAGACGGCTCGGCCTTGGGAGTTTTGCAGCAACGACGGCCGCCCTTTCGGAACTCCGGAGGCAAGCAAGGTGCCTCCAAAGGATTCGGCGGCGGCTCCTCCTGTACGTACCGCCAGGCGGCCCGCTCCTCATTGCAGGAGGCCTACAAAGGACGCGGCAAGTCAGTAGGATCTCGTCGTCGCCAAGGAGGCCAAGACGGCAAGGCCACTACCAAGCAGGACTGAACCGGCCATTGCGCTGGGCCCCCAACTGAGCACCCCGGTAGGGCCGGCTGGCGAAGTTCGTCAGCGCGTGGGAGTCCATCTCCACCGACCGATGGGTGTTGGAAGCCCTGGCCCGCGGGCACACTCTGGAGTTTCTAAAGAAGTGCCCCCGCATTCCACCCGTGGCCAGGAAGGAAAACCACGTCCCTCAACTGCTGCTGGAAGTAAGGGCGATGCTGAAGAAAAGAGCCATCAAGCTCGTCCCAAAGAGGCTCCGGGGCTCCGTAGTGTACTCAGAATACTTCCTCGTAAGAAAGATCGGCGGCTGGCGACCCATCCTGGACCTTTGTTGTTTAAACAAGTACATCAAGTCCCAGAAGTTCCGGATGGTCACCCTCCAGCACGTGCTGGGGCAGATGGAGGAAGGCGACTTCCTATCGTCACTGGACTTGGAGGATGCCTACTTCCACATCCCCATTCTAAAAGGGCATCAAAAGTTTCTCAGATTCGTAGTCCAAGGGCGGCACTACCAGTTCAAGGCCCTTTCGGATTGAAGTCGGCAACCAGGGTGTTCACCAAGTGCCTGGCACCAGTGGCGGTGCGGCTGGGCCTGCAGGGGATCCACGTCTACCCCTACCTGGACGACTGGCTCATCCGAGCAAGGACAGCAGAACTCGCCGTCGAGCACCCAGCGAAGACCGTCCAACTGCTCACCAATCTGGGATTTTACATGAACTTCATGAAATCCCGTCGCAAGTCGCACTGTTCCTGGGAGCCAGGCTCGACACAGTGGTGCGATTGTCCTCCCCATTGGAGGAAAGGACGAAGGCCATCCTGGGCAAGGTGCAATGGCTGTCGACCATGGACGTGGCCAGGGTGAGGTCCATCAAGTCCCTTCTCGGCATGATGTCCTCATGCATCTACCTCGTGCGCCTGTGCAGGCTGCTGATGCGTCCACTGCAGGAGTTCCTCGACGCCCATTGGATGCAAGCAGCAGGCAGCTTCGAAGACAGGATCTCGCTCAACGAGACCTTCCGCCAAGCGATCCGGTAGTGGGGCACCCGTGCGCATCTGCCGGCAGGTGTGGATTTCCAGACCGTGGAACATCAGGAGACGGTGACAACGGATGCCTCCCTGGAGGGATGGGGAGCGCACACCAGAGATCTCCACGCAAGAGACCTTTGGCTCCTTGAGGAGAGGACACTGCACATCAACGTCCTGGAGCTCCAAGCCATGTCCTGGGCCCTCAGGTCCTTCCTTCCGTCCCCCGAGGGCAAGGTGGTGAGGATCTTCATCGACAACACCACCACGATATTCTAGATCCGGAAGCAGGGAGGCACCAGATCCCCAGCCCTATCCAAGGAGGCCCAGGATCTGTGGCACTGGGCCGTCGCCCAAGGGATGTTTCTGGTACCCTTCCACCTGGCAGGAATAAAAAACACCATCGCCGACTCACTCAGCGGGGTTCTGCGCTTGTACCATGTGGTAGGATCAATTGGATCTGCTATTCCAACGATAGGTCGATCTGGGGATTGCCCCATTCGCGACGGCGACGAACACCAAGTGCCAGAGGTTTGCCAGCAGGTTTCCCCAGCCGTGGAGCATGGGCGATGCCTTCTCATTCCTATGGGACGGCCTGTTCCTGTATGCGTTCCCGCCGTTGTGCTGCGACTCATCAACCAACTCAGACGCTCCCGGTGCAGGATGATCCCCGTCGCACCAGCGTGGCCAAGACAGATCTGGTTCCCGAACCTTCTGGACAGGTCAGCGTCCCCCCCAGTCAAACTGCCGACAGACGCGGAGCTCCTCGCCAGAGAAGGAGGCGCCATCCTCCACCACGACCCGGGGTCGCTGAACTTGCAGGCCTGGCGCCTGCAGCACTGGAGTTTGGAGGGTCTGATATCCCGGCGGACTGCAAGGAGGTGCTTTCAAAGGCCAGGGCGTCCTCAACTCTCAAGTGCTATGGACACAAATGGAAGAGGTTTTCTGTCTGGTGCTGGGCACAGAAGATTAACCCTCTGCGGATTACAGCCCCTCAGGTGCTGCTGTACTTATTATAGCTGGCCAAGGCGGGGCTGGCCCATGCCTCCAAGATCCATCTGGCGGCTATCTCTCGCTATACCAGAACTCCAGGGAGCTCATCCCTGTGGTCCCATGGCCTGGTGAAGGAGTTCATGAAGGGCCTGTTCAGATCGCTCCCTCCGGTGAAGGCTCCGGCCCCGGTGTGGGAGCTCAACGGGGTGCTGACCAGGCTCATTGGGCCGCCATTCGAGCCTCTGCATTCGGCACCATTGAAGTTCCTGTCGTGGAAAACAGCGTTTCTTGTGACCATCACCTCCGCACGACGAGTGGGAGAGATCCAGGACGCACCCCTCCTTCATGCCCAAGGTGCCGTTGGACTTCCATCTCAACGAGCCCTTAGTGTTACCTGTTTTCTTCCCGTCGCCTTCGTCGCTGGCCGAGAGGACTTTGCACTCGCTGGATGTAGCTAGAGCGCTGAAGTTCTACATGAACCGCACAAAGAGTTTTTGGAAGACATCACAGCGGTTTGTGAACTTTGGACCTGTGAACCAAGGGAAGGCCCTCTCGAAGGCTTCCATTTCCAGATGGCTCTCCGGCTGCATCATGCATTCTCACCGGTTGGCAAACCGACCATTGCCCGGCCGTCCGAGAGCCCACTCGACCAGAGCGATCGCTGCTACCACAGCGTTCCTATCTAGTGTGCCCCTGCTGGACATCTGCAGGGCTGCTACGTGGCGGTCGACGCACACCTTCACAAGATACTACTACGTCGACTGGGATTCCAGGGAGGAGTCCAGAGTCGGCCAGGCAGTGCTATGCAACCTGTTCGCCTGAAGGTGGGCCTGGTGAGGAGGTAAGAGATGCTTAATGTTGAGTTGATGAAATGCTTAATGTTGAGCCTTGCCACCTCCTGTGGTTGTGCATGTGTGTACTGCTATGTTTTCTTGTATTCATGAGCATGTGAATCCATGCCAGACCCCATGCTGGAGAAGGAACAAGTTACTTACCTGTAACTGTTGTTCACCAGCATGGGTCTGGCATGGATTCACATGCAAACCCTCCTTCCTACCCCTCTGCGGCTCTTCACTTGGTCCTACTGCCACTTTACGTGCTACCAAATCTGAGGATGGCTGCCAGAGGAGGGGCTTAGATAGAGGGCAGTCATTGGTTGGGGGCAGTATGACCTAGAGACCAGTGATTGGTTATTAGGAGAAAGACAGTTCAGAAACGAAACTGATTTTTTCTTTACCGAGGATTCCCAGCCTGACGGGGATTATTCATGAGCATGTGAATCCGTGCCAGACCCATTCTGGAGAACAACATTTACAGGTAAGTAACTTCTTCCGTAGCCGAGGATAGCGATCTGAGTTTGTCAATGTTTGTGAGTAAACAGAGCCACACAATCAGTCTTTGTTTTGGATGCCTATGACATGGTGTGGCATCCAGCTTCCCTCAGCTCCATAGTTAAATTATGCATAAGATATAGCAGTTCCTCTTAAGGCATTTCTCCTTCCATGGCAGGCAGCTTCCACATGCTTCTGGCACACCTCTGACCAACCACTTCCCATCCCTTCATAAAGGATTACTTTTTTGTAAAGTGTTAGAAGGTTAATGGCATCATGGCAATGATGGTTTATTTCACTGACTTCATCAAGGAGATTCATCAACCTCTAGCTGATCCCCCACAGCACATCTTCCAGTTACTTTTGTGCAACCTCATTTACGGTTATTGTGGCAGTGCCTTCGGGAGTTCTTCACCAAAGGTCTCTATGTATTGTTGGGTGTTCTGTTCGCCCTCTTTTCTCCAACTTAACAGCAAGCTACCACAGCCTACATCTCATCCAGTAACCTACCTAGAGTGTGGCTGAGATGTCTATCATCCTTCATTGTCATGTGTGTTACATGACCCTGTGGGAGGCCTCACGGACGTTCTTTGCATCGCAGGGCATGAGCAGTCTCCAGCTAAACCTGCTGTCCTTGCCTCCATTTGGGTTTGCATAGGTGATCATACTGAAGTATGCAATACAAAAATGTCGATAAAAGGCTAGCATGATGAGCGAGAAACATCTTTCAGTGGCAGCAGTTGACAAAGTAATGGTAACCATATACATGCCTCTCACATTTGAGGCTTGCTGACTTCTCGCACACAAATGCAGCTATCTTTTATTAGTAGCAGCCAAACCATGGGGCTCATCAGCCACATGGTAGTTTCTTTCCCAACCAGACTGTGTACCACAACTCCACCATTCAATTGTACTTGACAAGTGCTGATAAATTTCGGGCTGTTTGCAGCCAGATGCTTTGGATAGAGATGGCTGATTTCTTTTGTTATAGTTTTATGAAGTTGTTCGGACAGTATTATAATAAGGATTTCAAAGGCACGGTACACTGCAGATCAGGACTCTTTCTACTGGCCGCGCACAATTAAAACACTTTGATTTTATTTATTACGAATTAGGTTTGAGAAGGCACCCAACCCGTCTCACACCCACCTTTACAAACACCCCGGGTCAGAATGGACCATGAACCAGGCCGGTGTGTAATAATACAATATTTATTTATTTTTTAATTACAATGAAAATCACACATTTAATATAGGGCAGCAATCACCAGTGTGGTGATAATTGCAATGTAATTTGATAGAATACACTTAGTTTGACCTTTGATACATAAGATGTATAATGCACAATTGAATACCAGCAAGATTATTTTTTTGGAAGGAATTTTCTGATAGCACCACAGTTACTAATTCCCCCTGCAACGCTCCCTTAAACCCCTGTTAACCAAATTTTGTAGGGTAGAAAGGAGTAGCAAGGAGTCAGGTATACTAGGCAACAAACAGAATGCAAATCCAACCTTCCCCCTCTGAATGGGAGACAAAATTGTATTGAAACCTTTAAAATGGAGCAAAATAGCACTCGGAATTACTAAATACTTGTTTTACATGTGTGGTTGAATGAATGAGGTAGAAATGAGTATAGCAGTATCAGAGATGTAAGAACAGTAACAAACTACAAGGCAATGTACCAACAACAGGCATGCAGTTTGGAAAATCGGCTTGGGAAGGAAAAACACAGTACAGCCAAATCACACGTGTGGAAATTGCATTTGCTTATTTTCACAGGTTTAAAATGACAAAACAGCTTGAAAAATTGGTTAAACAGACAAATTTGGAATGGGGTTTTGATGCTAAGGGACAAAGGCACATCACAGGTGCAATATGGAAATTAAAGGGTAACTCTGAAGAAATGACAGTATGAGATTCTTAACGGGAAAGGAAACTGTTTTTAAACGGGAATAATTTCACAGGACAACTCGATTTGAAAAGGAAATGACAAGTTTTACTGAGACTAGATTTTAGTGGCTAGAAAAGAGGAACGCTGCCCGTGAAAAGGGTTAAGCTGGAGTTGGAAAGAATGGTGTTAACACTTGGAAATCACTACAGATTTTCCTAAAAACAAGGTACACAGAGGATTCTGACAGTTTTAATGATTTTTGCTAGTGCAATTATGATCTCTATGGGATTGGACCCAATACAAGATGACAAAGCAAGAGATGCAGTGTTTGGTTTCTGGGAAATGGAAATACTCACAACAAGCACTTGAATGGGGTAGCTTGGACAGTGAACCGGATTTCTGGACTGCGAGGCAAGGTCTGGTCTCTGCAAACAGCGGTGGGCTCTCCTAGAAGGGGATAGCTTGGCCTAGTCTGGTCACTGGATAGCGAGGTGCATCAGCTTGGCTCTCATAGAATTATTGGGATTTTTGTGGGGTTTTTCTAGATCAGTGGTTCTGCCTGAATAGGGTCCGCTAGCTCTGTCCTGGCAGTGGAATCTGGAATCTTGCCGGGTGAATCTGGAATGTCTGGATCTCTGAATGCGTGGGAGCTGGAAAAGTCAGAAGTCTAGAGCTTCCCTATGCCTCCCCTTTATATAGGGAGTATGCCATCACAGGATTTTACTATGGGGCAGACTCAAGCTGGTCACACTTCCTTAAAATCGGATAGGTCAGTTGTGGATGTCACCAACTCCCTGGAAGCAGATTGGACTGAAGGAGGTGACTAAGCTTTATGGTGGGTGTTTTTTACAATGTGCTTTGTTATACCAAAGTTACTTTTTCCAAAATCAGCTATGGAACAAAACATTCATATTTACAAATGTCATCATCAGGAAACGTATACTGGCAGACTACATATTTTACAAGACACATGCTGATCCAATTCCCAGCGCAGTGCAATGCTGTATAGTCATTCTGGCAATCTTTCGCCATTTCCATGGAAAATCTTTCACCTAAAATTATACAATTTTGTATATGCATACTTATTATCACTGGTCATGTTCTCATTAATTTTCAAAGTTATACCATGTATGTTTTCCCCAGAATTGACATTTTCCTGGCATTTAAATGGTCATAATTTCACATTAAAATGTTTTTTGATTACTGAAATAAATGTCATAAACTGAATAGTCTATGAAATCAACTGGGCTGTGTTTGTTTTCCAAATATGGGCATTCCTTTCCAGCCCACAGCCAAATGTCAGGCTCTGGTCAGTTTAGCCCAGTTTTGCCATGGATTTGCCTCTGAAGTCCTTCAGTTTGAGTTGAGGGGAGGTGTCACCAGGAATTCACACATATGTGCCCTGGCAGTCCATTGTCTCAGGCTGGCGCAGTGCCGCTTCGTCTGACGAGGGTGCTAGATTCTCCCCCTTGATTCATTCATAGTTTCCAGGGTGCTGGTCCACTTGGGGAAGGTGATTCTGTTCCCAGGGGAAGCAGGGCCCTTTGAAGCCAGGGCCTGCCAAACCTCTTCTGCTGGCCTCAAAGTACTTTTATTTCAAATGGATTGTGTCCTCCAACGTATTCCTCATCTTAGATAGATGTATTTCATCCAGCTTTAGCTGCTTTGGAAAAATTTTCTCGGCAGAGGGTGCTGTGCGTCGATGTCGTTGAGTTGAGGTCCCTCGGAGGCCTCCGTCGAGGGTGCGGTCATCGGGTATACAAGTAGCACGCGTGGCGGCCGTTGGCCTCAGTTCTGTTTTTCCATAGTACGTGTTGCTTCGGAGACTCGGTGCGCCTCAAGTAGTTCTGTGACGCAGTTACTGAAGAAGATATTCGATAATGTCCTCGTCGTCCACCCCGACTACCGTTCGGGGTTCAAAAAGTGTAAATCCTGCGGTTCGAAAATGTCTATCACGGACCCGCACCGAGAATGTCTGTGGTGCCCCGGTGAAGGCCATGACATGGAGGCCTGTACGAAGTGTCAGGCAATGACGGGGAATGCCTTGCGAGAGAGGAAGGGAAAACTGCAGGTAGGTCGAAAATCCAACCGAAAAGCCTCTAGCGTCGAGTCGAGGTCCCGCGAGGAGAAATCTCCTCGATGTAAAAGGCAAAAGCATCGGTCTAGGTCCCAAAGTGGTTCTCTGTTACGCTCACCTGGTATCCACGGGGCGCCACACGATACTGGATGGAGGTCTAAGCGCTATCCCGGACCCCTCTCTGCTTGGTTATGTGCCAGATGTTGGGTAGCACCTATAACAGGAGAATGGAGGGTTGCTGGTTCTGTGATGGGTGGACTCCCACCTCCTTCTGGTCCAAATTTACCTCCCTTGGGGTTATTGCTCACCTTAGGCTTTTGTGCGTTGAACTCTCCGTCCTGCGTCTCGGTGCAGGGGCGCGTGGTTGGTGCAGGCTTTTTTTTGGACCTAGTTGCTTCACTGGTCCGAGTGCCCTTATGTCGGATCCAGACCGGCTGTGACTCTGACTCTGCTTGCTGTCTTCCAGGTGAGTTATGTCTTTTCCGTCTTTATTCTGTCTTTCTTTCCCATCGTTTTCTGTCTTCTCAGCGTCTTGCTCCACTACACTGTTCCCTAACAAGGTCTCTCTTTGTTTTCACAGGGATGGTTGCGATCTCGGAGTTGCGGCGCCGATGGCGAAGACCATGGTGAGTTATTGATGCGCGGAACGCTGCACTGTTTATTGGTGTTAGTTGCTAACCTGTGTTCTCGGCTCTTCTTTGTACTGGTTGCAGTGATGTTCCAGAGTGAGGAGCAATCGAAGCGCTGCTTGCCCAGGTAAGTGCTTTGTTAATGCTGACCTTGTTCCTTCTCCCTTGCAGGTTGCGGCGAAACCCAGAGATGGGTGAGGTAAGCGAATCACAGGATGGATTAAAGACCGGTTACTTCATAGGTAAGTGTTCTTGCTTGCTAATGCTGTTATTGTTCTTCCGGGTTATTAATGGAATCCGGATCTAGGGCTTCAGGATCGGGCCGCCAGAGAAGCAGATGAGCACCAGCTGGACACTGTGAGCGTTACGCTGTTCTGCTATTTGGGTGTGGTTTAAATAGCCCAAGTAAAGTAGTTCCAGGCCAAGTAGTTCCAGGCCAAGTAGTTACAGGCAAAACACTAGACCGCATGGCTTGGTTCTAAAGAACTGAGCTGTGTAATAGGCCTCCATGTTGGATTAAGGTCCAAAACTGGTATTGATTTATTCCTGATAATGAGCCTGGCGCCAAAGGCGATAGGACTGACACCATGTATGTTTCTGATGGAGTTTTAATGCCCTTGGGCCCAGTGTGAAGAGCTCTAGCCCCACTGCTGCCAGGGGGCTGTTATACCTGAGGGGGTCAGGGGCATGGATCGTGACATTCACACCACTCTTAGTCTTCGACGAAAAAGTCCAAGAAAAGACGCCACCGGTCCCCTTCCACCTCGTCCTCGGACGAATCACCCAAAAGAATGAAATGCCCCACAAAACATTCTTCCTCCAAAGAATGGGAAGCATTTAGAATAAAAATGATGGAGGTGTTTGAAAAGGCTGAGCCTCCTTCTGCGACGTCTTCAGAAGCCGGTCAGGAGCATTACCGTTCCGACACTCGCGCGCTCTTGAGCTCGGGTGATCGAAGGAGAAAGGATTGGGAACCCTCCAGGCCGCAGAGCGAAAGACAGCTCGAGTCAAGGCGACCATTCGAGGTCACCGATGCCGTCCGGAACCCGACACACCTCGAAGGGTGAGCCTTCGAAGAGTGCCTCGAAGCCAGCTCCGTCGACGACCACTATTTCGACGGCGCCATCGACGCCTTGATCGACGTCGACCCCAAAGCCCTTGCGCCAAATGTCCCAAAGGCTTCAATTCAGCCAGAAGCTGTCAAAATAACAGCAAAAGAAAAGGTTGTAAAGCCTTCAGGCTCCACTAATACACCTCTCGCACCTCTCACAGAAAAGCTTTATAAACCTCTTTTCAGGAAAGAATATTTCAAATCCTTAACTTCAATTTTTGAAGAACAGTAGCGGTCTGAGGAGGCGGATGTTCCTTTTGGACTTGAATATGGCACCCCAAATGTCCCAGATTGCCTGATTTCTGAGGAAAGCAGGATGAGGGATCTGGTGGAAACCTTGCATAATGCAGGTGGAATTGATACTTCACCTGAAACAGATTTTGGCAGGCCAGAACCAGGAGAACATGCCAATCCCTCATACAGGCAATTAATGACAAAGGTGGTTGAATACTTAGAATGGGCTAGACCACCAACTCAGTTCATCCAAGATGATTTGACCGATATATTGGATCATGGTCCCACCGAAGATCCGATTTTACCCTTCCATGTAGCCTTACAAAATAGGGTGGCCAAAAATTGGGAGACCCCGGACTCTATTCCTCGGCGAATAAGTCCCTTAATTCAGAATACCACCCTTCCAGTAGTGACCCCGGCTATCTGTCCAAACACCCTACTTCCGAGAGTCTGGTGGTCCAGGCAGCCACAGCTTCAACTAAGGTGGCGTACCCTTCCATCCCTCCAGATAGGGACGACAAGCGTGCGGACGGTTGGGCGTGCAAGGTATTTTCAGCTCGGAGTATGGTGTTAAAATCGGCCAGCTCCACATGAGCCTTGGCAAAATCTTCGTATACTCTGTGGGAGTGCATTGCATTGGCGGCGGAGCACATACCAGAAGGGGATCAAAGGGAAGGGTTCCTAGCCATTGTTAGAGATGGAAAGGAGGCCATGCAGGAATCCCTTCAGTCTGGGTTGGACACTGCAGATAGTGTGAGCAAGTCCATGGCCACTAACACGGTAATGCGCAGATTTGCGTGGTTGCGAAAATGTGGTTTTGCACCGGACGTGCAAAACCGTCTTTTGAACATGCCCTTTGACGGGTCTCCCCTTTTTGGCAACAAGGCTGACTAGAGCCTTGAGAGGTTGCAGACCTCAAAAGCAGCTGCCAAATCTTTAGGAGCTGCTATTAGGAAACCTCAGCCTTTTTGTGCATCAGGACAATCTTGGAGGGGACGATCCTATCGTTATTACTCCTCATATGTAAAGGTGAGAGGAATGGCCAGTCAAAGAGACCAGAAAAAAGCCACTTGTGGTGGACGAGGAAAACGTGCAAAGCCAGCCCCAGCTGCAGCCTCTTTACCATCAGTGGCCGCAGCAACCGCCACAAACCACTTTGAGGACTTGCAACACAAGACGCCTGTGGGAGGCAGACTCTCACAGCATCTGCAAGAATGGCGTGCCATTACTTCAGATGTTTGGATTCTAAAAATAATAGCCCCAGGTTACTGCCTTCCTTTTCTAATGCAACCTCAAAGCAATCCACCAGGGAGACACTCTTCGAAGTTTACAGATCCGCACCTACAGCAGGAAGTCTTAACTCTGCTGGAGAAAGGTGCTATAGAACAAGTACCTGCAGCGGAAAGGAACAAGGGATGCTACTCCCCGTATTTTTTGATTCCCAAAAAGGACGGAGGAAAGAGACCCATCTTTGATTTAAGAAACTTGAACAAGTTCCTAAGGAAGGACAAGTTCAAGATGGTCACTCTTTCTCAGATCCTTAAGGCCCTTCAGCTTCAGGATTGGTTGCTGTCATTGGACCTCCAGGATGCTTATTTTCATGTGCCAATTCATCTCAAGCACAGAAAATACCCGAGGTTCGTAGTTGGCGACTCACACTATAAGTTTAGAGTCCTACCATTCGGGTTGACCGAGGGTCTTCACCAAGTTAATGGTAGTGGTGGCAGCGCACCTCAGGAGGGGGGGATTCACATCTACCCCTACCTGGACGATTGGTTGATCAGGGCATGTTCTGCCGAACAAGCCCTGGATCATCTGAAAGTCACCTGCCACTTCCTCCACAGACTGGGCTTCTCCCTCAATTTCGAGAAGTCACAAATGACACCTTCCCAACAGCTCCTGTACATAGGGGCTGTATTAGACACATCCTTGGGAAAGCGCTCGCCTCCCAAGTCGAGGGCTCGAGACATTCTTCAGATGGTTTCCAAAATGCCAAAAATCTCCAGGCCTACGCCTTCTTAAGGTTGCTCAGCCTCATGGCATCCTGCATTTTCCTAGTGCCAGAGGCACGGCTGAGGATGAGATCCCTTCAATGGGCTCAGACTCAATGGTCCCAGTTCTCAGGTCAAATGACGGATCTCCTTCAGATTCCAAACAATGTTCAGCAGGATCTTCTGTGGTGGACTTGCACAGAGAACATCCTAAAAGGAGAATATTTTTGGCAACGTTGGTCGGAGATTACAGTAGTGACGGACGCTTCACTCATGGGGTGGCAAGCTCATGCCAACGATCTGACAATAATCGGTCGTTGGTCTCCATCGGAGTCCAAACTACACATCAACCTTTTAGAGCTGAGAGCAATCAGACTAGTGCTGAATGCTTTTCTGCCATCTATCATAGGAAAGAAAATTCCTGATAATGACGGACAACACAGTGGTCATGCATTATCTCTCCAAAAGAGGTGTAGGGTCACTACCTCTGTGCAGAGAGGCAATGTGGCTCTGGTATTGGGCAATTCAAGAAGGAATCTCCTTAACGGCAGTTCATCTAGCCAGAGAGGAGAATATGACGGCGGGTGCTCTGAGCAGGCAGAGCACGGTGTCCCATGAGTGGGAACTGGCTCAGGAAGTCCTTCAGGAGATCTTCAACCTTTGGGGAACCCCACAAGTAGACTTGTTTGGACCAGAATCAACCGACCGTGTGAAAAGTATTGTTCAAGGGAATTTCCCCCGAGAGGAACCCTAGGGGACGTGTTTGTGGTAGAGTGGAACTTCCCACTAATATATGCGTTTCCTCCGATTCCTGTCATTCCTCAGGTCATCAGGAGATTGAGACGGTTCGGAAACCGCATGATCCTAATTGCCCCGGATTGGTCCAGGAGAACGTGGTACCCGGACCTTCTAGGCATGTCCATCTGTCCTCTGTTTCCTCTTCCTCGGAAAGTGGACCTTCTGTCACAAATGGAGGGCCAGGTTCTTCATCCAGAGGTCAAGACTCTCAACCTTCATGCTTGGTATCTGAAAGGCTGAGATACAAGGATTGGGACCTTCCAGATGACGTCATGGAGGTGTTGCTTTCGGCAAGGCGGCCAGCAACAAAATCTCTATATCGTTGCCTTTGGAAAAAGTTTTGCAACTGGTGCAGAGAAAAGAATGTTGATCCTTTTCTATGTTCTTTCCCAGAAGTGTTGTCCTTTCTCTTGTCCCTGGCACATAAAGGCCTAAATGTTGGGACCAGTAAAGGTTATTTTGCAGCGCTTTCCATTTTCAAGCGCTCTTCAGAAGAATGTTCCTACTTTAAAATTCCTTTGATAATACAATTCTTAAAGGGACTCCCCAATCTGTTCCCTCCTTACCCTTTGCAAAACCCAGTTTGGGACCTTAATCTAGTTTTAAAGTTTTAATGTGTGCCCCTTTTGAACCCTTGCACACTTGTCCATTAAGCATATTAACATTGAAAACAGCTTTCCTGGTTGTGTTAACATCTGCAAGAAGAGGTGAGCGAATTGCAGGCACTGTCTTCTGGGCTACCTTATACTGTGTTCCACAGGGACAGAATGGTATTGAGGGTTAAACGCTAATTTTTGCCTAAAGGTGTGGCTGATTTCAATTTAAATCATAAAATTATTCTGCCCGCGTTCTACCCTCCACCTCATCCCAGTAAGGAGGAGGAAAGATTGCACAGGCTGGATCCGAGAATCGCTCTAAGCTTTTACATTTCTAGGCTTTCCAAGCTAAGAGTGGATAATCAACTTTTCATTGGCTACACCGGAAGGAAATTGGGTCAATCGGTGTCAAAACAAACCAGATCATGTTGGATTGTGCTTTGCATTTCAGAATGCTACAGATTTGCGGGAAAAGACCCACCAGAAGGCTTAAGGGCCCATTCCACCAGAGGCATAGCCTCTTCGACAGCCCTTCAAAGAGGTGTTCCCATAAAATCTATTTGTGAGGCAGCAACTTGGTCATCGCTGCACACTTTTTCTAAATTCTATAGTCTGGATGCTTCCCAGTCTAAAGAGCTTGCTTTTGATAAAGCAGTGATATATTCGGCCATATAATAGTATTTAAAAATCTACTCCCTCCTCCAGAGAACTTTCTGCACTGCTTTGGGAGTCTATCTAAGATGAGGAATATGTAGGAGGATACAATCCATTCGAAGAACAAGTTAGTTACCAACTGGTAACGTTCTTTCGACTGGATGTTGTTCCAATGTATTCCTCATCGCCCTCCCATCCTACCCCTCTAGATTTTCCGGGTTATTGCCACTTCAACGCTCGCAAGGCTGACACCTGGCTACCTACACAACAGAGCAAGAGGAGGAAAAACAGTACTGAGGCCAACGGGTGCCGCACGTGCTACTTGTATACCCAATGACGTCACCCTCGACGGAGGCCTCCGAAGGACCCTGACTCAACGACCTTGATGCATGGCGAGAGACATTTTCTGAAGCAGCTAAAGCTGGATGGAATACATCTATCTAAAATGAGAAATACGTTGGAGGAACATCCAGTCGAAAGAACGTTACCAGTTGGTAAGTAACTTGTTCCTCTTTATTTATTCTTTCTTTAACCAAAAAGCAAGTCTTTCGAGAATAAATATCCTATATATATTTTAAAGCACACCCCCATCACATTTCTATGCAAGCACAAAACCTTAGTTTAACATTTTAACTTTTTACAATGCATTTTCTTGTTTGGCAAAAGCACCATTTTACACGTGGGTTAATATTCCTTGGATGTCACTTTGCAAATGCGGTTTTTCCTAGCATCTGGATTCTGAGAATTTCCATGGCCCTAGTCAATTTCTACTGCACAGGAATCTGTTCAATGTAAGGGTCTTTTGAAACTGACATAAGCAAAGCGAGAGAGGGCTTCCTGTGAAGGGTTTGCCTGTTTTATTTTGTTGCAAAAAGTAAAGCATTTGCTGTAGGGCTTGGTGTGAAGCTCTGTTATTTCAGATTTTGCCTGACACAACATGCCATTCAGTGCGGCATGCCCCCATTTGCTGGTGTACACCCTGAATATGGATGAACATGGTACCAAACTGTGTAATGTTGAAAAGATGGAAAGGGCATCAGTGCACAGTCGTTTTAAATGCAGAACATTTTCTTTTCAGTGGGAAGTTTTGGGCTGGCAGCATACCAGCACTGCCTTTGAATGCTTTTCTTTGGTGCACATGAAGAACACACTGTCAGCCATTCTCGGCGTGTTCCATGTTCCATCTTGCCTCATATGTGCTTGGCAAAGACAGCGCAGCCATTCTTTTTGTAACTGCAAAACGCAGTTTTAATGCAAGGGAATAGCGCTCAGCAGAGCTATGTCAGCCAATCTGCTTATAACTGTGGAATGCAGTTTGGTGGTGTTGGGGAGTTCTGCCAGGCTGGTAAATGTACCCCACAATAGAAAGCAATGAAACCTTGTGCGACAGAATGCCATCTCCAAAAGTGTATTGTGATGAGTGTTTCTTTTTTTTTTACGTTGCAAAGTTACGTTGGTTTCTCTCCCAGAATTTAGTTTTGGTAAACGAATACATTTTCTCCATATACTCCATGCTAAAAATGAATGTCAGTAGTTACTCTGGAGTGGATTTAATTCTCTGTAAGTAAATGGAGTTGTAAGGCACCCTTTTGTCTTTTTTTTTTTTGCTGGCCTCACTGTGTGTGGATCTATAAGAAAAGCATTACCTGTGGTGTTAGGTTTAGGTCGGAAATACCTGGTTGCTGTGTGTTGGTATGCTTTTATAGGTTTTGCGGGCACCCTTGGTGTTATGTTATCTCAAAGGAGATTCCAAAGATTGAATGTGCTAAACTTGCTTTGGCTAATGTTGCATGTGGGTGTGTAGTGTAAGGTGGTAGGAGTTTCAGGGGAGTCTTTTAGTTGTGGGAAGTACCTAAGCTGGGTACGAAAAGTGGGTGAAAAAGAAATAAACGGTGGCTTGCTGTTGGAGTAAATAATGCCAGAAGTCAGATGTTCAGTGCTCATGAATGAATTTCATTTGGTTTGGACAGAGTTCTGTGATATGTCATTTATAACGCGCCTGTGCAGAAGTGTTCCTATCCAAATGAGCCAGCTTTCTGATCGTGGGAATGCATAGAGGTTCATGGTAATACTGTATTTTGAAAGGCACCTTCCTTTGGACGAAGTTGAGATAAGTCGATGTATGGTTAGGTGGGTGTCTGGTACTGGTCTTGTGATGGCATTAGTTGAAAAGCAGGCTTTATTTTTTTTTTTTTTTTTTAAATAAGTGTTATGGTCTTCAGTGCTGACCTTTTTGGTCAGGAGTTCCAGAGTTTGGTTGCTGGGAGGAAGATCATGGACCATTTATTCAGTTTACAGTTAGTTTGGTACCATCAAAAGTGCTTAGTTCCTCGATCTCTGTGTTATAGACGGGGTGTAGTGTGACAATGTCCTAGTGAGGGGTTCCTGGCACTGTAGGAGCAGTGAGTAAAGCTTGGCGCTTTTGAAGTGTATCCTTTTTCTTAATGGAACTCATATGATTGCTGAGTGGTAGGTTGATGTGCTTGTATCTTTTCATTCTTGGTTGTAATAGGGCTTCTGCATTTTTAACTCTTTGTAGTGAAAGTAAATATTCTGAGAGTTAAAGGTAAAGACTGTTGGCATAATTAGGTTTAGATAGTACCAGTGAGATAACTGTGCTATGGGTCCTGTAAGTGAAGGTAAATTATGGCATGAGATGTAAGATGCTCAGTTGAAGGAAACTACTCCTTACAATGGAGTTAAGCTGTGGCCCTATTGTGTCTTTGGTGTCCATTGTGATTGCAAGATTCCTCACAGTAGAAGTAGGGCAAGGTCTCATTACGTTTGGCCAAGTGATTGTTGCAGATTTGGGTAGATCTGCACCACATAAGACTTCTGTTTTGGGTAGTGTGGTAGGTCAGAAGGAGACGGCCAAAGTTGTGGGATTTCTACCCGTGATTTTATTTTAAAAAATTAACAAAAGGCCTATCTATCACTACCAAAAAGGGGTTTCCCTTTAAGAACATCACCTTGAGATCAAGTCCTTTTATTCACATATGTCCCTCCTTGTACCATCGCTGCCATTCTGCCACCATATCAACCAACCACCACCTTCAGTTCCTATTCTGTTTTTATCCTCCCAAAAGAGTGCGTTCGGATAGCCGTCACCCTGTTCATCCAAATTTAGTGTGCGCACCATCTGCCATGTTACTGTCTTCAGACAATGCATACTATGTATGCATAACCAACTTCCTAACCACCTTTGCCACTTTGCTGCCTTATGCTAAACTCTTCAAAGATACCAACCCCACTTCCCCCTCTCCCATCTCTACCCTGTCAAACATGGCTCACAAACTTGCTCTTTGACAGCCACCTGGATCTTTACCAGTTCCACATGGCCGATGCAGTTGCTCAACCTCCTAAACATTAGAAAAACTGGACTATTGTGCAAGCCTACTTCTTGGTCTGCCCCTCTATTTGCTGCTCCCCCTCAAAGTCCTAAACCTTGCGACCCATGCCCTTTTTACCCTCCCTAGACCCTACCCACCTCTATCTACCGTCACCAGGCTGGAGGGCTCTCCATGCAAAATCAATCTTTTCATTTCTGCTATAAATCCATCCATGGTCTTGCCTGCCCCACTCCCTCACTGACTACATTGTAATATAAACTCCTGCTTTCCTTTTGCTCCTTTTCCATACTCGCCCAATTCCACTGCAATGCTCTCCTCTAGTCATAAAAGCCATCTTTTTAGTGAAACTCTTGACTCAATCTCAAGTTCCACCTACTAGAAATAGAAGGTACCCTGCAAGCTCCTTCACCCTCCTATCCAAACTAAATGCACAAACCTTTGTCTCCTGTATTCTGCCCTCAGATTACTTCATGTAATGTGTATGGGTGTGGAAGGAGGAGATCAGCACATAGGAGATATGTTAGTCGCTATAGACGTTTATTGGTATTAAATAAGAGGAAACCATGTCTGACCTGTGAATGCATCATGAAGGACACAGACAAAAGATTCTGAACGCAAAATAACTGTTTATTAACTTAAATGTCAGGAAGGCCTAACCTGCTGTATACTAAGGTGGAATTTCTCTACCTAAATAAAACTAAGGAAAGTCTGAGTCAAAGAGTTCAATTTAGGAATCTGTCTGTGTCCAAAACGTATGGTTGCCCTCACAACTAACCTATATAAAGTGTAAGGATGTCCGCAACCAAGAAAAACAGTGTTCAACATAAAGTTCGGAGCTTCTTCCAGCTTGTAGCTTCCTTTCAGATCCCTTCCCCAAGTATAAAATAGTTCCACACAAACAAAAAAGTCTCAGGTTCCCCTTCCTTGAATTTAAAATGCAAAAATCTTTTCAGGTCTGTGGGTCTCCTTCCCCAAGTCAGGACTCGGGGTTCCCTTTCCCAGGTTCCAAGTCGCTCAGTTCAAAATAACCTTGAAGTGAAGTGCTTCTAGTTAGGACTCGAATTCCCTTCCCCAAGTACCAAGTGTGTCACTTCAAAAAGAAACACAAAATGTCCTTGTCTTACACAGTTTAGTTAATGTTGTTAAAGACACAGTTCAAATATACAGTTTCGGTAATTTTGTAACTTTCACACATGTTGGAAATGTCACTGTAAATCAGGCTTCAGTACCCTGTGCCTGCTCTTTTCAAGTCATAATATGCATTATGGTTTGCATGGATTTAAACTTTCTCTTCTCTTTTGGATTTCAACTGTTTGAATTCTGTTTAGCAGCAAAGTTGTAATTCAATTCGGTATTCAATAGTTAGACCTTTGGCTTAGGGTTCTTTTTCTCTAAATATTCTCCTTTGTTTAATAGTTGACAAATATAACTGTTTGTTTCGCTTTAATTGAATAGTTTGGAGACTTTCGAAAATGTGTTCCTTGCCACTCGTGACCACTCCGATACAAATTATTTCCCTTTCGTTAGACGATTAACACATATAGTTGTTTGTTTCACTTTAATTGGGTGATTCAATGTCCGGAGACCTTCAAAAATGTTTCTTTCTGCAAGCGATGCAAAGTATTGCAGAAAATACTCAAGTTCACACATGCGCACCGGGTTTCTCAAGCACTAGAAACTCAGTGGTTGCTTTGAATGTTTGTACTGTAGCGTGGATCATACAGCCTTCTCCCTTTCATGTGAGGGCTCCAGTTCTTGCTCCTTAGACACTCTTGAGGGGGTCCTCAACCCCAGGGGAATGAGCACATTGAATAGAAAAGAACGGGGCAGCCTTCCAGCACGGCTTCCTTCACATTTCCTATTCTGCTTCAGCGAGTCCCCACTCCCACGCCATGCTGTAGGATCCTCACTGTCTGGGAGATGGGAATGGGAGCTGCCTCCATCTCTTCCCAAGTTTCCCACAACATATCCAGAATATCCCTTGATTCTTGTCCATAAAAGAGCTTAAACAGTGAAAATCCTGTTTAGGACTGAGGGGTTTTCCGAATGGCAAACAAGGCCCAGGGTATCATCTGATCCCAATTTTTCCCATCTTACTCAACTAACATTTGGAGTATGATTTTAAGAGTCTTGTTAATTCTTTCTACTAGACCATCTGTTTGGGGATGATACACTGAGGTTCTAAGTGTAGCAATATGTAATAGTTCTTTAACTTCCCCCATAAGCTTACTCATGAAAGTCGAGCCCTGATCCGTTAAGATCTCCTTCGGAAATCCTACCCTAGGGAAAAAGAGAAGTAGACGTTTCAAGATCTGTTGTGTCGTATTAGCTTGCAAGAGGAAGGCCCCTGGATAACGGATGGCAGAATCTGCAATGACTAAGATTTATAATGTTACTCACCGTAGTGACCACCTTACTCCTAGTCCATAATCCCCTTTCCTCCATACTTATGGAACATCCCTCCATCCTGTGGGACGGGACCAGAGCATTTTGTAAAAAGCATTACATTTTTCAAAAATATGTCCTCTTTTTACGCAGGGTACCGCACGCGGCCGTAACCCTGCTCTCCTTAGCTCCGCCCAGCGCATCGCCCATCAGTCCTTTTCTATCGCCAGGTCAGAGATCTTTAAGCAAAAATAGAGGAACCTTATTAGAGGGGAAGGCGGGCGGGCGGGCGTATGGAGGAAAGGGGACTATGGACGAGGAATAAGGTGGCCACTACTGTGAGTAACCTTATAATACTCCTACGTCCCGTCCCCTTTCCTCCATACTTATGGGAGATTCCCAAGCACTCCTCACAGGAATTACGGGTGGATGGAAAACTCCTTACTGGAAAAGGTTTCAAAGCACAGCCTGGCCAAACTGAGCATTAGACCTGGAGCTCAGATCCAAACAGTAGTGTTTACAAAAATCCAATAGGGAGGCCCAGTAGCCGCTTTCGCGATGGTCTCCCAGGGGACATACTTTTGAAAGGCAACAGCAGCTGCCTTGCCCTGTACCAGGTGTGCGTGAAGACGTTGAACAGCGCAAGACTCCATAATGCAGGCAGCAATCCATCTGGAGATAGTCGCTTTGGAAGCTTGTTTACCCTGCGTGTTAGCGAAGGTCACCAGGAGAAGAACTCCTAATTTCAGATGTTCTGTCTAGATAGAACTTAAGAGCTCTTCGAACGTCCAGGCAATGCAAAACCCTCTCAGCCTCTGAGGCTGGATCTGGAAAAAAGACAGGCAAAGAGATTTACTGATTCAGATGAATATCAGAGACCACTTTTGGAAGGAAGGAAGGATTCGTCCTCAGGACAATCTTATCCTTATGAAAAACCAGGAAGGGATGCTCCACCGACAGGGCCTGGAGCTCACTCACATGTCTTGCTGAAGTCCCAGCGACCAAGAAGAACACTTTCCACATAAGGTGCTTAAGGTCTACAGTAGCCATTGATTCAAAAGGCTTATGGCACAATGCTTTAAGGACTACGTTCAGATCCCTTTTTGGATGCGGTTTGCGAACGGGAGGGTAAAGACGCACGAGACCCGCAAAGTGCCTTTTAACCAACGGATTTGACAGAGAAAAAGAGCACTGGTCCGTGGATAGGTACGCAGCAACTGGCGAAAGATAAGTCCTGCATGACAAGACATGAATGCCCGATTCTACTAGGTGAGAAACCAAAGACGATGTGTCGATCGTAGCCCCTCTTGGGTCCAGCTGTCTGGCTAAGCACCAGTGGCAGAACCGAAGCATTTGCTTCTGTATTGGGATCTCGTCGAGGGCTTCCTGGCCGCCTGAATAATGCGCATGTTATCAGCGGACAAGTTGAGGTGGTCTAAAGATCTGAACTCGGGCACCATGCCGCAACCTGGCCGGCCACCACGGTGCTATGAGCAGGAGAGAACAGCTCATTGTACCTCTCGGCTTGCAAAGCGTCTGATGAATCAGAGGCGGAAAGGCATAGGCCCTCATGTAGTGCCAGGGAATTTCGAGGGCATCCCCGAGAGAGGAGGCTCCCAGCCCGTTCCTGGAGGCATACAGGGGAAGTTTCCTGTTTGCTGCCGTTGCGAATAGGTCCACCTCTGGAGTTCCCCAACACTGGGAGATTTGCAAAAGGACCTCCGAGTTCAGCTCCCACTCATAGCTGACCATTGTACGCCAGCAGAGGGCATCCGCAGTAATATTCAATCTGACCTGGGATGTGCACTGCCACCAGCCAGATGCCATGCTGAACCGCCCATTCCCACATCTGAATGGCAAGCTCCACAAGAGGAAGGGACTTGGTACCCCCTTGCTTGTTGATGTAATACATGGACATCACATTGTCTGTGCGGATCCGGGCTACTTTGCTGACAATGACAGGCTGGAACGCTTTGAGCGCCAGGAAGATCGCCAGGAGCTCCAAGTGATTTATATGAAGGAGTTTGTCCTGCGACGACCAACAATCGGAAACCTGAAGGTCCAACGTCGCACCCCACCCTAGAAAGGGAAGAGTCTTTTGTGATTGTCACTAGCGGGCCGGGGTCCTGAAAGGCCGCACCCACCGACAGATTGCTGAGAGACGACCACACAAGAACCGCTCTCATGAAAGATGGAACAGGAATCATTTTTGAGTCTCGGTCCACTGCTTGGCACCATGAGAGAGGTGTCCACGCCAAGCATAAGGCCCCGGGCTGAGGTGTCGACATTGTGCACTGCGGCCTCCATCATATCCTGCGCCAGAATCCTGGCATCTGACAATCCCGTTTTAAAATCCTCTAGTTTATTAGCGGGAATGAATTCCTCAAACAGACCTTTCCACATTTTCATATTCATCCCCGCTAGTACCAGTTCTGCGTTAGCTTGACGTAGCTGCAGGGCTGAGTTAGCGAAGATCTTCCTCCCCAAAGAGTCAAGAAGCTTGTCCTCTTTGGCCAGAATCTGTGCTGCTGCTGTAGAAGACGAAGAAGCAGGTCTGGATTGTAATGTAGCAGCAGCCACCACCTTGGAGGAAGGGGGCGGACACGACGCTAATGCCACTCCTTCAGAAGAAAGGAGCCTATATCGAGCGTCATTCTTTTTGTTAACAAACATTCCAGAGTGTGGTTTCGCCCAGACTTTACGGACCTCGGCCAAAACGTCCTTCTGCAAGAACAAACCGGTACGATCCAAAGGAGACAAGGTGAACGCCCCCGAAAGCACCCCTTTCTGAGGAGCGGGCACCTCGGATACTGGAACATCCAAAAGACACATGTCCAGCACCCGGTCGTGAAAGGCTCTAACCGAGCAGGGCTGGTCCTCGCTATCCTGATCCTCGCTGTCCTGATCCCCCGGTGTGTCGTCCGACACATCTGGATCAACCTGCGCCACATCTGGCCCTGATGAAGATTTGTCCACTGGAGACAATGGAGGCAAGGGAGGGCGGTGGTGATACCAATTCTGTTGAGGGGGCGAAAGAAGGCGGTCACGTACCACAGACCTTCTAGTACCGGCTCTGCCGAGGATCCTCCACTAGAGGCGAATTCTGGGGAAGCCCCTGATGTGTCGAGCAAACACCCTAGATCTGCCAGTACTGGCTCTGCCGAGGTTTCTTGTTTCAAGGCTAGGATGGCACACAGGGACCCTGACTCCCCGGGGGAGAGCAGCCCAACCTCCGCGGCCCACAGCAGCCATTTTGAATACCTCCCTTAAAGCAAGGTTTTACATCAACAAGCAGGGCGACAGACTCTCCTCTCCTTGTGGATCTTGCCATACAAATTTGGACTGGGCCATCCAGTATATTGTTTGGCTCTAGGCTCTACACATCCCGTGTCACCTCATTGTGACCGCAGATTAATTCAGTCACCAGTCGGCCTCGTTAAGAGTGTGGGATGAACAGCAATATCATCTCCAACTTTTCCAGCAATGGGGCACGCCAGAGGCGGTCCTCTTTGCAGCTTGTGGGACAACATGAAAGCTTATGCTTTCCCCTCACTGCCTCCTGTCTATTGGTCGCTCTTTAAGCACATCAAACCGTTGCCAAAGCAGCTACGTGGGCTTTCCCATCAGCTTTTGGGTAAGTATTACTGCTTAGACCTGAGCTCCAGAGCCGATGCTAAAGTCAGCCAGGCTGTTCTTAAAAACCTTTTTCAGTAAGGAGGCTCCATCCACCTGTATTTCCTGTGAGGAGTGCTTGGTAATCTCCCAAAAGTATGGAGGAAAGGCGACGGGACGTAGGAGTATAACAAAGTTACTCACTGTAGTGACTATCTTACTCCTAGTCCATAGTCCTCTTTCCTCCATATGCCTGCCGGCTGTCCCCTCTAATAAGTATCCTCTATTATTGCTTAAAGGTCTCAGGCCTGGCAATAGAAAAGGACTGAAGGGCGATGCGCGGGCGGAGCTCAGTAGGGCGGGGTTACGGCCACGTGCAGTACCCCATGTAAAAAGAGGACAATTATTTTTTTTTTTCTTTTAATTTGATGCTTTTTTTACAAAAGTGCTCCGGTCCCGTCCCACTGGACACAATTTCCCAAAAGTATGGAGGAAAGGGGACTATGGACTAGGAGCAAGATAGTCACTACGGTGAGTAACTTTGTTACTATAGTATTGCCAGAGTACAAAGTGTATTATTGTGATGGTATATATAACTTTGAACCTTATTTATATAAAGAACTGTGTTTTCACTAACAGTGTGTGGACATTCCTTTGTGGGTGCTTGGGGACTACACTGTACGTAAGAACCAGCCCGCATCACCTCCTGAGAGCTAAGCCTTGATTGCTCACCACGTTTTACCAATTGGAGAATCTTGGCTGGGGTGCTCTGTGCTTCGACTCTGGCATATAGAGAGCAGGAGTACAGATAACCCCCCTCCAGTCTTTACAATTGGTGGCAGCAGTGGGAGGCGTATGGTTTTAAGAATCAGTGTGTAACCTTGCCACTTACAAAATATCTACACTTTGTGAATTTTAGGTTTAGTTGTGTACTAGATAACTACATTACAAGTAATGGAATCCATTGCAAATGGTAAATTAACTAGAATGAGCTTAGAGATTCTCCAGAGTGCTTGTGAAGCCAGGGAGTTAGACTTTGAGGATAAGTCTAGGGCTGAGCTGATGGCTGCCCTGGTGGACTACCAGACAGATTGTGAATCTCTTGTTGAAGGGGGAATGCAACCAATGAGGACCCTGCCCGTGGTGTTAGTGAATCTGATTCTGCGAATGCCACCAATCCTGCGGCCTCTGTTCCGACCTCCAGCAATGTTTCTTCAGGGAATTCCTTGGAACTTGAATTATTGAGCATGGAATTGGCCTTTGAATATACAAAAATGGAAACTGAAGCTAAACTTAAGGAAGTGGAGTTGTCACAGCAAGTGATACTCAAAGATGAGGATCTTGAACTTAAAAACAAGGACACTGAATGTCAGAAAATCCAGCTATAGAAACCTAGAGTGGAGATTTCAGCGAAACCAGTTGAGCGTGTAAGGTCCCCAGCCACCAGGTTTATGAAAGATTTGGTTGGTGTGTATGTGGAGGGTTCTGATATCCTCCAATGGATTGAATCATTTGAGCTGGCTTGAGGAATCCATGATGTTGATAAGAGATTGGGCTGTTTGTTAAGCAGAGTGCCTCAGACTGGATATGACTGTATTCTGAAGCTGAGTGTGGAAGAAAGGGGTCAGTATGAGTGTATGAAGTCTGCTTTGATTGCCAAGTTTGGCAAGACACCTAGGCGATACCCTAAAAGGTTCAGGGAATTTAAGAAAAGAGAGAATGTGTCTTGGATTGACTGGGTGAGTGCTGCACATATGAACGTGATGGAGTGGATTGATGGTTACAAAGTGAAAACGTTTGTTGAATTGTCCCACCTTTTTGTTTTTTGAGCATTTTCCTGAAGCCTGTTCACCAGAGCTGTGTCAGTATGTTGCGGACCAGAACATTTTAGATCCCTTTAAGCTGGCCAGACTGGCTGATAAGTGGGTCTCCCACCGGGTGTAACCCAAGGACAGTTGGAAGGACAAAGAAAGGGGGACCTCTCAGAAGTCTGAGGAGTCCCAGAAGCAATCACAGTCGGGTAAACCAAAACCTTCCTCTACTAAGACCCAAAAACCTAGTGGAGATAAGTCCTATGTGGGTGGGAGTAAGAGTAGTGGTCCACCTGCTGCAAACAGGCTCCCAGTTGTTCCAGTACCGTACCCTGCATTCCTGGCACTTGTTGGGACTGTGGGGCTCTAGACCACAAGAAGGGTGACCCCAAGTGTAAAGGTAAGACACTTGGAGTCCAGGCTGTCAGCCTGACATACCCTTAACCCATGCCTTAGGTGGAGGCCACTGTCCTCCCCTCTACAGGGATCACATTCGGTGCTCCTGCAGTGATTTCCCTAGTGTCCCTTGGGGCCTGGGACTAGTACGCAAAAGTACTGGCTAGAATCCCACAGAACACCTGTACGTTTTTGAGCAGTGTCTTCTTGAATGACCAGCCTTCTACTTGCTTGAGAGACACAGGGGCAAGCATGACAGTGGTGGACAGGACCCTGCTCAAGCCAGAGGACTATGTAGGTGCTCCTCTGAGAACCACCAGGTTAGCTGGTGGGCCTCCCAAATTATCACTTGTAGCCTTAGTCAACATTACGATTGGAGACAAGACAGCAAAGCTTCCTCTTCTGGTTCTGGACAACGTGCCTGCTAACATTTTGTTAGGCAATGAAATGGTGGAAATGGGGATGATTGCGGATGGTCTACCCATGGCTGCTGCGGCGGTCACCCGATCACAGGTCACACCGGGTCCGGTTGAGAGTCTGGTACCCACGCCGACTGGGGGAAACCCAAGGCAAGGAAGAGGAAGAGCAAGAAGGCCACCTCTGAGAAGGGGGCTCCTTCTCTTCCTGCTGCTTCAACAGCACCTACTGGGATTAATGCTCTGAACGGGCTGGGTGCAGTGGTGAACCCAAACTCGACTCCTGAGGGAGAAGAGGCAGAAGCCCCTCCTGCGGGAGAGGTGCTCAACCCAGAGGATCACCCCAACCTTCAATGCCTGCTGGCTGAAGGGGGGGTGGCATCTAGGGGAGACTACAGTAAGGGACAGAGGGTCTGAGGAAACAGGCCCTGTCCAAGGCACAGGGAGAAGTGCCTAGGACATTCTGGATATATTGGGAGGGTGAGCTCCTTGTTAGTGAGCCCACTAAACCTGAACCTGGTGCCCTCAAGAGGTTGGTGGTACCCCAGGTGTACAGGCCCTTCCTACTACAGTTGGCGCATGAGGTGCCCTTGGCTAGTCATCTTGGGACCAAGAAGACAAAGCAAAGGCTCTCTGCCATTTCTACTGGCCACGGATGGGAGTAGAAGTGGAGTCCCACTGCAGGTTCTGCCCAACTTGTCAGTTATCTGGCAAGACTGAAGGCGGTGTCGTTGCCCCACTGCAGCCGTTGCCAGTGGTTGGCACACCGTTTGAGAGGGTGGGCATCGACATTGTCGGTCCCCTTGACCCTCCCACTTCAGGTGGACATCGGTTCATCCTGGTCTTGGTTGATCATGCCACCAGGTACCCTGAGGCTATACCCCTTCGGATTGCTACTGCCAAGGTGGTTTCCAGGGCTCTCCTGGGCATTTTCACCGGAGTTGGATTCCCCAAAGAGGTTGTCTCTGACAGAGGATCCAACTTCATGTGGAAAGAGTGCTGGGTAACCTACAAGTTCTCCACCTCTTACCACCCCAAGACCAATGGTCTGGTTGAGAAATTTAACAAAACTCTCAAAGGCATGCTGGGAGCTTTGGAAGAGCCCCTAACTAGGAAATGGGATCTCCTCCTGCCATGCCTGCTGTTCGCTTACTGAGAGGTACCTCAAGAGGGTGTTGGTTTCAGCCCCTTTGAGTTACTCTTTGGACATTCCGTGAGGCGGCCCCTTGCCTTGATCGGAGCAGGTTTGGAAGCCTCCCCTCCAGGTCCTGCCAAGCAATTGGACGACTATGTGGTAGGCCTCAAACAGAAGATGACACAGATGATGGGCCAGGCGTCAGCGAACCTTAAGGCAAGCCAGGAATTGAACAAATACTGGCAGGATCTTAAAGCATCACAAGTGGATTGGATTCCAGGACAGGAGATCCTTGTGATGGAGCCTACCATGCCTAGAGCTGTGGCAGATAAATGGACTGGACCCTTCCGGATAATTTCCAAGATGGGCGAAGTCCATGATCCGGTTGACATGGGAGTCCCTGGGGTAGCCCCTCAGGTATTCCACGTCAACAGGCTCAAGCCTTTCCATAGGCGAGCAGAAGTCTCATTTCTCTTGCTAGCTTCAGAGCAAGAAGAGGATGCGAGTGAGCCCCTTCCTGATTTTCTGCATAGTAACCCACAGGATGGCTCAGTGGAGGGAGTGCATCTCTCTCCAGATCTGACACCAGAGCAGCAGAGGGCCTGCAGGGCTTTGCTCCAGCAGTATGCCCCTCTGTTCTTGCTGACACCAGGCCTCACTCCATGGTGTGAGGTCACGAAATTGACACTGGTGACAGCGTACCTGTCAAAAGCGGACACTGTGAAGAACCACTTCCAGGCTGAGGTTGCCAAGATGTTGGATCTGGGTGATGTATGGGAGGATTGGTCCAGGAGACCCCCCTCCCATACCTCTTCTCCCCCGGTGAGGATCATGGCTCATCAGTTATCCTTCCTGCCACCAGGGCCCAGGTGGTGGGTGGGGCACTGGCTGAAGACATTGACCAAACCTGCTCAATTTAGCTAGGCCCTGGAAACCATTTTGTCTAATAAAAATGGCTTGAGCCCTGTGCACCGCAGCGCGGCCCCCACCCTTGGAGAGTGTCACTTATCTCTGTGGCTACAGCTCCCTGGCCGATCCGCTAAAAGCCCGTTCCCACGAACAGACGGACATGAGCTAGTGTTAGATACCAACACTGTAACATTTCACCTTCCGCAGTGTATCGCTGTTTCCAGCATGACCCGGCCAGCAGGGCCTGGGTGGAAAAGAACTGTACAATGGTCCCCTGACAAAAGCAAAGTCCCCAAATACTAATGAGCAAACCACCTGTGATGAAAGCGTTCTCTCCACAACCTCTCTGACTAAAAAACCTGTAAAATATATGAAAATGGCAGAATGGGTGCTCATATGACATTAGGGATGAAGCACCCACATCTCTGTAGCTATGCGCAAATGGTAAAAGCGTCCCGGTGGTTTTTCATGTTGTGTGTTATCGAGAAGACTGCACCCCACGGTCCCGCGCCAAAACAGAACTAATGCTGCTAGAGTGCAAAGGAAGACAAATGCAACCATATTGAGGGCTCATGTAATGGGTGCACGAAAATGCACCATGTGTGTGTCCAAGCCCACTATGTGCCACTGCCGCCAGTCTCAGTGGCGGGTTGTTCCTGCGTGCTCCACCAACCTTACTACTACCTCACTTACCGTGTATGTATAAGCATATAACAAAATGTTGTAGTTGTTAAAAACGTAGTGTACAAGTAATGTGCTCAAATTGGCCATATGGATGGCACTAGCAATGTCAAAAACGTGAGCTTTGGAAAGACTCAATGAGTATTGTATATTATATGAATGTTTGTCTCTTCCACCTAGAGTCTGCAACACACGAGGAAAATACCTTTGTGCGCACACGCAAGGCCATTCCCCCTTCCTCCCAGTGAAGCCGGCCAGACGAAAAAGCAGAGGCCTGTGCTGCCCTGCTCCACCTCCCCCAACTCGGCTGGAGCCGCTTCAAGCATTCACATTCCCCCGCAGCACCCAAGTCCACAGCCTGCCACCTGAATTATTTACAACCCAGCAGTAAACCCCGGCCTTAAAACACAGATCCAAAGGCGCCCTTTCTTAGGCTCCACGACCCACCGGCTCACCTTAGGTTAATGGCCCCTGTAAAATTAGGACACCCAATATTATGGCAACAGACATGATAACACGGACCGCCTGTCCCATGCCCCGAGACCCAACCCCACGACCTCTGATACCCGGTCAACAGGACGATGGTAACCATGTATTAATGAATCGCCAAACAGACCCCACTCTAGGTGCATTCCTCCTGTGTTGCGTTAACCTGTAGAATAACCTATTGGAAGATTTACCAGGGAAGATAATAATGCAATGTTGAATGACTGCGGTGTGCGTGGCCCTAGGGCAGAAAGTCAGGAAAGACATTCATCTCTGACACTGATCACGGTTGGCACAACAACACCGCCCGGATGAGCCCAGCTGACCTGCCAGGCTCAGCCCAACCCACGAGGGTAACCAGTGACGTCCTCCAGCTGCGGCAAACCACATTGCAGCAGCACCTATAGCTAGTCGTCGCCACCCAATCCCCACAAACTTGTGCCCCCTATAGTATGTAGGTTCTTATGACGTTTTTTGTAAATATATACGCCTGTCTTTGCTATTGTCAGACAGAGCGCTCTCAGAGTTTGCAGAGTTCTTTGCACGCCCTATTTGATTGATAAACTCCCATTTAAGCTCACCCACACTTTGTCCCGGCCTTATTCCCATCCTGGGAGAGTCCATTATTGTCTCTCATTGTGGGGAGGATCGTGCTATCTGGGGACGCTTGCCTTCAGTGATGAGCCCTCAACCAGTCCCTGGGCCAGTCCAGTGGGCTTTGTCCCCAAGGCGGGTTCCCAGGCTGGTACCAAGGATTGACGGTTCTGTAAGGACTACAGAACGGTCAATGCCGTCACCAAAACTGACGCACACCCATTGACCAGGGCTGATGAGCTTGTGGACGCCATAGGTGCTGCCACATTTTTTACCACCTTTGACCTTACCTCAGGCTATTACAAATAGCTCTGACGGACCATGCCAAGGAAAATACTGCATTTTCAACACCTGAGGGGCTCTACCAGTTTAGAGTCATGCCTTTTGGGTTGAAGAATGCCCCTGCCACCTTCCAGAGATTGGTCAATCATGCTCTCAGTGGGCTGGAAGCCTTTTGTGTGGCTTATTTAGATGACATTGCTGTCTACAGTTCCACTTGGGAAGAGCACTTGACACATCTGGGTAGAGTGTTGCAGGCCTTGAAAAGGGCCAACCTCACTATCAAGGCCACCAAGTGCCAGATAGCCCAGGGGAAAGTCACGTATCTTGGTTAAGAGGTAGGAAGGGGTCAACTCCAACCTCTCTCCAGTAAGGTACAGGATGTACACGACTGGGAGACTCCCACTACTCAAACCCTGGTAAGAGCCTTTTTGGGCCTCACTGGGTATTATCGCAATTTCATGGCGGACTATTGAACCATAGCTGCCCCTCTGACAGCTCTGACTTCGCCCAAACAACTGAGGAAGGTTAATTGGACCAAAGACTATCAGAAGGCCTTTATTGTCTTGAAGGAATGTCTGTGTAGAGTATCTGTGTTGTGTGCGCCTGATTTCAGCAAACCCTTTATCGTCCAGACGGATGCCTGTGAAACCGGATTTGGAGCGGTCTTGTCCCAGTTAGATGACAAAGGGAGGGAACATCCAATCATATTCATCAGTAGACAACTCAAGGGTAGAGAACTTAGGGTGGGGTACTGTTGAAAAGGAATGTTTCGGTATAGTTTGGAGCCTTAGGCATTTTAGGCGCTACCTTACAGGGTCTACCTTCAAGGTGCAATCAGACCATAAGTCCTTAAAGTGGTTTATGCAGATGAAGGGTGAAAACCCGAAACTGCTCCGGTGGTCCATTAGCCTGCAAGGGCTAGACTTCACCATTGAGCATAGACCAGGGAAGAGTCACAATAATGCAGATGGCCTTTTCAGAAAGTATGTTGACCGTCTGGATGAGGGTGTAAATTTCATGGGATATTCGACCACCATAACCTCAGTCTTGGGGGCTCGGGGGGGAGCGACTGTGATTCTGTAAATGCATTGGAGAGGCAGGGCCTCTCTGTTCTTGTTCTGTAGTCCTTTTTCATTTGTGTTCTGTATTGGTTTCTGCCCAGGAGTCCATGTGGGGCTCCTGGCAGTGCAGCTCCTCCTCTTTTTGGTTTGGTGTACAGACCCTTGGGATACCCTTATGGCACCCATGGGTGGGGGTACAACCAGGTATGGGCTGGTGGCAGCTCCATGCTGAATTTGACAGGTGCTCTGAGTAGCCTCCATTTTGGGATACCTAGGCCCTGCCATTAGAATCAGTTGATTCCTGATAGGCGACAAGATGGCCCTTGTGGCCTGTTGCTTTCTATTGCCTGTTACCTTGTTTTCCCAAAGTCCTGGGATGCCCTGACTCTGTCCCTTCCCCCTGACTGGCTGTTGGGTGGAAGTTCCATATATGGTAGTGTGGGGAAGTCCAGGCCAGACTGGCTGGAGCCTTCCCAGTTACTATAGTTTGTGGGTACACCCTTGGGGTGGTACCTGGGTGAATGGAGTGTGTGACCAATATGCAGTTCTTGTTATGGGTGTCTGGTATGTGACGCAAAGACTGAGACAGCCCTGCCCAAAACTGGTATGAATTCAGTGTGGAGTTGGCTGGGTACTTGTCCCAATACACATTCCTTGTTGTGAGTGTCTGGAGGGAGGAGAATGGCCTGAATGCACTGTGAGCCTGATTGGCTGCCTGCCTGCATGAATGCCCTTCTGGATGATTGGTTGCCTGAGTGTGACCCAGCAGACTAAATGAGACCGAACAGTATATCTGGGGACCTCTCACTGATGGAAATTGTTCAGAAGCTGAAGTTGATACTTGATGCTTAACCTTGAAGCCCACTGGAAGAAGAATTGGTGCTGCTGTCCTTTGCTAATCTGAAAGCTGTGTGACTGTCAAGGAACTGATCGAAGAGAGGGCCTGGCTAGGAGACCTCTTCCCGAGCTCTTGCCAAGGTTCCCTGGAAGTCAGTCCTCAAAAGGCTGCCGACCAGAGACGGGGACCGCCACGGAATCACAAAGTGAATCGCCCTGGACATTGAAGTCCATCACTGTCGATGATGAACATAGTCGACCGGATCTGCAACGCTCCATTGCCTAAGAACCTTAGCAACAAGGACTCCCTTGCTCAGCGCTGACGACCGAGGAGAATCTGCCGGTGGGTTCCCGCCACCCGAAGACCACAGAGATGCCGACGACCTGATGCCCTTGCTGGGCCAAAGTTCTTCATTAACTCTTTGCGGCAATGAACTATCGTCGTCGAGGTGCACCGCACACCTCAGCTTGCAGGACGTTTTTGACTGATCGTCAATGAGCACCGCAAGAACTGAAGCTGCTGCCTCAACGACAGTGTTCACATATTTCTTCACCGAATCTCTGACCCGTGGCTCCTGCCTTAAAGGGAGTGCACTCAAGAAGGGCCTTTCGACGACTCATCGAAGAACTCTACGGAACCAGGTACTTTGGTGTTGTGGACCTTTTAGAAAGGAATCGAGACTATATTGAGCATAATTGGACTTGGGCTTGTCAAATGCACTTTATTTACAGGTTGCCCAGGTGGGGGGATCCTCGCACAGAACTGTCTAATGGTAGTGGGATAGACTGTTCTGCCATTGCTTGATATAACTTGCATTCTTTCTGTGGTCCTGTCAGGTTTCACCAGTGACACTCTTTAGACATGTGGATTGAGTTTAGAGATTGTTACATATCTTTTCTCTGTTCATGTTAGTTGGGCCTTAACATATTCAATTCAGAGTGAGGTGGATTTCCCAGGCCAAGATGGTGGAGGTGCTCAGGGAATCCTGATTGGCTGAAGCTTAAACAAAAGGCAGGATTGAATATTCCTAACTGCCTTTCATCAAGATTTTCAAGGAGTTTGGTCCTGTAATTTATTTCTCTGGTCTTATGGCCCTAGATTCAGTGAACTATGTCAAGAAGATAAAAAAAATAATAAAAGAACAAGATCGTGTGGAGGAAATCAAGCATGAAGACTTGGATCTTAATCATCTCTTCAGATAAGTTGGCTCAGTTTTTAATAAGGAGAAATAATTAGAGTTAAATAGTTTTCAGAGTAGCATCAAATAGTTAAACTCTAATTTAGCTTTTAATCTACTCGTTTCCTGTTCCGTTTCCCTTTGTGTGTATTTTTGAGTGGAAGGAACCATTGCGAATGTGCGAGGATTGCCGGATCGTATTTCGTTCCGCGTTTCATGCGTCCTTTCTTTTTAGGGATGTGTGTTTGATTGGACCTTTTTTCTGTTTGTTCCGGAATCCTTTTGGAAGCGGAGGTGTCTTGATTCGGTAGCAGGTTAGCAGTGCCAAGAGGTTAAGGTGTTTTTGTTTACGCGGTGAACGTATTAATTTCTATGTTCGTCTGCGAGTCGTTGGTTTCTTTTTGTGGATTTAGTGTTGCGCACAACAGTTCTTCCTGTTTTTGCTAACGCAAGTGTATTTTGGCTAAGATACGCGCGGCGCGTGTCATCAATGTTCATAATCATTTTACCTGATGACGTGCTCTGCGGTTTCCCTTGGTTTCCTCACAAGAACATTAATATAACCAAGGAACTTGCTGCACTACTGCATCTTTTGAATGAACTTTGGTTTTTACTTTTGATCTTAGGAAATAGCGGTGATTGTTAGGATATAAGTTGAGATATTATTTTTGTAATTTAGTGGGTTTTAAAAAGGTCATAAATGGAGCCATAAGGTGAATTAAAAATAGGTAAATGGACTCCTCAGTTTGTCAATTCTAAATAAAATAAATACTTGCACCATAAAGAACAGCCTTAGTAGCTCAAACTTAGTAATTAGTAACCTAGGATAAGGAAGAGAATTCTAGTTCAAGAGATTACTAATCTTAAAGTCAGAAAGTATCAGCAATAAGAAGAAGAAAACAAACTTCATTTTCCTTTTATGACTGCCCAACATACCAGCGACTTAGTCGGATGAAAGACATCAGTCAGTTTGATGAAAAAATACCTTTAGTACTCGCCACATTGTAAAAGTATTATCGTGGAAGAGAGTAATTCATCAGCATTCTACTTTTGAAAGACAGTTGCACATCAGGAGGATTCAGGTTGTTTGTCCTCTAGCTAAGTACACCTATACTGTTCTCTAGGATTTTGCAGAGGAATTCTCAGGTACTGTATGTATCTAATGGATTGTGAATAGGAAGGGAGACTTACCAAATTAGTTATCTAATGTCCTTTTTTCACTTTCATGCAGATATCCATCCTAAGGAAGAGGAGTGCCAGTGTCGTTATAATTTTGTCCCCTTTCCCCCAGGGGTGTCCTGAGTTCAGCTGTAGATCTCAATCAGTTGAACACTAGACACTTTTGTGGGTCTGTGGGGTTCGGCAGCTTCCGAGGAACTTGAAGAAAGGACCTGACCGGTCCATCATTGATTCATCTTATAACCTGATTCGTATGCTATTTGGGGCTGTTAGCCGTGGACGCATTTCAAAGGAATCAATAGTAAAAGTCGAACCATGTTAATCTGTATATATTTGCCATTATAGTATTTGCCAGAGTACAAAGTGTATTATTGTGATTATATAAATAAGGTTCACGGTTATATATACAAAGAACTGTGTTCTCACTAACGTAGTGTGTGGACATTCCTTTGGGGGTGCTTGGGGCCTAACTGTACTTAAGAACCAGACAGCATCACCTCCTGAGAGCTAAGCCTTGATTGCTCACCACGTTTTACCAATTGGAGAATCTTGGCTGGGGTGCTCTGTGCTTCGACTCTGCCATATAGAGAGCAGGAGTACAGGTAACCTCCCTCCAGTCTTTACACATACCAACAAGGGGGTCGAGCTTATGCATTACGACAGGCTGAGAGCAGCGGTCTCGGCACGATGGCCGGTATTCCGATCAGAACCTCCTGAAACGGAGGAACTGGCTTATATAGCCAACTCCATTGGCGGGCATGGGATACTCTCGACACTGTACAAAATGCTACTTCATAAGCAGGCACCCCAGACCCCAAGGGCAAAGTCCAAATGGTCAGAGAATGTGGGGGTTGAACTGTCGGATGATCAATGGAAGCTTATGTGCACACACACTAAGAATGTGTATCTCAATTTCAGATTCAGGTGTATGCAATTAAAGCTTTTGAATGAACTGTATTATACTTCCAAGAGACTTGGCGAAATCAATCATACTGCTATGCACTGTTGTCCTAGGCGTCACTGCCCTAGAGCAGATCACATGTGCTTTATTAATAACCAATTACAATATGTTTTGGTCCTGTGTGCGGTTGGATGCATTCTGGGACTCCGTTTTAGAAACCCTATCGGAAGTTGTTGATGCCCCCCCTGCCCTGTGCTCCTCTAGGTGCGTTATTTGGTCTGGGGAAAAGTTTTCTGAATAAAAGACTTAGTTCATTTGTCAATATTGGCTGCATTCTGGTGAAAAGATGTATACTCCTCGGAAGGGTTCCATGTAATAATGTTGCCACAAAAATCTCGTGATGCAAAAATATCGGCGAAAAATTGCTGTTTTTGTGGCGACATTATTGCATGGAACATTCGGGCGACACCCCCGCAACCCCCAAACTTTTTTTTTTTTGCCCCTGTCTCCATATATATGGTCACCCATATAATATCGCCACAACCTTTTCCCGGCGATATTATTTACGGCGACCATATATATGGGGATATTATTACCTGATACCCTCGGAAGGAAGAGCAAAAGCCTGCCTAATACAAAAGCGTGGCTGGTGGCACTCACCAGGGCCCAGAATGACAAGGAACTTTACATTGAGTCGCTACCCCACATATCCTGCATGAGGGATATGTGGTCTAAGTTTAAATCCAATCTGTCAGCCCTCCCCTCTACCGACAGATGCTCGCTGTTTTGCTTTATGTACATCCTTGCGATGAGATATGCATAATATACCTGATTGTACTCTCTGACATGCCCCCTGATATCCTTTGTTGTAATCATCTTTGTATTATCTCTCCTCATTGAAACAGTATGTATTCCATTGTACTCTGCCTCTAATGCCAAATAAATAACGGTTTAAGAAAAAAGAAAGAAAACGAAGAAAAGTGTATTACAAACATGGGGGTCAGACAGACCAATTGACAAAGCACATTTAGTGTCGGAAAATAATGGCCACCATGTGATTTCCATTAACTTGCAAACTGTCCCTGCATCTTCTACTTTGAAGGACTTGCCCTAGAACGGTCGGGAAATCAGTCTGTTTATTCAAACTGCGATTTATGTAGTAATGGGTGGTGGAGTGGTGTCCAGTCTGGGCCAGGGGTTGAATTTGTTGCCAGTAATGCACCTATTGGAAAGAATATATAGATCCCACAGTGTTCCCAGAACCGGCAGGTAACAAGGGATTCAGGCTTGCCCCTTTCAGGGGTCCAATGGGGGGCAGCAACTAAGGCAAATCCGAGTGTAATGTGCTTATAGGAAAATTGTCAGAGGTTGATACAGAAAAAGAGGGGAGTGTATGGGCCCATCCGGTTTACAGTATCTTAAAGGGAGGGTACAGCACTGATAATTGCTTTCATGCCATTATGAAACCGGAAGTTATGTCTTCCAAGCCTGAAGAGAGCGTGCTGCCTGAAGTTCCAGACAAACAAGCCACTAAGACTAACAAGAATTTAGTGACCAGTCCATACCGGGATGCTGCAGCAAGGGTGTTTAAACAGAGCAAACATTCTGGCAATTGTTGCAGAGATTCCAAACTTAAGAGCACTCTCCACAAGGGACATAGATAGAATTGAGTTTGCGGACATGGTAAAAACAGACAAGGTTATCTTACATATCGGCTCAAGAATTGTGTGTGGCATCATTTTACAAGAAAGCCCATCTCTGAGCCAATTGGTGTTTGAGATTGTGAAATGTATAGACCCCATTTTACAGCGGCTGGGTATTTTCTTTAGCCCAGGGGGCCCGCAATATTATTGTTTTTCTCAAATCTTATGAGCTCAAGGAGAATGGTTTCCTTCAATCATAACGAGGGGGAAAGAAGGCTTGAACATTAGGATTGGTCCTGGATGGCTACAGCACTGAGGGGGCTGGTAACCCTAATGCCAATAAAAGTTCATGTCTTCAAAACAATTGATGGGTTAAAGGTCCTCTCATGGAATACAGAGGGAATCATATGTTTACCAACACTGAGATGTTGAGTATAGTAGGATCTCATGGGATCGTAATGCTGCAGGAATCCTCACTGATTCCGATACTAGATGGATACTGTGTTTTTGTTCAGGAAGCAAGACTTATTAATGGAGGGCGTTTGGCAGGTGGTTTTCCACCAACTATTCAAACGTGTCAAGGTGTAGGGCTAGTAAAGTGGCAGATTTCCCATATGGGATTCTGGTGATCAAGATTAAGACAGAGGAGGAGTGTGCTATTACGTCCTTATTGTTAAATATCTAATGGCATGAAGGACTGGGAAATTTGGATTTGATTCTTGATCTTCTAATGGAGTTTACTTTGAAATGGAAATGTGAAAAATATAATGGGGTGGTCTTACTTGCTGTAGATTTAAATTCCTCATATATTGTGAAACGACAACACTGATGAGGACTGAAACAAAGCCCTTATACCCATGAGATCTACGGGAAAGATGCATATGTTAGGAACTGGTGTTCCTGCCTGTCATCCTTAGGTCTGCACATTCTAAATGGATATGTTCAAGGTTATTGTCCTAGTAAACCAACATGGCATAGGGGTAACAATCTACCTTGCACGATCTGCTGTTTGCTTACAATGTATTATGTCAATGTTTTAATTACCTAAAAGATATATGAACGACCTGGAGCGATCACCATATGTTTCAGGCTGCTTTTGATATTGCGCTGGGGAAAAATGAAAAGGGTGCCCCTGTGGGAATACTGGCTAGTCGGGGGGAAAATATAGGGTAATATGGAAGGAAGGCAACTTTTGCCTTTTTAATGCTAATATGGGTGCATTAGGAGTAGGACCACCTATGAATGTAAATTGGTGACATTCAATTTCTGTAATTACGAACAATCGATTAATGCCATTATAAACGAGACTTTCCCAACTTCTAATGGATCGAAATCAAGTAAAATGCACTCTAAAAGACACCAGCTTGTGTTTGACGCGAATCTTGCGAACGCCAAAAGAACTATGCGAGCAGAAATTAAGAAAATGTATAAAACCCTTATTCCCATTGAGGGATCCTTCTTGTTTAAGAAAGCCAAACAGTGCTATAATAATGATCTTAAACAACATTGTGCACTTTTATTGCAAAAGGATACTCGCACCATGATTTGAAATCTTAAAATCCAAAAATATCTCAGGCTTCTGGGAAATTATAAAGGCACAAGAATCATGCCTAGCGGAACTGCTGTTTAACGCTGTTGCAGAAGCGGATTCCGTTTCCAGTTATGAGGCTCTATATTCAAATAAGGGTAATATACCAACATCCCTGGTGTAGAGTTTGAAGGTTATTCAGGCTCATTGGTATTTAAATGTCAAACATGGGTACGTTTTGGAGCTTCTTAAACTAATTAGTGACTCTAGGGCTCTGGGACCTAATCAACCCTCAAATAAAGTTTTTAAAGAAGACCCTGTCATGTGGTCTAACACACTTTCTATTTTATTTAAGAATATAGCAATGACAGAGAGGTTTCTAGAGTCTTGGAGGACCTCGTACGTTATCCACTTTTTTAAGAAGGGCTCAACGATCGATCCCCAAAACTACTGCACAATTTCTATAGTGGATGCAGACAGAAAGGTCTTTGCGTTCCTTCTATTTTTGCATCTGGAGTCTTGGGCTAATGAAATGGGTTGAATGAATAAAAGAAATGCTAACTGGTTTTAGAAAGGGCTACAGCACCAATCTGAATGGATTTATAGTTGCATTTCTACAGGACGCAGCCTGGTCCAAAAAATTGTCATCAGTCTTTGTGCGGCTCATGTCTGCTTTTTCCCAATTTGCAAAAGATAATTTCTTTATAGTGAATCCTGGGAAAACTAAGATATTACAACTTGCTAGGAATCGAAAATAGTGTCCATTCAAATGGAGTTAGTCTGTCCCGGTGGAGAGCTGGATTTACTTAGCTTTTCCCAAATGTGGCCAACCTCAGAAAGAGTGGTTATGTAAATGGTTGTAAATAAGGTAAAGAACTTGGGAACATACCTGGAAGCTACCTTGAACACAGGTGCCCAAGTAGATGCCATTGTGTAAAATACTCAATATTATTTGAGAGTGCTAAGGCAGGTGGCCCCACTAATCTCTAAAGACAATCGAGCAAAATTGGTTAGGGCCGTCATTCTTCCGCTAGTGGACTATTGCAATGCCTTACTGGGTGGTGCCAGTAAGGAAGACATCTTCAGATTGCAAAAAATACAAAATGCGGCTATCCGTATAATCTATGGCATGAAACGTAATGAACCTACCACCTCTGCCAGGAAGGAATTGCACTGGCTGCCTATATCGGCCAGGATCTCCTTTAAACTCCTGGCTCTATGCCATAAGTGCATTCATGGATCAGCACCTAGTTACCTGAAGGAAAAAGTCTCTATACATAAAGCTACTAGAGACCTTAGATCTAATTCAGCCCACCTCTTGAATGTGGCTAGGGTCAAGAGAAAACAGGGAAATGGACGCTCCTTCCCAGTCTTGGCCGCACATGCATGGCATGATCTACCACAAATCAACATCAACCTTTTAGAGCTAAGAGCAATCAGACTAGCGCTGAATGCTTTTTTGCCATCTATCGTAGGAAAAAAAAAATTCCTGATAATGACGGACAACACAGTGGCCATGCATTATCTCTACAAAAGAGGTGTAGGGTCACTACCTCTGTGCAGAGAGGCAATGTGGCTCTGGTATTGGGCAATTCAAGAAGGAATCTCCTTAACGGCAGTTCATCTAGCCAGGGAGGAGAATATGACGGCGGGCGCTCTGAGCAGGCAGAGCATGGTGTCCCACGAGTGGGAACTGGCTCAGGAAGTCCTTCAGGAGATCTTCACCCTTTGGGGAACCCCACAAGTAGACTTGTTTGCGACCAGAATCAACCGACAGTGTGAAAAGTATTGTTCAAGGGAATTTCCCCTGAGAGGAACCCAAGGGGATGTGTTTGTGGTAGAGTGGAACTTCCCACTAGTAAATGCGTTCCCTCCGATTCCTGTCATTTCTCAGGTCATCAGGAGATTGAGACGGTTCTGAAACCGCATGATCCTAATTGCCCCGGATTGGGCCAGGAGAACGTGGTACCCGGACCTTCTAGACATGTCCATCTGCCCTCTGTTACGTCTTCCTCAGAAAGAGGACCTTCTCTCACAAATGGAGGGCCAGGTTCTTCATCCAGAGGTCAAGACTCTCAACCTTCATGCTTGGTATCTGAAAGGCTGAGATACAAGGATTGGGACCTTCCAGATGACATCATGGAGGTGTTGCTTTCGGCAAGAAGGCCAGCAACAAAATCTCTATATCGTTGCCGTTGGAACAAGTTTTGCAACTGGTGCAGAGAAAAGAATGTTGATCCTTTTCTATGTTCCTTCCCAGAAGTGTTGTCCTTTCTCTTGTCCCTGGCACATAGAGGCCTAAATGTTGGTACCAGTAAAGGTTATTTTGCAGCGCTTTCCATTTTCAAGCGCTCTTCAGAAGAATGTTCCTACTTTAAAATTCCTTTAATAATACAATTCTTAAAGGGACTCCCCAATGTGTTCCCTCCTTACCCTTTGCAAATCCCAGTTTGGGACCTTAATCTAGTTTTAAAGTTTTAATGTGTGCCCCTTTTGAACCCTTGCACACTTGTCCATTAAGCATATTAACATTGAAAACAGCTTTCCTAGTTGCGTTAACATCTGCAAGAAGAGTGAGCGAATTGCAGGCACTGTCTTCTGGGCTACCCTATACTGTGTTCCACAGGGACAGAATGGTATTGAGGGTTAAACCCTCATTTTTGCCTAAAGTTGTGGCTGATTTCAGTTTAAATCAGAAAATTATTCTGCCCGCGTTCTACCCTCCACCTCATCCCAGTAAGGAGGAGGAAAGATTGCACAGGCTGGGTCCGAGAATCGCTCTAAGCTTTTACATTTCTAGGCTTTCCAAGCTAAGAGTGGATAATCAACTTTTCATTGGCTACACTGGAAGGAAATTGGGTCAATCGGTGTCAAAACAAACCAGATGACGTTGGATTGTGCTTTGCATTTTGGAATGCTACAGATTTGCGGGAAAAGACCCACCAGAAGGCTTAAGGGCCCATTCCACCAGAGGCATAGCCTCTTCGACAGCCCTTCAAAGAGGTGTTCCCATAAAATCTATTTGTGAATCAGCAACTTGGTCATCGCTGCACACTTTTTATAAATTCTATAGTCTGGATGCTTCCCAGTCTAAAGAGCTTGCTTTTGGTAAAGCAGTAATATATTTGGCCTTATAATAGTATTAAAAATCTACTCCCTCCTCCAGAGAACTTTCTGCACTGCTTTGGGAGTCTATCTAAGATGAGGAATATGTAGGAGGATACAATCCATTCAAAGAACAAGTTACTTACCAACTGGTAACGTTCTTTCGACTGGATGTTGTTCCAACATTTTCCTCATCGCTCTCCGATCCTACCCCTCTGTAGATTTTCCGGGTTATTGCCACTTCAACGCTCGCAAGGCTGACACCTGGCTACCTACACAACAGAGCAAGAGGAGGAAAAACAGAACTGAGGCCAACGGGTGCCACGCGTGCTACTTGTATACCCAATTACGTCACCCTCCGAGGGACCTCGACTCAATGACATTGATGCACAGCACCCTCTGGCGAGATGCATTTTCTGAAGCAGCTGAAGCTGGATGGAATACATCTATCTAAAATGAGAAATACGTTGGAGGAACATCCAGTAGAAAGAACGTTACCAGTTGGTAAGTAACTTGTTCCTCTTTATTTATTCTTTCTTTAACCAAAAAGCAAGTCTTTGAGAATAAATATCCTATATATATTTTAAAGCACACCCCCATCACATTTCTATGCAAGCACAAAACCTTAGTTTAACATTTTAACTTTTTACAATGCATTTTCTTGTTTGGCAAAAGCACCATTTTACACGTGGGTTAATATTCCTTGGATGTCCCTTTGCAAATGCGGTTTTTCCTAGCATCTGGATTCTGAGAATTTCCATGGCCCTAGTCAATTTCTACTGCACAGGAATCTGTTCAATGTAAGGGTCCTTTGAAACTGACATAAGCAAAGAGAGAGAGGTCTTCCTGTGAAGGGTTTGCCTGTGTTATTCTGTTGCAAAAAGTAAAGCGTTTGCTGTATGGCTTGGCGTGAAGTTCTGTTATTTCAGATTTTGCCTGACACAACATGCCATTCAGTGAGGAATGCCCTCATTTGCTGGTGTACACCCTGAATATGGATGAACATGGAACCAAACTGTGTAATGTTGAAAAGATGGAAAGGGCATCAGTGCACAGTCGTTTTAAATGCAGAACATTTTCTTTTCCGTTGGAAGTTTTGGGCTGGCAGCATAGCAGCACTGCCTTTGAATGCTTTTCTTTGGTGCACATGAAGAACACAGTCAGCCATTGTCGGCGTGTTCCATTTTCCATCTTGCCTCATATGTGCTTGGCAAAGACAGCGCAGCCATTCTTTTTGTAACTGCAAAACGCAGTTTTAATGCAAGGGAATAGCGCTCAGCAGAACCATGTCAGCCAATCTGCTTGTAACTGTGGAATGCAGTTCGGTGGTGTTGGGGAGTTCTGCTGGGCTGGTAAATGTACCCCACAATAGAAAGCAATGAAACCTTGTGCGACAGAATGCCATCTCCAAAAGTGTATTGTGATGAGTGTTTCTTTTTTTTTTACGTTGCAAAGTTACATTAGTTTCTCTCCCAGAATTTAGTTTTGGTAAACAAATACATTTTCTCCATATACTCCATGCTAAAAATTAATGTCAGTAGATACTCTGGAGTTGATTTAATTCTCTGTAAGTAAATGGAGTTGTAAGGCACCCTTTTGTCTTTTGTCTTTTTTTTTTTTTTTTGCTGTCCTCAATGTGTGTGGATCTATAAGAAAAGCATTACCTGTGGTGTTAGGTTTAGGTCGGAAATACCTGTGCTGGTATGCTTTTATAGGTTTTGCGGGCACCCTTGGTGTTATGTTATCTGAAAGGAGATTCCAAAGATTGAATGCGCTAAACTTGCTTTGGCTAATGTTGCAGCCAATTTATGGAAGCCAGGGTTTTAATGGACTAAAGAGCTACATCAAAATTAGATGATGCTCATGTGCTAGCTGCAAAGTCGTGGGGGCCATCTATGGGGGATGTGGGTGTGTAGTGTAAGGTGGTAGGAGTTTCAGGGGAGTCTTTTAGTTGTGGGAAGTACCTAAACTGGGTACGAATAGTGGGTGAAAAAGAAATAAACTGTGGCTTGCTGTTGAAGTAAATAATGCCAGAAGTCAGATGTTCAGTGCTCATGAATTAATTTCATTTGGTTTGGACAGAGTTCTGTGATATGTCATTTATAACGCGCCTGTACAGAAGTGTTCCTATCCAAATGAGCCAGCTTTCTGATCGGTGGTAATGCATAGGGATTCATGGTAATACTGTAGTTTGAAAGGCACCTTCCTTTGGACGAAGTTGAGATAAGTCAGTGTATGGTTAGGTGGGTTTCTGGTACTGGTCTTGTGATGGCATTAGTTGAAAAGCAGGCTTTATTTTTTATGTGTTTTTTTTTTGTCTTCAGTGCTGACCTTTTTGGTCAGGAGTTCCAGAGTTTTGGTTGCTAGGAGGAAGATCATGGACCATTTATTCAGTTTACAGTTAGTTTGGTACCATCAAAAGTGCTTAGTTCCTCGATCTCTGTGTTATAGACTGGGTGTAGTGTGACAATGTCCTAGTGAGGGGTTCCTGGCACTGTAGGAGCAGTGAGTAAAGCTTAGCGCTTTTGAAGTGTATCCTTTTTCTTAATGGAACTCATATGGTTGTTGAGTGGTAGGTTGATGTGCTTGTATCTTTTCATTCTTGGTTGTAATAGGGCTTCTGCATTTTTAACTCTTTGTAGTGAAAGTAAATATTCTGAGAGTTAAAGGTAAAGACTGTTGGCATAATTAGGTTTAGATAGTAGCAGTGAGATAACTGTGCCATGGGTCCTGTACGTGAAGGTAAATTATGGCATGAGATGTAAGATGTGGCCCTATTGTGTCTTTGCTGTCCATTGTGATTGCAAGATTCCTCACAGTAGAAGTAGGGCAAGGTCTCATTACGTTTGGCCAAGTGATTGTTGCAGATTTGGGTAGATCTGCACCACATAAGACTTCCGTTTTGGGTAGTGTGGTAGGTCTGAAGGAGACGGTCAAAGTTGTGGGATTTCTACCTGTGATTTTATTTTAAGAATTAACAAAAGGCCTATCTATCACTACCAAAAAGGAGTTTCCCTTTAAGAACATCACCTTGAGATCAAGTCCTCTTATTCACATATGTCCCTCCTTGTACCATCGCTGCCATTTCTACCAGCATATCAACCAACCACCACCTTCAGTTCCTATTCTGTTTTTATCCTCCCAAAAGAGTGCATTCGGATAGCTGTCACCCTGTTTATCCAAATTTAGTGTGCGCACCATCTGCCATGTTACTGTCTTCAGACAATGCATACTATGTATGTATAACCAACTTCCTAACCACCTTTGCCACTTTACTGCCTTATGCTAAACTCTTTAAAGATACCGACCCCACTTCCCCCTCTCCCATCTCTACCCTGTCAAACATGGCTCACAAATTTGCTCTTTGACAGCCTGGATCTTTACCAGTTCCACATGGCCGATGCAGTTGCTCAACCTCCTAAACATTAGAAAAACTGGACTATTGTGCAAGCCTACTTCTTGGTCTGCCCCTCTATTTGCTGCTCCCCCTCAATAAAGTCCTAAACCTTGTGACCCATGCCCTTTTTACCCTCCCTAGACCCTACCCACCTCTATCTACCGTCACCAGGCTGGAGGGCTCTCCATGCAAAATCATTCTTTTCATTTCTGCTATAAATCCATCCATGGTCTTGCCTGCCCCACTCCCTCACTGACTACATTGTAATATAAACTCCTGCTTTCCTTTTGCTCCTTTTCCATACTCGCCCAATTCCACTGCAATGCTCTCCTCTAGCCATAAAAGCCATCTTTTTAGTGAAACTCTTGACTCAATCTCAAATTCCACCTACTAGAAATAGAAGGTACCCTGCAAGCTCCTTCACCCTCCTATCAAAACTAAATGCACAAACCTTTATCTCCTGTATTCTGCCCTCATATTACTTCATGTAATGTGTAACTATTGTATGGGTGTGGAAGGAGGAGATCAGCACAAAGGAGATATGTTTCTCGCTATAGACTTTTATTGGTATTAAATAAGAGAAAACCATGTCTGACCTGTGAATGCATCATGAAGGACACAGACAACAGATTCTGAACGCAAAATAACTGTTTATTAACTTAAATGTCAGGAAGGCCTAACCTGCTGTATACTAAGGTGGAATTTCTCTACCTAAATAAAACTAAGGAAAGTGAGTCAAAGAGTTCAATTTAGGAATCTGTCTGTGTCCAAAACGTATGGTTGCCCTCACAACTAACCTATATAAAGTGTAAGGATGTCAGCAACCAAGAAAAACAGTGTTCAACATAAAGTTCTGAGCTTCTTCCAGCTCGTAGCTTCCTTTCAGATCCCTTCCCCAAGTATAAAATAGTTCCACACAAACAAAAAAGTCTCAGGTTCCCCTTCCTTGAATTTAAAATGCAAAAATCTTTTCAGGTCTGTGGGTCCCCTTCTCCAAGTCAGGACTCGGGGTTCCCTTTCCCAGGTTCCAAGTCGCTCAGTTCAAAATAACCTTGAAGTGAAATGCTTTTAGTTAGGACTCGAATTCCCTTCCCCAAGTACCAAGTGTGTCACTTCAAAAAGAAACACAAAATGTCCTTGTCTTACACAGTTTAGTTAATGTTGTTAAAGACACAGTTCAAATATACAGTTTCGGTAATTTTGTAACTTTCACACATGTTGGAAATGTCACTGTAAATCAGGCTTCAGTACCCTGTGCCTGCTCTTTTCAAGTCATAATATGCATTATGGTTTGCATGGATTTAAACTTTCTCTTCTCTTTTGGATTTCAACTGTTTGAATTCTGTTTAGCAGCAAAGTTGTAATTCAATTCGGTATTCAATAGTTAGACCTTTGACTTAGGGTTTTTTTTCTCTAAATATTCTCCTTTGTCTAATAGTTGACAAATATAACTGTTTGTTTCGCTTTTATTGAATAGTTTGGTGCTCAGAGACTTTCGAAAATGTGTTCCTTGCCACTCGTGACCACTCCAATACAAATTATTTCCCTTTCGTTAGACGATTAACCCATATAGTTGTTTGTTTCACTTTAATTGGGCGATTCAATGTCCGGAGACCTTGTTTCTTCCTGCAAGCGACCACTCCAATGCAAAGTATTTCAAAAAATGCTCAAGTTCACACGTGCGCACCGGGTTTTTCAAGCACTAGAAACTCAGTGGTTGCTTTGAATGTTTGTACTGTAGCGTGGATCATACAGCCTTCTCCCTTTCATGTGAGGGCTCCAGTTCCTGCCCCTTAGACACTCTTGAGGGGGTCCTCAACCCCAGGGGAATGAGCACATTGAATAGAAAAGAACAGGGCAGCCTTCCAGCACTGCTTCCTTCACATTTCCCATTCTGCTTCAGCGAGTCCCCACTCCCACGCCATGCTGTAGGATCCTCACTGTTTGGGAGATGGGAATGGGAGCTGCCTCCATCTCTTCCCAAGTTTCCCACAACATATCCAGAATATCCCTTGATTCTTGTCCATAAAAGAGCTTAAACAGTGAAAATCCTGTTGAGGACTGAGGGGTTTTCCGAATGGCAAACAAAGGCCCAGGGTATCATCTGATCCCAATTTTTCCCATCTTACTCAACTAACATTTGGAGTATGATCTTAAGAGTCTTGTTAATTCTTTCTACTAGACCATCTGTTTGGAGACGATACACTGAGGTTCTAAGGGTAGCAATATGTAATAGTTCTTTAACTTCCCCCATAAGCTTACTCATGAAAGTCGAGCCCTGATCCGTTAAGATCTCCTTCGGAAATCCTACCCTGGGGAAAAAGGGAAGTAGACGTTTCAAGATCTGTTGTCGTATTAGCTCGCAAGAGGAAGGCCCCTGGATAACGGATGGCATAATCTTCAATGACTAAGATTTATAATGTTACTCACCGTAGTGACCACCTTACTCCTAGTCCATAGTCCCCTTTCCTCCATACTTATGGGACATCCCTCCATCCTGTGGGACGGGACAGGAGCACTTTGTAAAAAGCATCACATTTTTCAAAAATATGTCCTCTTTTTACGCGGGGTACCGCACGCGGCCGTAACCCTGCCCTCCTTAGCTCCGCCCAGCGTATCGCCCATCAGTCCTTTTCTATCGCCAGGTCAGAGACCTTTAAGCAATAATAGAGGAACCTTATTAGAGGGGAAGTCGGGCGGGCGTATGGAGGAAAGGGGACTATGGACGAGGAGTAAGGTGGCCACTACGGTGAGTAACCTTATAATACTCCTACGTCCCATCCTCTTTCCTCCATACTTATGGGAGATTCCCAAGCACTCCTCGCAGGAATTACGGGTGGATGGAAAACTCCTTGCTGGAAAAGGTTTCAAAGCACAGCCTGGCCAAACTGAGCATCAGACCTGGAGCTCAGATCCAAGCAGTAGTGTTTACAAAAAGCCAATGGGGAGGCCCAGTAGCCGCTTTCGCGATGGTCTCCCAGGGGACATACTTTTGAAAGGCAACAGCAGCTGCCTTGCCCCGTACCAGGTGTGCGTGAAGACCTTGAACACCGCAAGATTCCATAATGCACGCAGCAATCCATCTGGAGATAGTCGCTTTGGAAGCTTGTTTACCCTGCGTGTTAGCGAAGGTCACCAGGAGAAGAACTCCTAATTTCAGATGTTCTGTCTAGATAGAACTTAAGAGCTCTTCGAACGTCCAGGCAGTGCAAAACCCTCTCAGCCTCTGAGGCTGGATCTGGAAAAAAGACAGGCAAAGAGATTGACTGATTCAGATGAATATCAGAGACCACTTTTGGAAGGAAGGAAGAAAGGATTCGTCCTCAGGACAATCTTATCCTTATGAAAAACCAGGAAGGGATGCTCCACCGACAGGGCCTGGAGCTCACTCACATGTCTTGCTGAAGTCACAGCGACCAAGAAGAACACTTTCCACATAAGGTGCTTAAGGTCTACAGTAGCCATTGATTCAAAAGGCTTATGGCACAATGCTTTAAGGACTACGTTCAGATCCCTTTTTGGATGCGCTTTGTGAACAGGAGGGTAAAGACGCACGAGACCCGCAAAGTGCCTTTTAACCAACGGATTTGACAGAGAAAAAGAGCACTGGTCCGTGGATAGGTACGCGGCGACTGGCGAAAGATAAGTCCTGCATGAGAAGACATGAATGCCCGATTCTGCTAGGTGAGAAACCAAATACAGCACTGTGTCGATCGTAGCCCCTCTGGGGTCCAGCTGTCTGGCTAAGCACCAGTGGCAGAACCGAAGCATTTGCTTCTGTATTGGGATCTCGTCGAGGGCTTCTTGGCCGCCTGAATAATGCGCATGTTATCAGCAGACAAGTTGAGGTGTTCTAAAGATCTGAACTCAGGCACCATGCAGCAACCTGGCCGGCCACCACGGTGCTATGAGCAGGAGAGAACAGCTCATTGTACCTCTCTGCTTGCAAAGCGTCTGATGAATCAGAGGCGGAAAGGCATAGGCCCTCATGTAGTGCCAGGGAATTTCGAGGGCATCCCCAAGAGAGGAGGCTCCCAGCCCGTTCCTGGAGGCGTACAGGGGAAGTTTCCTGTTTGCCGCCGTTGCAAATAGGTCCACTTCTGGAGTGCCCCAACACTGGGAGATTTGCAAGAGGACCTCCGAGTTCAGCTCCCACTCATAGCTGACCATTGTACGCCAGCAGAGGGCATCCGCAGTAATATTCAATCTGACCTGGGATGTGCACTGCCACCAGCCAGATGCCATGCTGAACCGCCCATTCCCACATCTGAATGGCAAGCTCCACAAGAGGAGGGTACTTGGTAACCCCTTGCTTGTTGATGTAATACATGAACGCTTTGAGCGCCAGGAAGATCGCCAGGAGCTCCAAGTGATTTATATGAAGGAGTTTGTCCTGCGACGACCAGCAATCGCAAACCTGAAGGTCCAATGTCGCACCCCACCCTAGAAAGGGAAGAGTCTTTTGTGATTGCCACTAGCGGGCCGGGGTCCTGAAAGGCCGCACCCACCGACAGATTGCTGAGAGACGACCACCAAACAAAGTACGCTCTCATGAAAGATGGAACAGGAATCATTTTTGAGTCTCGGTCCACTGCTTGGCACCATGCGAGAGGTGTCCACGCCAAGCATAAGGCCCCGGGCTGAGGTGTCGACATGGTGCACCGCGGCCTACATCATATCCTGTGCCAGGACCCTGTCATCTGACAATCCCGCTTTAAAATCCTCTAGTTTATTAGCGGGAATGAATTCCTCAAACTCTGACAGACCTTTCCACATTTTCATATTCATCCCCGCTAGTACCAGTTCTGCGTTAGCTTGACGTAGCTGCAGGGCTGAGTTAGCGAAGATCTTCCTCCCAAAGAGTCAAGAAGCTTGTCCTCTTTGGCCAGAATCTGTGTTGCTGCTGTAGAAGACGTAGAATGAGGTCTGGATTGTAATGTAGCAGCAGCCACCACCATGGAGGAAGGGGGCGGACACGACGCTAAGGCCACTCCTTCAGAAGAATGGAGCATATAACGAGCGTCATTCTTTTTGTTAACAAACAGTCCAGAGTGTGGTTTCGCCCAGACTCTACGGACCTCGGCCAAAACGTCCTTCTGCAAGAACAAACCGGTACGATCCAAAGGAGACCAGGTGAACGCCCCTGAAAGCACCCCTTTCTGAGGAGCGGGCACCTCGGATACTGGAACATCCAAAAGACACATGTCCAGCACCCGGTCGTGAAAGGCTCTAACCGAGCGGGGCTGGTCCTCGCTATCCTGATCCTCGCTGTCCTGATCCCCCTGTGTGTCGTCCGACACATCTGGTTCAACCTGCGCCACATCTGGCCCTGCTGAAGATTTGTCCACTGGAGACAATGGAGGCAAGGGAGGGCCGTGGTGATCCCAATTCTGTTGAGGGGGCGAAAGAAGGCGGTCACGTACCACAGACCTTCCAGTACCAGCTCTGCCGAGGATCCTCCACTAGAGGCTAATTCTGGGGAAGCCCCTGATGTGTCGAGCAAACACCCTAGATCTGCCAGTACTGGCTCTGCTGAGGTTTCTTGTTTCAAGGCTAGGATGGCACACAGGGACCCTGACTCCCCGGGGGAGACTATTGCTCCACTTGCTCCTGTGACGCAGTTCACCCCTGGTGTGTGATAATGGCAGCCCAACCTCCGCGGCCCACAGCAGCCATTTTGAATACCTCCCTTAAAGCAAGGTTTTACATCAACAAGCAGGGCGATACAGACTCTCCTTTCCTTGTGGATCTTGCCATACAAATTTGGACTGGGCCATCCAGTATATTGTTTGGCTCTAGGCTCTACACATCCCGTGTCCTCATTGTGACCGCAGATTAATTCAGTCACCAGTCGGCCTCGTTAAGAGTGTGGGATGAACAGCAATATCATCTCCAACTTTTCCAGCAATGGGGCACGCCCGAGGCGGTCCTCTTTGCAGCTTGTTGGACAACATGAAAGCTTATGCTTTCCCCTCATTGCCTCCTGTCTATTGGTTGCTCTGCAAGCACATCAAACCATTGCCAAAGCAGCTACGTGGGCTTTCCCATCAGCTTTTGGGTAAGTATTACTGCTTAGACCTGAGCTCCAGAGCCGATGCTAAAGTCAGCCAGGCTGTTCTTAAAAACCTTTTTCAGTAAGGAGGTTCCATCCACCCGTATTGCCTGTGAGGAGTGCTTGGTAATCTCCCAAATTTATGGAGGAAACGGGACGGGATGTAGGAGTATAACAAAGTTACTCACCGTAGTGACTATCTTACTCCTAGTCCATAGTCCTCTTTCCTCCATATGCCTGCCGGCTGTACCCTCTAATAAGTATCCTCTATTATTGCTTAAAGGTCTCAGACCTGGCAATAGAAAAGGACTGAAGGGCGATGCGCGGGCGGAGCTCAGGAGGGCGGGGTTACGGCCACGTGCGGTACCCCGTGTAAAAAGAGGACAATTATTTTTTTTCTTTTAATTTTATGCTTTTTTACAAAAGTGCTCTGGTCCCGTCCCACTGGACGCAATGTCCCAAAAGTATGGAGGAAAGGGGACTATGGACTAGGAGCAAGATAGTCAATACGGTGAGTAACTTTGTTACTATAGTATTGCCAGAGTACAAAGTGTATTATTGTGATGGTATATATAACTTTGAACCTTATTTATATAAAGAACTGTGTTTTCACTAACATAGTGTGTGGACATTCCTTTGTGGGTGCTTGGGGACTACACTGTACTTAAGAACCAGCCTGCATCACCTCCTGAGAGCTAAGCCTTGATTGCTCGCCACGTTTTACCAATTGGAGAATCTTGGCTGGGGTGCTCTGCGCTTCGACTCTGGCATATAGAGAGCAGGAGTACAGATAACCCCCCTCCAGTCTTTACACTGGTGGCAGCAGTGGGAGGCGTATGGTTTTAAGAATCAGTGTGTAACCTTGCCACTTACAAAATATCTACACTTTGTGAATTTGAGGTTTAGTTGTGTACTAGATAACTACATTACAAGCAATGGAATCTATTGCAAATGGTAAATTGACTAGGATGAGCTTAGAGATTATCCAGAGTGCTTGTGAAGCCAGGGAGTTAGACTTTGAGGATAAGTCTAGGGCTGAGCTGATAGCTGCCCTGGTGGACTACCAGACAGATTGTGAATCTCTTGTTGAAGGGGGGATGCAACCAATGAGGACCCTGCCCCTGGTGTTAGTGAATCTGGTTCTGGGAATGCCACCACTCCTGCGGCCTCTGATCCGACCTCCAGCAATGTTTCTTCAGGGAATTCCTTGCAACTTGAATTATTGAGCATGGAATTGGCCTTTGACTATAGAAAGTTGGAAACTGAAGCTAAACTTCAGGAAGAGGAGTTGTCACAGCAAGTGATACTCAAAGATAAGGATCTTGAACTTAAAAACAAGGACACTGAATGTCAGAAAATCCAGCTATAGAAACCTAGAGTGGAGATTCCAGCGAAACCAGTTGAGTGTGTAAGGTCCCCAGCCACCAAGTTTATAAAAGATTTGGTTGGTGTGTATGTGGAGGGTTCTGATATCCTTCAATGGATTGAAGCATTTGAGATGGCTTGAGGAATCCATGATGTTGATAAGAGATTGGGCTGTTTGTTAAGCAGAGTGCCTCAGACTGGATATGACTGTATTCTGAAACTGAGTGTGGAAGAAAGGGGTCAGTATGAGTGTATGAAGTCTACTTTGATTGCCGAGTTTGGCAAGACACCTACGCGATACTCTAAAAGGTTCAGGGAATTTAAGAAAAGAGAGAATGTGTCTTGGATTGACTGGGTGAGTGCTGCACATATGAACGTGATGGAGTGGATTGATGGTTACAAAGTGAAAACGTTTGTTGAATTGTCCCACCTTTTTGTTTTTTGAGCATTTTTCTGAAGCCTGTTCACCAGAGCTGTGACAGTATGTTGCGGACTAGAACATTTTAGATCCCTTTAAGCTGGCCAGACTGGCTGATAAGTGGGTCTACCACCGGGTGTACCCTAAGGACAGTTGGAAGGACAAAGAAAGGGGGACAAAGAAGCAATCAGTCGGGTAAACCAAAACCTTCCTCTACTAAGACCCAAAAACCTAGTGGGGATAAGTCCTATGTGGGTGGGAGTAAAAGTAGTGGTCCACCTGTTGCAAACAGGCTCCCAGTTGTTCCAGTACCGTACCCTGCATTCCTGGCACTTGTTGGGACTGTGGGGCTCTGGACCACAAGAAGGGTGACCCCAAGTGTAAAGGTAAGGCACTTGGAGTCCAGGCTGTCAGCCTGACATACCCTTAACCCATGCCTTAGGTGGAGGCCACTGTCCTCCCCTCCTCTACAGGGATCGCATTCGGTGCTCCTGCAGTGATTTCCCTAGTGTCCCTTGGGGCCTGGGACCAGTACGCAAAAGTACTGGCTAGAATCACATAGAATACCTGTAGGTTTTTGAGCAGTGTCTTCTTGAATGACCAGCCTTCTACTTGCTTGAGAGACACTGGGGCAAGCATGACAGTGGTGGACAGGACCCCAGAGGACTATGTAGGTGCTCCTCTGAGAACCACCAGGTTAGCTGGTGGGCCTCCCAAATTATCACCTTTAGACTTAGTCAACATTACGATTGGAGACAAGACAGCGAAGCTTCCTCTCCTGGTTCTGGACAACGTGCCTGCTAACATTTTGTTAGGCAATGAAATGGTGGAAATGGGGATGATTGCGGATGGTCTTCCCATGGCTGCTGCGGTGGTCACCCGATCACAGGTCACACCGGGTCCGGTTGAGAGTCTGGTACCCACGCCGACTGGGGGACACCCAAGGCAAGGAGGAGGAAGAGCAAGAAGGCCACCTCTGCAAAGGGGGCTCCTTCTCTTCCTGCTGCTTCAGCAGCACCTACTGGGATTAATGCTCCGGACGGGCTCGGTCCAGTGGTGAACCCAAACTCGACTCCTGAGGGAGAAGAGGCAGAAGACCCTCCTGCGGGAGAGGTGCTCAACCCAGAGGATCACCCCGACCTTCAATGCCTGCTGGCTGAAGGGGGGGCCCATCTAGGGGAGACTACAGTAAGGGACAGAGGGTCTGAGGAAACGGGCCCTGTCCAAGGCACAGGGAGAAGTGCCTAGGACATTCTGGATATATTGGGAGGGTGAGCTCCTTGTTAGTGAGCCCACTAAACCTGAACCTGGTGCCCTCAAGAGGTTGGTGGTACCCCAGGTGTGCAGGCCCTTCCTACTGCAGTTGGCGCATGAGGTGCCCTTGGCTGGTCATCTTGGGACCAAGAAGACAAAGCAAAGGCTCTCTGCCATTTCTACTGGCCACGGATGGGAGTAGAAGTGGAGTCCCACTGCAGGACCTGCCCAACTTGTCAGTTATCTGGCAAGACTGAAGGCAGTGTCGTTGCCCCACTGCAGCCATTGCCAGGGGCTGGCACACCGTTTGAGAGGGTGGGCATCGACATTGTCGGTCCCCTTGACCCTCCCACTTCAGGTGGACATCGGTTCATCCTGGTGTTGGTTGATCATGCCACCAGGTACCCTGAGGCTATACCCCTTTGGATTGCTACTGCCAGGGTGGTTTCCAGGGCTCTCCTGGGCATTTTCACAGGAGTTGGATTCCCCAAATAGGTTGTCTCTGACAGAGGATCCAACTTCATGTTGAGTTACATGTGGAAAGAGTGCTGGGTAACCTACAAGTTCTCCACCTCTTACCACCCCAAGACCAATGGTCTGATTGAGAAATTTAACAAAACTCTCAAAGGCATGCTGGGAGCTTTGGAAAAGCCCCTAACTAGGAAATGGGATCTCTTGCTGCCATGCCTGCTGTTCGCTTACAGAGAGGTACCTCAAGAGGGTGTTGGTTTCAGCCCCTTTGAGTTACTCTTTGGACATCCCGTGAGGGCGCCCCTTGCCTTGATCAGAGCAGGTTTGGAAGCCACCCCTTCAGGTCCTGCCAAGCAAGTGGACGACTATGTGTTAGGCCTCAAACAGAAGATGACACAGATGATGGGCCAGGCGTCAGCGAACCTTAAGGCAAGCCAGGAATTGAACAAATACTGGCAGGATCTTAAAGCGTCACAAGTGGATTGGATTCCAGGACAGGAGATCCTTGTGATGGAGCCTACCATGCCTAGAGCTGTGGCAGATAAATGGACTGGACCCTTCCGGATAATTTCAAAGATGGGTGAAGTCCATGATCTGGTTGACATGGGAGTCCCTGAGGAAGCCCCTCAGGTATTCCACTTCAACAGGCTTAAGCCTTTCCATAGGCGAGCAGAAGTCTAATTTCTCTTGCTAGCTTCAGAGCAAGAAGAGGATGAGAGTGAGCCCCTTCCTGATTTGCTGCATAGCAACCCACAGGATGGCTCAGTGGAGGGAGTGCATCTCTCTCCAGATCTGACACCAGAGGAGCAGAGGGCCTGCAGGGCTTTGTTCCAGCAGTATGCCCCTCTGTTTTTGCTGACACCAGGCCTCACTCCATGGTGTGAGGTCACGAAATTGACACTGGTGACAGCGTACCTGTCAAAAGCGGACACTGTGAAGAACCACATCCAGGCTGAGGTTGCCAAGATGTTGGATCTGGGTGATGAGCCCTCAACCAGTCCCTGGTCCAGTCCAGTGGTCTTTGTCCCCAAGGCGTGTTCCCAGGCTGGTACCAAGGATTGACGGTTCTGTAAGGACTACAGAACGGTCAATGCCGTCACCAAAACTGACGCACACCCATTGACCAGGGCTGATGAGCTTGTGGACGCCATAGGTGCTGACACATTTTTTAGCACCTTTGACCTTACCTCAGGCTATTGCAAATAGCTCTGACGGACCATGCCAAGGAGAAGACTGCATTTTCAACACCTGAGGGGCTCTACCAGTTTAGAGTCATGCCTTTTGGGTTGAAGAATGCCCCTGCCACCTTCCAGAGATTGGTCAATCATGCTCTCAGTGGGCTGGAAGCCTTTTGTGTGGCTTATTTAGACGACATTGCCGTCTACAGTTCCACTTGGGAAGAGCACTTGACACATCTGGGTAGATTGTTGCAGGCCTTGAAAAGGGCCAACCTCACTATCAAGGCCACCAAGTGCCAGATAGCCCAGGGGAAAGTCACGTATCTTGGTCATGAGGTAGGAAGGGGTCAACCCCACCTCTCCCCAGTAAGGTACAGGATGTACACGACTGGGAGACTCCCACTACTCAAACCCTGGTAAGAGCCTTTTTGGGCCTCACTGGGTATTATCGCAATTTCATAGCGAACTATTGAACCATAGCTGCCCCTCTGACAGCTCTGACTTCGCCCAAACAACTGAGGAAGGTTAATTGGACCAAAGACTATCAGGACGCCTTTATTGGCTTGAAGGAATGTCTGTGTAGAGTATCTGTGTTGTGTGCGCCTGATTTCAGCGAACCCTTTATCGTCCAGACGGATGCCTGTGAAACCGGATTTGGAGCTGTCTTGTCCCAGTTAGATGACAAAGGGAGGGAACATCCAATCATATTCATCAGTAGACAACTCAAGGGTAGAGACCTTGGGTGGGGTACTGTTGAAAAGGAATGTTTCGGTATAGTTTGGAGCCTTAGGCGTTTTAGGCGCTACCTTACAGGGTCTACCTTCAAGGTGCAATCAGACCATAAGTCCTTAAAGTGGTTTATGCAGATGAAGGGTGAAAACCCCAAACTGCTCTGGTGGTCCATTAGCCTGCAAGGGCTAGACTTCACCATTGAGCATAGACCAGGGAAGAGTCACGATAATGCAGATGGCCTTTTCAGAAAGTATGTTGACCGTCTGGATGAGGGTGTACATTTCATGGGATATTCGACCACCCTAACCTCAGTCTTGGGGGATGGGGGGGAGCGACTGTGATTCTGGAAATGCATTGGAGAGGCAGTGCCTCTCTGTTCTTGTTCTGTAGTCCTTTTTCATTTGTGTTCTGTATTGTTTTCTGCCCAGCAGTCCATGTGGGACTCCTGGCAGTGCAGCTCTTCCTCTTTTTGGTTTGGTGTACAGACCCTTGGGATACCCTTATGGCACCCATGGGTGGGGGTACAACAAGGCATGGGCTGGTGGCAGCTCCATGCTGAATTTGACAGGTGCTCTGAGTAGCCTCCATTTTGGGATACCTAGGCCCTGCCATTAGAATCAGTTGATTCCTGATAGGCGACAAGATGGCCCCTGTGGCCTGTTGCTTTCTATTGCCTGTTACCTTGTTTTCCCAAAGTCCTGGGATGCCCTGAGTCTGTCCCTTCCCCCTGACTTGCTGTTGGGTGGAAGTTCCATATATGGTAGTGTGGGGAAGTCCAGGCCAGACTGGCTGGAGCCTTCCCAGTGACTGTATGTCGTGGGTACACCCTTGGGGTGGTACCTGGGTGAATGGAGTGTGTGACCAATATGCAGTTCTTGTTATGGGTGTCTGGTATGTGATGCAAAGACTGAGACAGCCCTGCCCGAAACTGGTATGGATTCAGTGTGGAGTTCTGAATGGCTGGGTACTTGTCCCAATACACATTCCTTGTTGTGAGTGTCTGGAGGGAGGAGAATGGCCTGAATGCACTGTGAGCCTGATTGGCTGCCTGCCTGCATGAATGCCCTTCTGGATGATTCGTTGCCGGAGTGTGACCCAGCAGACTAAATGAGACCAAACAGTATATCTGGGGACCTCTCACTGATGAAATTGTTCAGAAGCTGAAGTTGATACTTGATGCTTAACCTTGAAGCCCGCTGGAAAACGAAGAATTGGTGCTGCTGTCCTTTGCTAATATGAAAGCTGTGTGACTGTCAAGGAACTGATCGAAGAGAGGGCCTGGCTAGGAGACCTCTTCCCGAGCTCTTACCAAGGTTCCCTGGAAGTCAGTCCTCAAAAGGCTGCTGACCAGAGACGGGGACCGCCACGGAATCACGAAGTGAAGCGCCCCGGATATTGAAGTCCATCACTGTCGATGATGAACATAGTCGACCGGATCTGCAACGCTCCATTGCCTAAGAACCTTAGCAACAAGGACTCCCTAGCTCAGCGCTGACGACCGAGGAGAATCCGCCAGTGGGTTCCCCGCCACCCGAAGACCACAGAGATGCCGACGACCTGATGCCCTTGCTGGGCCAAAGTTCTTCATTAACTCTTTGCGGCAATGAACTATCGTCGTCGAGGTGCACCGCACACCTCAGCTTGCAGGATGTTTTCGACTGATCGTCAATGAGCACCGCAAGAACCGAAGCTGCTGCCTCAACGACAGTGTTGACCTATTTCTTCACCGAATCTCTGACCTGTGGCTCCTGCCTTAAAGGGAGTGCACTCAAGAAGGGCCTTTCGACGACTCATCGAAGAACTCTACGGAACCAGGTACTTTGGTGTTGTGGAACCTTTTAGAAAGGAATCGAGACTATATTGAGCATAATTGGACTTGGGCTTGTCAAATGCACTTTATTTACAGGTTGCCCAGGTGGGGGGATCCTCGCACAGAACTGTCTAATGGTAGTGGGATAGACTGTTCTGCCATTGCTTGATTTAACTTGCATTCTTTCTGTGGTCCTGTCAGGTTTCACCAGTGACACTCTTTAGACATGTGGATTGAGTTTAGAGATTGTTACATATCTTTTCTCTGTTCATGTTAGTTGGGCCTTAACACATTCAATTCAGAGTGAGGTGGATTTCCCAAGCCAAGATGGTGGAGGCGCTCAGGGATTCCTGATTTGGCTGAAGCTTAAACAAAGGGCAGGATTGAATATTTTTAACTGCCTTTCATCAAGATTTTCAAGGAGTTTGATCCTGTAATTTATTTCTCTGGTCTTATGGCCCTAGTTTCAGTGAACTATGTCAAGAAGATAAAAATAATAATAAAAGAACAAGATCGTGTGGAGAAAATCAAGCATGAAGACTTGGATCTTAATCATCTCTTCAGATAAATTGCCTCCATTTTTAATAAGGAGAAATAATTAGAGTTAAATAGTTTTCAGGGTTGCATCAAATAGTTAAACTCTAATTTAGCTTTTAATCTACTTGTTTCCTGTTCTGTTTCCCTTTTGTGTGCATTTTTGAGTGGAAGGAGCTATTGCAAAGGTGCGAGGATTGCCGGATCGTATTTTGTTCCGCGTTTCATGCGTTCTTTCTTTTTAGGGATGCATGTTTGATTGGACCATTTTTCTGTTTGTTCCGGAATCCTTTTGGAAGCGGAGGTGTCTTGATTCGGTAGCAGGTTAGCAGTGCCAAGAGGTAAGGTGTTTTTGTTTACGCGGTGAACGTATTAATTTCTACGTTCGTCCGCGAGTCGTTAGTTTCATTTTGTGGATTTAGTGTTGCGCACAACAGTTCTTCCTGTTTTTGCTAACGCAAGTGTATTTTGGCTAAGACACGCGCAGCGCGTGTCATCAACGTTCATAATCATTTTACCTGATGACGTGCTCTGCGGTTTCCCTTGGTTTCCTCACAAGAACATTAATATAACCAAGGAACTTGCTGCACTACTGCATCTTTTCAATGAACTTTGTTTTTTACTTTTGATCTTAGGAAATAGCGGTGATTGTTAGGATATAAGTTGAGATATTATTTTTGTAATTTAGTGGGTTTTAAAAAGGTCATAAATGGAGCCATAAGGTAAATTAAAAATAGGTAAATGGACTACTCAGTTTGTCAATTCTAAATAAAATAAATACTTGCACCATAAAGAACAGCCTTAGTAGCTCAAACTTAGTAATTAGTAACCTAGGATAAGGAAGAGAATTCTAGTTCAAGAGATTACTAATCTTAAATCCGCAATAAGAAGAAAACAAACTTAATTTTCCTTTTATGACTGCCCAACATACCAGAGACTTAGTTGGATAAAAGACATCAGTCAGTTTGATGAAAAAATACCTTTAGTACTCGCCACATTGTAAAAGTATTATCGTGGAAGAGAGTAATTCATCAGCATTCTACTTTTGAAAGACAGTTGCAGATCAGGAGGATTCAGGTTGTTTGTCCTCTAGCTAAGTACACCTATACTGTTCTCTAGGATTTTGCAGAGTAATTCTCAGGTACTGTATGTATCTAATGGATTGTGAATAGGAAGGGAGACTTGCCAAATTAGTTACCTAATGTCCTTTTTTCACTTTCATGCAGATGTCCATCCTAAGGAAGAGGAGTGCCAGTGTCGTTATAGTTTTGTCCCATTTCCCCTTTCCCCCAGGGGTGTCCTGAGTTCAGCTGTAGATCTCAATCAGTTGCACACTAGACACTTTTGTGGGTCTGTGGGGTTCAGCAGCTTCCGAGGAACTTGAAGACAGGACCTGACCGGTCCATCATTGATTCATCTTATAACCTGATTTGTATGCTATTTGGGGCTGTTAGCCGTGGACGCATTTCAAGGGAATCAATAGTAAAAGTGGAACCATGTTAATCTGTATGTATTTGCCATTATAGTATTTGCCAGAGTACAAAGTGTATTATTGTGATTATATAAATAAGGTTCAAGGTTATATATACAAAGAACTGTGTTCTCACTAACGTAGTGTGTGGACATTCCTTTGTGGGTGCTTGGGGACTAACTGTACTTAAGAACCAGACAGCATCACCTCCTGAGAGCTAAGCCATTATTACTCGCCACGTTTTACCAATTAGAGAATCTTGGCTGGGGTGCTCTGTGCTTCGACTCTGCCATATAGAGAGCAGGAGTACAGATAACCTCCCTCCAGTCTTTACACATACCAACAAGAGGGTCAAGCTTATGCAGTACGACAGGCTGAGAGCAGCGGTCTCGGCACAATGGCCGGTATTCCGATCAGAACCTCCTGAAACAGAGGAACTGGCTTATATAGCCAACTCCATTGGCGGGCATGGGATACTCTCGACACTGTACAAAATGCTACTTCATAAGCAGGCACCTCAGACCCCAAGGGCAAAGTCCAAATGGTCAGAGAATGTGGGGGTTGAACTGTCGGATGATCAATGGAAGCTTATGTGCACACACACTAAGAATGTGTATCTCAATTTCAGATTCAGGTGTATGCAATTAAAGCTTTTGAATGAACAGTATTATACCTCCAAGAGACTTGGTGAAATCAATCATAATGCTATGCACTGTTGTCCTAGGTGTCACTGCCCTAGAGCAGATCACATGTGCGTTATAAATAACCAATTACAATATGTTTTGGTCCTGTGTGCGGTTGGATGCATTCTGGGACTCTGTTTTAGAAACCCTACCGGGAGTTGTTGATGCCCCCCCTGCCCTGTGCTCCTCTAGGTGCGTTATTTGGTCTGGGGAAAAGTTTTCTGAATAAAAGACTTTGTCAATATTGGCTGCATGCTGGTGAAAAGATGTATACTCTTCGGAAGGGTTCCATGTAATAATGTCGCCACAAAAATCTCGCCATGCAAAAATATCGGCGGAAAATGGCCGTTTTTGTGGCAACATTATTGCATGGAACATTCGGGCGACACCCCCGCAACCCCCAAACTTTTTTTTTTGCCCCTGTCCCCATATATATGGTCACCCATATAATATCGCCACAACCTTTTCCCGGCGATATTATTTATGGCGACCATATATATGGGGATAATATTACCTGATACCCTCGGAAGGAAGAGCAAAAGCCTGCCTAATACAAAAGCGTGGCTGGTGGCGCTCACCAGGGCCCAGAATGATGAGTAACTTTACATTGAGTCCTTAACCCACATATCCCGCATGAGGGATATGTGGTCTAAGTTTAAATCCAATCGATCAGCCCTCCCCTCTGACAGATGCTCGCTGTTTTGCTGTATGTACATCCTTGCGATGAGATATGCATAATATACCTGGTTGTACTCTCCGACATGCCCCCTGATATCCTTTGTTGTAATCTTTGTATTATCTCTCCTCATTGAAACAGTATGTATTCCATTGTACTCTGCCTCTAATGCCAAATAAATAACGGTTTAATAAAAAAGAAAGAAAACGAAGAAACGTGTACTACAAACATGGGGGTCAGACAGACCAATTGACAAAGCACATTTAGTGTCGGAAAATAATGGCCACCATGTGATTTCCATTAACTTGCAAACTGTCCCTGCATCTTCTACTTTGAAGGACTTGCTCTAGAACGGTCTAACTCAAGGGAAATCAGTCTGTTTATTCAAACTGCGATTTATGTAGTAATGGGTGGTGGAGTGGTGTCCAGTCCGGGCCAGGGGTTGAATTTGTTGCCAGTAATGCACCTATTGGAAAGAATATCTAGATCCCACAGTGTTCCCAGAACCGGCAGGTAACAAGGAATTCAGGCTTGCCCCTTTCAGGGGTCCAGTGGGGAGCAGCAACTAAGGCAAATCGGAGTGTAATGTGCTTATAGGAAAATTGTCAGAGGTTAATACAGAAAAAGGGGGGGGGGGAGTATATGGGCCCATCCGGCTTACAGTATCTTAAAGGGAGCGTACAGCACTGATAATTGCTTTCATGCCATTATGAAACCGGAAGTTATGTCTTTCAAGCCTGACAAGAGCGTGCTGCCTGAAGTTCCAGACGAACGAGCCACTAAGACGAACAAGAATTTAGTGATCAGTCCATACCGGGATGCTGCAGCAAGGGTGTTTAAACAGAGCAAACATTCTGGCAATTGTTGCAGAGATTCCAAACTTAAGAGCACTCTCCACAAGGGACATAGATAGAATTGAGTTTGCGGACATGGTAAAAACAGACAAGGTTATCTTACATATCGGCTGAAGAATTGGGTGTGGCATCATTTTACAAGAAAGCCCATCTCTGAGCCAATTGGTGTTTGAGATTGTGAAATGTATAGACCCAATTTTACAGCGGCTGGGTATTTTCTTTAGCCCAGGGGGCCCGCAATATTATTTTTCTCAAATCTTATATGAGCTCAGGGAGAATGGTTTCCTTCAATCATAACGAGGGGGAAAGAAGGCTCGAACATGAGGATTGGTCCTGGATGGCTACAGCGCTGAGGGGGCTGGTAACCCTATGGTCAATAATAGTTATTCATGTCTTCAAAGCAATTGATGGGTTAAAGGTCCTCTCATGGAATACAGAGGAAATCATATGTTTACCAACACTGAGATGTTGAGTATAGTAGGATCTCATCGGCTCGTAATGCTGCAGGAATCCTCACTGATTCCGATACTAGGTGGATACTGTGTTTTTGTTCAGGAAGCAAGACCTATTAATGTAGGGCGTGTGCCAGGTGGTTTTCCACCAACTATTCAAACGTGTCAAGGTGTAGGGCTAGTAAAGTGGCAGATTTCCCATATGGGATTCTGGTGATCGAGATTAAGACAGAGGAGTGTGCTATTACGTCCTTATTGTTAAATATCTAATGGCATGAAGGACTGGGAAATTTGGATTTGATTCTTGATCTTCTAATGGAGTTTACTTTGAAATGGAAATGTGAAAAATATAATGGGGTGGTCTTACTTGCTGTAGATTTAAATTCCTCATATATTGTGAAACGACAACACTGATGAGGACGGGAACAAAGCCCTTATACCCATGGGATCTACGGGAAAGATGCATATGGTAGGAACTGGTGTTCCTGCTGGTCATCCTTAGGTCTGCACATTCTAAATGGATATGTTCAAGGTTATTGTCCTAGTAAACCAACATGGCATAGGGGTAACAATCTACCTTGCACGATCTGCTGTTTGCTTACAATGTATGTCAATGTTTTAATTACCTAAAAGATATATGAACGACCTGGAGCGATCACCATATGTTTCAGGCTGCTTTTGATATTGCGCTGGGGAAAGATGAAAAGGGTGCCCCTGTGGGAATACTGGCCAGTCGGGGAAAAAATAGGGTAATATGGAGGGAAGGCAACATTTGCCTTTTTAATGCTAATATGGGTGCATTAGGAGTAGGACCACCTATGAATGGAAATTGGTGACATTCAATTTCTGTAATTACGAACAATCGATTAATGCCATTATAAACGAGACTTTCCCAACTTCTAATGGATCGAAATCAAGTAAAATGCACTCTAAAAAACACCAGCTTGTGTTTGACGCGAATCTTCCGAACGCCAAAAGAACTATGCGAGCAGAAATTAAGAAAATGTATAAAACCCTTATTCCCCATGAGGGATCCTTCTTGTTTAAGAAAGCCAAACAGTGCTATAATAATGATCTTAAACAGCATTGTGCACTTTTATTGCAGAAGGATGCTCACACAGTGATTTGAAATCTTAAAATCCAGAAATATCTCAGGCTTCTGGGAAATTATAAAGGCACAAGAATCATGCCAAGCGGAACTGCTGTTTAAAGCTGTTGCAGAAGCGGATTGCGTTTCCAGTTATGAGGCTCTATATTCAAATAAGGGTAATATACCAACATCCCTGGTGTACAGTTTGAAGGGTATTCAGGCTCAATGGTATTTAAATGTCAAACATGGGTACGTTTTGGAGCTTCATAAACTAATTAGTGACTCTAGGGCTCTGGGCCCTTATCGACCCTCAAACAAAGTTTTTAAAGAAGACCCTATCATGTGGTCTAACACACTTTCTATTTTATTTAAGAATATAGCAATGACAGAGAGGTTCCCAGAGTCTTGGAGGACCTTGTACGTTATCCACTTTTTTAAGAAGGGCTCAATGATCGATCCCCAAAACTACTGCCCAATTTCTATAGTGGATGCAGACAGAAAGGTCTTTGCGTTCCTTCTATTTTTGCATCTGGAGTCTTGGGCTAATGAAATGGGTAGAATGAATAAAAGAAATGCTAACTGGTTTTAGAAAGGGCCACAGCACCAATCTGAATGGATTTATAGTTGCATTTCTACAGGACGCAGCCTGGTCCAAAAAATTGTCATCAGTCTTTGTTGCGTCAATCGACCTGTCTACCCCTTTTGAACGTGCGAATAGCAAATTATTATGGGCCAAATTGGCACAGTGGGGGAACCTTGACCACCTGCTAAGATTGATCATAGGGCTGCAGGACTCTTCTGCGATCCAGGTCAGTCTGAGTAGGGAGGGTTGCCTATCTCTTAGGATTGTGACGGGCTCAGGTCTGAGGCAGGGAGGCATTTTGGCACCCTGCCTCTTTAACCTTTGTTTCAGATGTAGAGTACTATTTCAGTCTAGTTTCATTTGTTTCTCCCAAGATAGGTTAATTTAATATAATTTTGATGGCTTATGCAGATGTTTTATTATTTGACCGCATGCCTAGAGACTTGCAGCGGCTCATGTCTGCTTTTTCCCAATTTGCAAAAGATAATTTCTTTATAGTAAATCCTGGGAAAACTAAGATATTACAACTTGCTAGGAATCGAAAATAGTGTCCATTCAAATGGAGTTAGTCTGTCCCGGTGGAGAGCTGGATTTACTTAGCTTTTCCCAAATGTGGCCAACCTCAGAAAGAGTGCTTATGTAAATGGTTGTAAATAAGGTAAAGAACTTGGGAACATACCTGGAAGCTACCTTGAACACAGGTGCCCAAGTAGATGCCATTGTGTAAAATACTCCATATTATTTGAGAGTGCTAAGGCAGGTGGCCCCACTAATCTCTAAAGACAATCGAGCAAAATTGGTTAGGGCCGTCATTCTTCCGCTAGTGGACTATTGCAATGCCTTACTGGGTGGTGCCAGTAAGGAAGACATCTTCAGATTGCAAAAAATACAAAATGCGGCTATCCGTATAATCTATGGCATGAAACGTAATGAACCTACCACCTCTGCCAGGAAGAAATTGCACTGGCTGCATATATCGGCCAGGATCTCCTTTAAACTCCTGGCTCTATGCCATAAGTGCATTCATGGATCAGCACCTAGTTACCTGAAGGAAAAAGTCTCCATACATAAATCTACTAGAGACCTTCGATCTAATTCAGCCCACCTCTTGAACGTGGCTAGAGTCAAGAGAAAACAGGGAAATGGACGCTCCTTCCCAGTCTTGGCCGCACATGCATGGCATGATCTACCAGAAATACTTAGGGAACAAACGGACCACCTAGCCTTTAGGAAATCTCTGAAAACGATGTTGTTTATGTAAGCTTCCATCACAGCTGCCATGTCTCTTCTGTTTCTTGTTTGTAAGTAAGCACCTGGACGCCCTAGGGCTTTTGGCGCTATACAAATGTTATAACATGTAATTTGTTGAAGCAAAAAGCCAGTATACTGGTAAATCGGATATTGACTATTAATAAGAAATATGGAAGATACTCACTAAAGCCAGTATTGAATTTTTAGGGGGGAAAAGTTATCCCTAAAATTATCTATGGGGCGGAACTGCTTGGTTTATGGGATTTTGAATATCTAGATAAAATTGAAGCATTGCCATAGCAGAAAGTCCTAGGAGTCCCAAATGCAGCCGCTGTGGCTGCCATTTGTTACGAGCTCAGACATAACCTTTCTTCACACAAGGGTGAAATGGAGGCTTTTGTGTTTTTACCAGTCTGTCTGTTTTTCTTTAGCAGAATCCCTCTATGATGAGTTGAAACTTTAATTGTAAATTATTTTAATGTATTTACTCCCTTGAGTGTACATTGTGATCGTTATCTATGTGTTATTGGGAAAGGGGTATTGAGACTTGGCATCTTGGCTCACACCTAGGCACTGTGAAGCATACGTTATACAGAATGGACTGGTATAACACTCTCGATAAGTATCATAGCTATTCTTCTTTAGTTGACCTGCAGTCTGAGCATAAGCAATGGGGAATAGTTGCCCCTTATTTGATTATCTTCCCCAATAGATATTATTGGGAACATTTTCTTCGATTTTATGGAACTTGTACTATTCAAAGAAGATAATGTTAAGGCGCAAACTCATAACCGAGGAAGAAGCCTGTTGTTGGTTTTGTAATGACAAAAGCGAATTTGAAACCCTGAAACACTTGCTGACCCATTGCAATGCATTTGTATCCCTTTGTGTTGCTAATTTTTGGAGTCTTGCCAGTTTATCTAGTGTGGATGCTGATCTACTCTGGCTGAGATGACTCCATGGATTTCCAACCTCAGTGGGTATTGCAGTGACAGGATTTAGTAGTACGATTTTAAGGATGAAGATTGTATTGATGATTGGTTTTATTGTGTCTTTAGGACAGATTTTAACAAATTTAATGTTGACATGAATGTGTTTAAGTTTTTCTAGACTTTTCTTTTTTTTTATTAAGGCATTTGATGAATTGATTGTGATCAAGATGTCTTTTTTTTCTTTCCTGTTTTCTATCATGTGGCATTTGTAAAGGTTTATTTTTTTAACCAAATAGAATTTAAAAAAAAATAGCATCTGTTTCAGAACTGGAATTGGCTTATGGAGCCACAGTCCAAGTTGATCTCCAATCATATTCAGGAATCCCTGATTGGGCGGATGAATTAAGTGCACCACCTGGAGGGACTTACTGTTTTTCGCGCCCTTCTCTTCCATAGGTTTCAATAACGATATTCCTAGGAATACCGTTGTAAAGCCCATTGCCTCCAGCTTCAGACACGGAGACTATGGAGTTGTCAGGACAAAATGGACAACACCAATGTCTGGTCTGGGAACTTAGAGCTATCATCTTCACTTTACTCAAGTCCCTTCTTCCTTCTATTCAGGAAAAGGAGATGCAGATGTTGACATAGAAACGTTTTATATATTTCTTAAAAAAGTAGGGAAGCAATCCTTTGCGTCCTCCCTGCCTCCTAATGGAGCAGATTTGACAGTGGGCACCCAGACCATCAATTCCTGATCACAGTCCACTTGGAGGGAGAGAAGAATGTGATGGTGGATTTGCTGGGCAGGCTATTGTATGCTCATCATGAGTGGGAGTTGAGCCAGTCTGTTGCATGGAAGATGTTCATCAGATGGCGGCATCCACAAGTGGACCTGTGAATTACTCAGCAGAATGCTCTATGCCCTCTTTATGCCACCTGGTTCGGAAGAGTAGGGAAACTACACAAATGCTATTTTCCTAGACTGGTCCAACAAGACTCTATGTGCCTTTTCTCCACTTCCACTCATACATCAAGCTCTTTAGAAGTTTAGGAGCTCCATGTCACTCAACAATGATCCCGATTGCTACTTTCTGGTTGCTTCAGATTTTATAGCTTTTCCTGCTTCTTCTGTGTACGCAGGTAATCCCAACCAGTTGTAAAGGAGGGGAGAGAAATACCTGCTTATTGTAACTTGATGATGTCTGTACTTTCCTACTTATCATGTATTTGTAACTAAGTTGAGTATATTCTTGTTTGTTGCGCCCAGATGCCCCAGGGTATGGTGCGCTATATAAATAATAAACTAAACTAAGAGAATCTGAATTAACAGGAAGATAATTTGTTCATATACTCACCATTGTAACTATAGAACTCTTATTCTACTTGCCTCCATATAACCAAGTTCTTGGTGCTCTTTTGTTTTTGGCACATAGGGTACATTGGTTTGGGTTTTTCTGGTCAGAGGAAATGCGGGCGATCTTCAAAGCAGACTATTGAGATGACCAGTGAGGTGTCAGTGTTGCATGGAGAGACAGTAGTCGAGTATGAGAATGGGTATTCGTTTTAGTGGAGTGATAAATTGGATGGGAAACATTTTCCTGATGTTTGGTAGGTTGGGGTTTTGCAGCGGTAGAAATTATGAATTGGTTGACTTTGAGATCATTGTCGAAGAGGATACCAAGGCTGTAAGACTTAAGGGATGTCCTGGAGAAAGGATAAGGGGAGTAGGGAAGTGGGTCCTGGTAGATAGATGATTTGCATGAGTTGAGCATAAGATCATGATACGCCATCCAGTGGTGTGTTGTCAAAGTCATAGATATTAGAAAAGAGATTAGGGTAAAAGTGGGAAAGAAGATGATCCCAGGTACCTGTGAGCATGTGGTAGGAGAACTCTTTGGATAAGATGAGCTTACCAAGAGATTTGGAGTCCTGATCAGTCTGCTAAGAAGAGAAACATTGGGCACTCCCAGTAGGTGATGGGTTGGATCATACATATTTGTGTTTCAGGAGATGACGAGTGAATGGCCAGAAAGGTAAGCCTGCAAGGCAGTGTCTTGGAAGACGAGATGGGAGTGGGTAAGAAGGAAGAGGGGTAGTCAACGGTGTCAAATGCCACAGAAAGGTCAAGCAAAGTGAGGAGGAAGTTGAGTTTTAAGTAACAGAGATTAGTAAATATATTTTTGTCAGTGAGATTTTAGTTAAGGGAATGCAGAACCCAGATTGGAGGAGTCAGAGATTGTTAACTTCATGTTATCATAGACCTTGCAGTAGTGGGAGAGAAAGGAGCTAGAACAGGTGGGTGGGTTGTTAAGGACGGCAAAGGTATTTTGAGAGATTGGAATCTTACCTCCATGCTTCAAGACACCTATAGTACTACCAGCTTTGGGAAAGATTAGAGGTAGGAGCAGGTACGGGGTACTGCCAGTATTGATATAGGAGCAAATGGCTCCATACAGGCACAAGATGAATTGCTTTTCTGGACACTGTGCCCTGGTTCGCAGGTATGTTCGGTTAAAGGGAGCCACTTAAGTAAAGGGCAGAGGGGAGTAGGGGAGGGGGTAAAAGGTAGATTGTGGGGAAGAGGACAGTGATTAGGGTTCAGATCCTGGATGGGAAATAGCGGGCAAAGTCCTTAGCACGTGTAGTGTAAACAGAGAGGCATGGGCAGCATGGCCTGAAGGATAGTGGCGAGTTGATGGGCTTGGGGGAAAGGGTAGGATTGGCGCAAGGACATATGTTTGGGGAAGTAGTAGTCTTCCCTTGGCATAAGGTGGCATACAGAGCAGGGGCAGTAACCGTGTAATATATACATCATGAATGAAGATGAGCGGTCTTTGCACTAGTTCCGTAGATGCAGTCACAAGTTGGTCATAGGTTGGCAATCCTTGAGGGAAATCCATGGCTCAGCAAGGGTTAATGGGGCTGAAGGTGCAAATCTGCTAGTGGCGCTCAATGGCAGAGCATAGGGCCGAGTTTATGTCAAGGAAGAGTTTTTCGAAGGGATTGTGTCCTCCGACGTATTCCTTATCTTATCTTAGATAATTTGTCTCCAGCTTGCTGGCCTCAGAGATTTTTTTCTCTGTAGAGGGCGCTGCGCGTCGACGTCTGCCGAGTTGGTGTCCCTCGACAGCCACCGTATCGGCGCCGACGTCACCATGCCCATAAATAGCCATGCGCGGCGTCCGTTGTTCAGTTCTGTTTTTCCGCGCTTCGTGGGGCCTCAGAATATCGTTGCTCAGTTCAGTCAGATAGACCTCTTATATTTCCTCGATAAAACCAATTCGTACTCGATGGCTTCCTCATCCGAACCGACTCCGCGGTCCGGCTTCAAAAAATGTCGAGACTGCGGAAAGAAAATGTCGATAACGGATCCTCACAATATCTGTTTGTGGTGCTTGGGAGTCGAGCACCATTGTTCGGAGTGTGAGGACTGCATGTCCATGACGGCGAAAGCCTTGAAGGAGCGCAAGGGGAAGCTCGAGAGATGTAAGTCAGTCAAAACCACCTTGAAAGTTTCTTCGGTCGAGGAATTTGTCTCCTCGCCGTCGAAAGCATTCCCATTCTAGGTCTCAAAGTAGCTCCCACCACTCGTCGAGATGTAGACACTCAAAAAAGAGACATCGAAGATCCCCTTCCTTGTCATCTTCTGTTTCCCCAGAAAGGGTCTCCTGCCCCACAAAACACAGCTCTCAGGCTGAGTGGGAGGAATTCAGGAAAAAGATGCCAAGCGCCTTCGAGAAAGCGGCCTCGACCCCCTCGAAGACAGCTGAGGGTGATACCCTGGGTGAAAGACCCAAAAAATCAAAACGCTGCAAATCATTGCACCCGGCGAAAGAGTCCACCCGAGAGCGCCACGGGCCATCGGGTAGGAAGGCACCATCTTCGACGCCGTCGTCGAAGATCCCTTCGACTCATGGATTGGTGCCATCGACGCCGTTGTCGAAGGGTTCTTCGACGCATCGGTCGATCAAATCGATAAAAGAAAAAAACACGGCTACTTCACAGCCAACGGTTATGCCCAGAGCCTCCAGCTCGACTCTGAGAACGTCGTTGACATCCTCGAGTAGGATCCCGATCCTCTCGAGTTCCTCGAGGCCTTTTCCAGTTTTCTCGACTCCTTTCGCGGCGCCTTCGAAGCCTTTCACATCGGCATCGACGTTTTCTCGGCCAATAATGACACGTTTGGCTCCTTCTGCTTTAGAAATCGGTTTTACACCATTTCGAAGGTCAGAGTACCCCAGATTATCTTCAATCCATGAAGAAGGGGAAGATTCTGACCAAGAAAGACCCTTAGGACTGCAGAGGACCACACCACCTGTTTCAGAGGATTTTACCTCTGAGGAAAGAAGGTTGAAAGACCTACAGGAATCCCTACATGAGGCAAGTGGATTGGACACTTCCCCAGAAGTGGAATGTGTCAAACCAGACCCAGGGGAACATGCCAAAACCCCCAATATGTCAAGGTCCAGTCTTGAATCTTCCTGCAGGAGTGATGCTGGCCCACCAGACCCCCTAGGTGTGCCAACTCAACAATCTCTAATAAGATATAATTACCAAACTGGCAAACCAAAGGGGAATGGAGAACAAAACAAAAGCAGATCTTCACTGGTCTTTTCTATGTAGACTTCTCGACTACTGGTTTTCCATCTGGAACTGGTGTACTGGATTGATGATTCCTCAGTGTCGTGTCTGTGAAGATCTAAACATATATGATATACCATTACTATCACTTTAATTAACCACAAAAGCTTTAATATGTTTTCAGTTAAGAGAAATATATATATATATATATATATATATACCTGCAGTCTATGCTTTATAGCTGATAGGCTTAATATAGCTACGTATCTTTCTTTCTGAATCTTTAATATCTTCTTTTACTCAAACTTATAGTCTCAAGAATCTTAATTTATTGTGAAGCATTAATAGTTCAAAGTCCTTCAAAAAATAGTCTTGAGATTTAAAAGTGTTCTTGTCCGAATATCGATGACGGAAATCCACAATCTAAAATTTGTTTTTTCTTGGTAACTTTCACTTAACTGCAGTACAAATGTTGAAGAGTGTCATGATGCCTACCTCCAAGGCGCCAGGTCCGACCCAGCAACCCCAGAGGCAGGCATCATTTCCCCCAGGAGAGTGCCAGCGGGCCCAAGCTGGGGCCCTTTGGACGCAGTCCTGGCGCCTTAGGCGCCAGGCTCATGTTGGACCCCTGTCCTGGCGCCTTAGGCGCCAGGCTCATAAAGCTAGACATGTGTTCAAGTGTTTTAAGGTGCACTTACCTGATGCAGACCATGCTGCTACATCCAGGCCCTCTTGAGGCCTGAATGGAACTACTTTACCTGTGGGACTACTTTCCACCCGGGTGTGGTCGGGGAAGGATACATACCTGATCGGTGGAAGGATACACACTGGGAACTTCTTCCAAAGTTATTTAAACCACACCCGATCAGCAACTCACGCTTCGCGTTGTTCTGCTCCTCGCAGCTGGACGCTCACCGTGTCAGCTCCTGCATCTGGACTTCAGCCATGCCTGTCAGCATCCTGGGTCACCTACAAAGGGAGACAAGAGACCTTACCAGCTAAATCTGCACCACGGAGACATCACCGACGATCCTGAAAGGGAAGACATTATTTTTTTAAAGGCATTTCGTTACGATCGCTGCAGCGCTGCATTTCACTCACCTTTCCTGGGTTCCTCCATCTTCAGCAGCGATCATCCGGATACACAGCCACTTCCCAGAGCCTAGAGAAAAAGACAAGAATAAGAGGTGAGGGAAGGAAGGGAATAAGACTTACCTGTTGGGTCATTCCCATTTCATTTCGGGTCTTGCCGCTTCCAGGCATTTTCCGGACCCCGGCCCCTACGGGGAAAAAAGACAAAGACATTGAATGAGCGTATGCAAAGACAGTTCCTGAGCGCTCATCCAGAACTAACCTGCCATTTACTGGAACTGGAACTGCACGTTTCACTTTGGGTCGGTGCCATATCTCCGGCATTCCGAACCCCGGCCTCTAAGGGGAAAAAAGACATAAGCATTAGCGCTTGCTGCAAAAAGACAATGAACATTATTAAGCTTGGACTTTTGAACTTGCAACAGAACTTTTACAGAGCCTTACCTGAATAGTCAAGCTTACCTGAACTCCCACCAATCCTCAATCCAGTGAAGTAACTGGGTTTCAACGCGCCCCTGCATCAGAAGCAGGATGGAGAGCTCATCCTTCCGGACCCTAAGGTGAGACTTCACGGGGAATCGTGGAAGGGTATCGTGGAGGGTTGGAAGAGAGTGGGAGGCTTGAGCATAACTCAGTCAGTAGGTGATACTCCCTTTTCACGTACAGGGGAATATTCCTGCGAGCCGGAGAAGCCAGAGTAGAGGGCCCTTCCTGTCCATCTTCAGAGTCCTGCGCTTCACCATTGAAGAAGCATCAGCACTCGAAGCCAGACCTGCGCCTCCATGGGAATCAGGTGAGCGTTACAAAGATGAACACGCTGCTATTGACATCTGGAAATAGCGTGCTCATACCTTAACTCCCATGAAGAATACAGGAATCTTTGAATGAAGATGTGCTCTCAAATGAATCGAAGCAAATGAAAAAACACGAAGCAAACGGCACCGCGCACTCGAAGATGAACCGTACAGTTGAAGAGGAACCACGCACACCGCGCACTCTGGAGAGGTGAACCGCGCAGTTGAAGAGGAACCGCGCACACGCGCACTCTGAATAGGAACCGCGCACTAAAGAAAATAAGCGCTACCAAAATGGAAGCCACTCGATAATACTTCCACGATACGACGCACAAGAATATGCAACTACGTCACAACCAGGAAGTAACAGGAGCACAATAGAGGACGCACGATACACGTTTTAAGGTACTTTACTCAAAAAACAATCTATGACGAACTTCACGCTCACTCAAGAATTCAAATAAATATTCGATAATTTAGCATTGTAAAACACCACAATAACTTCACTCATGTAAAACAATTTATACCTAGTTTCAGAAATACTATTCCAACTAGAACATTTATAAAGATAAAATGTAAATGCAGCTGCAATTACAGAGAAGAGAACGTTTCCTTTACCAGCCGGTTAACAACACGAGCAAAAGAGCACATGAAAGTTCATAGCTTAGTAGGATTACTTTTTTCAAACAAATATTGTTTCAAAATAACTTCTTGACTCCAATAGTAGATATTATATTGATAACAAATAATAAGTGTAAACCACTTATTGACTTAGCTTGCTTCATCTGTATAGATATTCTTCTTTCAACGCTTGGTGAGTTCTTCTTGAAATAACTTTCTCTTTTCAGTAGTTTTTTCCTTCTTAAAAAGTTTCTAAAGATCACTATAGTTAAATTTTCTACAGAGCTAAATAACTGCAACCTTCCTCTAAGGAAACTGGAATGAAAGGCAGTTTAGAATCTTAGTGAAAGTTCCAAACTACCTCACAGCATCTCTCATCCAATCACTGTTGTGGAACGGACCCTCCATCTTGGCTTGGGAAATTAGGCACTTCCTGAATAGTTTAACATTAAGGAAACTTAAGTAAACAATCAGATGTTTAATTCAGAGCAAACACCCAAACATCACTCAACATTACTCCTACAAATATATATGATGATGTAGCCTCCTAAATGGGAGTTTTCTAGTAAAGTGTCTCTTTGAAAATGTGGAAATATGCCATGGAATCCTGACACTATAGAACCCTGATGGCAAGAATTATTGGATTCATGGGTTGGTCTGTGCCTTCACCTGTTTTTCAACAGGATAACCTTACAGACATACTAGATAAAGGTCCACAGGAGGATCCTGTGGTCCCTTTCCATACAGCTTTACAAAGGAAAATTTCATCAAATTGGGAAACTCCTGAGGTTATCCCTGCAGTCAATAAAAAATTGTCAGCCAAGTATAGGGTAGCTGCAGCTGACCCTGAATATTTATCAAAACACCCGACTCCAGAGAGCCTGGTGGTTCAAGCGGCAACTTCATCAAGCAGCAGATCCGCTTATCCTACTGTTCCACAGGACAGGGATGACAAAAGGTACGATTCTATGGCAAAGTCTTTTCTGCTTGTAGTATGGCGTTGAAATCCATCAACGCCACTTGTACGCTCGCCAGGTTCAGTCACACACTGTGGGAGTGTGCTTCATCAGCGGCTGACTGCATACCGGAAGGAGATGAAAGGGAAGCCTTCCTTAACATCATTAAAGATGGCAAATATGCCATGTGCGATCTCTTCAAACTGGCATTGATTCCGCTGACAGTATCAGCAGGGCCATGGAGGCAAGTACTACAATCCGCAGGCATGCGTGGTTACGAAAGTCTGGCTTTGCTCCAGATGTACAGGCCAGACTTTTGAATATGCCCTTTGACGGCTCTTCTTTATTCGGTAAAAAGGCTGATGACAGTCTGGAAATGTTGCCAACATCTAAAGCAGCAGCAAAATCTTTAGGAGCTGCAATCCGCCAAACTCCTTTTCGCCCTTCAGGAACCTTTGGGAGAGGAAAGTCCTTTCGCTATTATTCCGCATTCGGGAAAGGCAGAGGACAGCCGGCTCAAAGAGGCCAAAGGAGATCCACCCGAGGTGGACGGGTCAAAAGTACTAAGGCCGCAGCAGCAGCAGGTGCCTCTTTACTCTCGGCATCTGCATCAGCCGCCCCAAACCACTCTGAGGTCTTTCCACACAAAACACCTGTAGGGGGCAGGTTAACTCACCATCTGACGGAATGGCAGGCTATTACGTTAGATGCTTGGGCATTGGAGACAGTTGGCCAAGGTTACTGCCTACCCTTTCTACGAATCCCTCAGTCATCCACCGGGGCACAGCTCTCTAAAATTTCCAGATCCGCTCCTCTTGCAGGAAATTGTAGACCTGCTAGAGAAAGGTGCCATAGAACCGGTACCTGTAGCGGAGGGGAACAAGGGCTGGTACTCCCCCTACTTTCTCATACCGAAGAAGGACGGAGGACTGAGACCTAACTTGGATTTACGAGAATTGAACAAGTTCCTCAGTAAGGACAAGTTGAAGATGGTAACTCTCTCTCGGATCCTTCAGGCCCTCCAGATCCAGGACTGGCTGGTATCTCTGGAACTCCAGGATGCTTATTTCCATGTGCCAATCCATCTCAAACACAGGAAATACCTGAGGTCGCAATTGGCAGCTCTCATTATCAATTTCGAGTTCTGCCATTTGGGCTGACCTCCGCCCGAGGGTCTTCACCAAGCTAATGTCGGTAGTGGCTGCAAGTCTAAGGAGGGAAGGGATCCAAGTCTACCCCTACCTGTACGATTGGCTGATCAGAGCTGTATCTTCAGAACAAGCTCAGATACAGCTAGATTATGTCTGCCAGTTCCTTCACAAACTGGGCTTCTCCCTCAATTTAAAGAAGTCACAGATGATACCATCACAGAGACTCCAGTTCATTGGAGCGGTCCTGGACACTTCCCTGGGAAAAGTCTCGCCACCAGAGGTGAGGGCTCAAGATATTCTGCAGATGGTCAACAAGTTTCAAAATGCCCAACATCTCCCAGCCTTTGACTTTTTGAGATTGCTAGGCCTCATGGCATCCTGCATCTTCCTTGTGCCAGAGGCTCGCCTGAGAATGAGATCTCTCCAGTGGGCACTAAGAACCCAGTGGTCACAATACTCAGGAAGAATGACAGATCTCCACCGGATTCCGGACAAGGTAGCCCATGACCTTCAATGGTGGGCCTATCCAGAGAACATCTTGAAAGGAGAACTGTTTTGGCAACCATGGCTGGAGATAACAGTAGTCACAGACGCCTCACTCACGGGGTGGAGAGCCCATGCCAACGACTTGACCATCAGCGGTCGTTGGTCTCCATCGGTGTCCAGACTACACATCAACCTGTTAGAGCTGAGAGCGATCAGACTAGCGCTGAAAGATTTCCTGCCATCAGTACAGGGGAGAAATGTCCTGATAATGACAGACAACACGGTGGCCATGCACTACCTCAACAACATATGAGGCGTAGGGTCACTGCCACTGTGCATAGAGGCAATGCAGCTCTGGGTTTGGGCAATTCAGGAAGGAATCTATCTATCGGCAGTTCACCTAGCCGGAGAGAAGAACTTGACAGCGGACGCTCTGAGCAGGCAGAGCACAGTCTCCCACGAATGGAAGCTAGCTCAGGAAGTCCTTCAAGAGATCTTCGCCCTTTGGGGAACCCCTCAGGTGGATCTGTTCGCCACCAGTACCAACAGGAAGTGCGATCTGTTCTGTTCAAGGGAATTTCCCCCGAGGGGAGCTCTAGGGGACGCGTTCGTAGTGGACTGGGAGTCTCCACTCCTTTACGCGTTTCCACCAGTCCTTGTTATTCCTCAAATGATCAGGAGGTTGAGAAGATTCCGGAAAACCATGATCCTAATTGCCCTGGACTGGACCAGGAGAACGTGGTACCCGGACCTTCTGGATATGTCCATCTGCCCTCCAATCCGTCTTCCACTCAGAGAATCTTCTCTCGCAGAAGGGAGGTCAGGTTCTCCATCCAGACATAAGAACCCTCAACCTTCACGCTTGGCTTCTGAAAGGTTGAGGTACAAGGATTGGGACCTCCCTGATGACATCATGGAGGTGTTGCTTTCGGCCAGAAGGCCAGCAACAAAGTCTTTATACCGCTGCCGTTGGAACAAATTTTGCAGCTGGTGTAGAGAGAACAATATCGACCCTTTTTCATGCGGTACACCAACGGTGTTATCGTTTCTACTCTACTTGGCAAACTTAGGCCTTCAAGTTGGCACTGTAAAAGGCTATCTCGCGGCGCTATCAATCTTCAAGCGCACTGCGGAGGAACCATCGTATTTCAAACTACCCTTAGTAATACAATTTCTCAAGGGATTAACTAATGTCTATCCTCCAAGACCATTCCAAGTTCCCCTATGGGATTTAAATTTAGTCTTACATTTCCTAATGGGTACTCCCTTCGAACCACTCCACTCTTGTTCGCTGAGATTTCTCACTCTTAAGACTGTCCTATTAGTAGCACTAACATCTGCTAGGAGGGTGAGTGAATTACAAGCTCTATCTTGTAAACCCCCCCATACTTTTTTCCATAAGGACAAAGTTGTCCTACAGGTGAAGCCTAATTTCCTCCCAAAGGTGGTTTCTGAATTTCACATCACTCAGAAAATTACCTTACCTTCCTTCTACCCTCCTCCCCATCCGGGGAAAGAGGAAGAAAGGCTACATAGGCTGGACCCAAGGCGAGCTCTAAGCTTTTACATCAGCAGACTGGCTAGGATTAGGCAAGCAGACCAATTGTTTGTAGGCTACTCAGGTCACAAGTTGGGACTACCCATAACAAAACTGACCATTTCCAGGTGGATTATTTTGGCCATTCTGGAATGTTACAAACTAGCAGGGAAAGAGCCCCCTCAGAATCTTAGGGCTCATTCAACCAGGGGTATCGCAGCCTCTTCGGCCCTCGAAAGAGGGGTACCGGTCCGAGACATATATGTGCGGCTGCCACATTGTCGTCCGCACATACATTCACAAGATTTTACAACCTGGATTCCTCTGCTAGTCAAGAGACCAGATTTGGCAAAGCCGTATTACATTCGGTCCATTCCTAAAAGGGATACATGACATTCTTACTCCCACCTCCAATTACATGCCACTGCTATGGGAGTCTATCTAAGATAAGGAATACGTCGGAGGACACAATCTCTTCGGAGAACAAGTTACTTCTTACCTGGTAACGTTCTTTCGATGGGATGTTCCTCCGCGCTATTTATGGGCATTGTGATGTCGGCGCTGATACGGTGGCTGTCGAGGGACACCAACTCGGCGGATGTCGACGCGCAGCGCCCTCTACAGAGAAAAAATTTCCGAGGCCAGCAAGCTGGAGACGAATTATCTAAGATAAAATGAGGAATACGTCTGAGGAACATCCCATCGAAAGAACGTTACCAGGTAAGAAGTAACTTGTTCTTCTATAGCAAAGGTCTGGGGTGGAGAGAAGGTGAAGAAGAAAGGCCGGACCTCCACTAACTAACATGCTCAGGTGTTTGTTTTTAACTTCTATTTAAATAATTGGTGGACATGGGAAAGGGAGAGTTGAGGGGGTAGAACAACATTGAAGTGTAAGGGCAAGTATTTAGACTTTACAACGTTGCATCGCCAGGATTTCTTTCGCTGAGTGAATTGGGACTAGATAATAGGGAAGGAGGAGGCATGGGGGGACCCTCCCCACCCCAATAAAGAAAAAGAAGAAAACATTGGATGAGTTTTTTCAGCCAAAAATATTGGGCAAAATCGGCACAGAAAAAACTGGCGATCTAAGAACATAGACATATAAGAATAGGAGGAAGTACAATGCTGTCCCGTCATATATGTATGTCCTTTGTCTAATTGTTGGCGCCCTGATGCCTGCGGGCTTCTGCGCGGTATAAATAATAATTAAAATATATACTCAAAGGTTTTGGGTACTTTGGTATACATACCATCCAAAAGACAGCAAGGGGCGGAAATCGGGAATTTTGTGTATTTTCAAAGTACGGTATTTTTATGCACTAAACACTTTATTTTATTCTAATATAGAGAATAATGTTGCGAGGCTGCTAAACGCACGTTGTACTTTATCAACTGTGAGTTGTACTTTGTGGCTGCTAATTGCACGTAGCACTTTAACAATATTTTGTTGTATATTGCATACTTTGCACAGCTAGCGAAACCAGGTATTTGTACTCGAATAGATAATTTTAATACACATGAATCTCAGAACAAAAAATTATGTGCACTATGCACTGAATTCCAAATAATGCATTGGTTTTGTTTTAATAGATACCCTACATGAAGTGATCTTAATTCTGTAATATCTCCAGCATGGGGTCTGGCATGGATTCACATGCTCATGAATATTACCCGTCATCAGGCTGGGAATCCTCGCTAAAGAAAAAATCAGTATCAGTTTCGTTTCTGATCTGTCTTTCTCAGTAGTAACCAATCACTGGTCTCTGGGTCATACTGCCCCCAGCCAATGAATGCCCTCTCCCTAAGCCCCGCCTCTGGCAGCCATCTTCAGATTTTTACCGCACGCTCAAGTGTTGGGGAGTCCTCGTGCTTAGCTCTTGAGCTTTTGCTGCGTTTTTGCGCTTTTTCAAAGAGAATTTCTCATTTTTCGGTCAAATAGAGCCTCAAGCTCCACCGGCTCTACATCCGATTAACGGGGATCCGTGTCAGATTTTTCTACGCCCCAGGGTGAAGATTTTGTCGAGTTACGCTTCTTGGAGGATTCCAGAAGTTTCTGCGGCCTACGCGAACATGGCCCAGGAGAAAGGAAGCTCGACGCCCGGAAAGCTGTTCAGGGTCTGCCCTGGATGCCAGCTACAGAATGTGTTCAAGGAGGACGAGCATTCGAAATGTCTCTACTGCCTTCATGAGGACAAAACGCACGTGGAGAAGGACTGTGCGTTTTGCAGGAACATGTCGGAACGGACCATCAGGGACGACACCTTCATCTCTCCAACTGGCTGGAAGGAAGGAGTACGTCGGGTGAGAATAAGAAGAAGTCCGAGGGGTCTTCTAAGTCCTGTGAGGACGCCCCGGCGACGGGGGCCCAACAGAAGGCAAAGTACTGCGAGTCCGCGAGCACCGGGAGCGCCGAACGGTCGGGCTCTTCGGCTGCCAGGCAGGGCGCGCCTTCCCCGGCACCATCAACCACGAGCCAACGCTCTGGTTCGGGGAAGAGGAAATCTGAGAACCCGGGTAAGCCTCTGAGAGGCCTCGGTCGATCTCGAAGGATTCGGCCGAGGGGGAGTGAGGCAGTGACCCTCCCCCAAAGGTGAAGGCCTCAAACGCGCCTAAGGCGGTGAAGGCATTGATTCACCAGGCCGAGGCCTCTATCGAGGGAGTCGCTGCGTCCCTGGCGCAGCCTGTGGAGGCTACACCAGTGAAGGTGACCTCGGGGCCCAGAGTCTCCCTGCCTCCGCGGAGGGAAGCCTCTTTCAGACCTATCGAAACGACCCCCGTGAAGACCCCGGCGGAAAAAGAGGGGGGGGGGCGGTGGCCATTGTGGACTCTGACACAACATCCGAAGAGGAGTTGGCAGAAGTCCTAGAGGGCCTCAACGAGGGCGTCGAGGAGGCACGTCCCCACAGGAGGGATCCCGACGAGGGTGACGATGAAAGTGACGGCGGCACTGGCGAGGGTCCTAGTCAGCCGTCGCTTCCGGAGCCACAGGATAACTCGGCTGCCATTTTGTTGGTGATACAGTCCTTATGTTCAGAGATAAGGATGAGATTGCCCTTACCTCCGACAGAGGACCCGGTACCAGGTCCGGCGTAGGAACCAGAGCCGGTCCCGGCGGGAAGCCCCCCTGAACAAGAGAAGACTGATCCACCCAGCCCCTCCTTCTCAGCCCTCGCGGCCTGCTCGGCCTTTACCCACATCCCCCGTCCCTGTTGGTGACACGGGAACAGACACGGCCACGACGGGTACCGGTGACGACAGGCCGGAGCTCCCATCACCAGCCCGGGCCTCCCGGTCCGATGAGATCGGATCTTTCCACGCAATGATCGCCAGGGCATCCAAGCTTTTTCAGCTCTGCCCCGAGGAGGAGGAGGAAGGTTTCCTTTACCAATGGCGCGAGGCCAGGAGGAAGTCAGTCCTCGCCGTGCCTCTGCTGGATGATATCTGGGACGAGGGTCTCACCCTTCTCAAGAACCCTTCTACGACACCTGCCAAGAAGGATCGGTACGAGAAGAAGTACCAGGCCCCCGACGCGGACCCCTCTGTGCCTTAGGGCACAACCTACCCCGGACTTGGTCGTCTCAGCGGCGGCCAAGAAGAAAGCAGGGGGGCGTCTGTCTCAATGTCAACTTCCCCGCCGGACGGCGAAGTTAAGAAGCTGGACGCAATGGGACGAATTATCTCGTCGGCGGCAACAACGATTAAGGCGGCCAACGCCCTCGCGATCGTGGCCCGCTACGACAGGGAGTTATGGTTCAAGATCGCCCCCCTGTTGGACTTCTTAGCGGATGACAAGAGGGCCGAGGCCCTGGAGATCTTGCAAGAAGGCGAAGTGGCGTCGGACCACGCCATTACGCCGGCAACGGACATTGCCGACACCGGTTTCCGCCAGCTAGGCAACAGCATTTGCCTTAGACGACGAGGTTGGCTCAAGGCGACGGATTTCCGCCAGGATGTGCAAGCGGTTCATAGACATAATTTCGAATACAAAATATTCGAAAGTCAAAAAGTCGAAAAAAAAATGTCGAAAAAAAAAATGTCGAATTTTTTTTTAATGACGTTTTTTTTTCGAAATGGGGGGTTCCCCCCAACCCCTCTTTTTTTATTTTTACCTATTTTTTTCACAGAAACTAGAGCCAAAAAAAAATATCGAAAAAAAAAACAATTCGACATTTTTTTTTTCGACATTTTTGATTCGACTTTTTTTACTTTCGAAATTATGTTTTCGAAATTATGACTGGACACCTGTGCAAGCTAAGGTGCTGGACATGCCGGTCGACGGGAACAACCTGTTTGGGAAAACGGTGGATGAGTCCCTCCAAGCCATCAAGGTGGACACAGAGACTGCTAGGGCCTTAGGCGTCCTCCGGCAACGGAGGCCGTCCTTTCAGAGCGCCGGAGGCAAGCAGAGTGCCTCCAAGGGATTCGGCGGTGGCTCCTCTACGTACCGCCAAGCGGCCCGCTCCTCGTCGCAGGAAGCCTATAGAGGATGAGGCAAATCGGGGGGGACCCTGCCGTCGTCGCCAGTGAGGCCAAGGCGGCAAGGCGTCTGCCAAGCAAGATTGAACCGACAGCGGGGTCGGGCCCCCACCGAAGCACCCCGGTGGGAGGCCAGCTGGCGGAGTTAGTCAGCGTGTGGGAGTCCATCTCCACCGACCGTTGGGTGCTGGACGCCCTGGCGCAGGGGCACGCCCTCGACTTTGTAAAAAAGTGCCCCCGCATTCCACCCGTGGTCAGGAAGGAAAATCACGTCCCTCAACTACTCTTGGAGGTGAGGGCGTTGCTCAGAAAAGGTGCCATCGTGCTCGTCCCGAAAGAGGCTCCGGAGTATACTCAAGGTACTTCCTAGTTAGTAAAAAAAGAATACAGGAGGATGGCGCCCCATCCTGGACCTGCAACGGCTGAAAAAATGCATCAAGGCACAGAAATTCCAGATGGTCACCCTCCAGCACGTGCTAGGACAGCTGGAGGAGGGCGATTTCCTGTCGTCGTTGGATTTGGAGGATGCGTACTTCCACATCCCCATTCTGAATGGTCACCAAAAGTTCCTCAGGTTTGTGGTCCAAGGACGGCACTACCAGTTCAAGGCCCTCCCGTTCGGATTGAAGTCGGCACGCAGGGTGTTCACCAAGTGCCTCGCACCGGTGGCAGCGCGGCTGCGCCTGCAGGGGTCCACGTCTACCCTTACCTGGACGACTGGCTCATCCGAGCAGCGACAAGGGAGCTGGCCGTGGATCACACAGCAAAGACTGTCCAGCTGCTCTCGGACCTGGGATTCTCCATCAACTTTCCCAAATCCCACCTGGTCCTGTCGCAAGTCGCACTGTTTCTGGGAGCAAATCTCGACACAGTGGCGCACCTGGCCTCACCGTCGGAAGAAAGGACGAAGGCCATCCTGGGCAAGGTGCAGCGCCTGCTGGCCACGGACGTGGCCTGGGTGAGGTCCATCAAGTCCCTCCTCGGGATATGTCCTCCTACATATATCTCGTGCGCCTGTGCAGGCTTCGGATGCCTGCACATGCGAAGGATGCCTTCCTCGACTCCCGCTGGATCCAAGCGACGGGCAGCTTTGAAGACAGGATCCCGCTCAACAAGACTTTCCGATGAGCGATCCGGTGGTGGGGCACCCGCGCTCATCTGACGGCGGGCACAGACTTTCAGACCCCATCCCACCAGATAACCGTGGCGGATGCCTCCCTGGAAGGGTGGGGAGCGCACACCGGAGAACTTCACGCGAGAGGCCTCTGCCTCCCGGAGGAGAAGACACTCCACATCAACATCCTGGAGCTCCGGGCAGTGTTCTGGGCCCTCAGGTCCTTTCTTCCATCCCTCAAGGGCAAGGTGGTGAGAATCTTCACCGACAACACCACCACGATGTTCTACATCTAGAAGCAGGGAGGAACCAGATCGGCAGCCCTCTCCAAGGAAGCCCAGGATCTGTGGCATTGGGCCGTCGCCCAAGGGATGTTTCTGGTGCCCTTTTATCTGGCAGGGATAAAGAACACCATCGCCGACTCACTCAGCAGGGAGCTGCGCTCGTGCCACGAGTGGGAACTACGTCAGGATCAAGTGGATCGACTCTTCCGACGATGGGGGGGGGGGGGGGAACCCCAGATCGACCTGTTCGCGACAGCGTCGAACTCCAAGTGCCAGACGTTCGCCAGCAGGTTCCCCCAGCCGAGGCGCATGGGCGATGCTTTCTCGTTCCCCTGGGAAGGCCTGTTCCTTTATGCGTTCCCTCCGTTGCTGTTGCTGCTCCGACTCGTCAACCAGCTCAAGAGGTTCCGGTGCAGGATGATCCTGGTCTTGTGGCCGAGGCAGATCTGGTTCCCGGACCTTCTGGACTTGTCAGCGTCCCCACCAGTCAAGCTGCCGGCGGATGCAGATCTTCTCTCCAGAGAAGGAGGCGGCATACTTCATCACGACCCAGAGTCGCTGAACTTGCAGGCCTGGCTCCTGCAGCGCTAGAGTTTGGAGGGTACGATATCCCGGCTGACTGCAGAGAGGTCCTTGCAAAAGCCAGGGCGTCCTCAACTCTCAAGTGCTACGGACATAAGTGGAAGAGGTTCTCTGTCTGGTGCCGTGCACAGAAGATTAACCCTCTATGGATTACGGCCCCTCAAGTGCTGCCGTACCTACTGTCGCTGGCCAAGGCTGGACTGGCTCACGCCTCCATCAAGATACATCTGGCTGCGATCTCCCGATACACCAGAACCACAGGACAGGCGTCCTTGTGGTCCCATCGCCTGGTGAAGGAATTTATGAAGGGACTGTTCTGATCGTTCCCGCCGGTGAAGGCCCCTGCCCCGGCGTGGGAACTCAACTTGGTGCTGACCAGGCTCATGGGGGGGCCATTCGAGCCCCTGCATTCGGCGCTGCTGAAATTCCTGTCGTGGAAGACTGCGTTTCTTGTGGCCATCACCTCCGCACGGCGAGTGGGAGAGATCCAGGCCCTATCCTGCAAGCCTCCATACTTGAATTTTCACGACACGAGGGTGGTGCTGAGGACGCACCCCTCGTTTATGCCCAAGGTGCCGTCGGACTTCCACCTCAACGAGCCCTTGGTGCTACCTGTTTTCTTCCCTTCACCTTCGTCTCCGGCCGAGAGGACTTTGCACTAGCTGGATGTGGCTAGAGCGCTGAAGTTCTACGCGGACCGAACTAAGAGTTTTCGGAACACATCACAGCTGTTTGTGAACTTTGGACCTGTGAACCAAGGGAAGGCTCTCTCGAAGGCTTCCATTTCCAGATGGCTCTCCGGCTGCATCATGCATTGTCACCGGTTGGCAAACCCACCGTTGCCCGGACGTCCGAGAGCCCATTCGACCAGATCGATCGCTGCTACCACAGCGTTCTTGTCTGGTGTGCCCCTGCTGGACATCTGCAGGGCTGCTACGTGGAGGTCGACGCACACCTTCACGAGATTCTACTGCGTCGACCGGGATTCCAGGGAGGAGTCCAGAGTCAGCCAGGCAGTGCTGCGCAACCTGTTCACTTAAGGTGAGCCTGGTGGGGAGGTAAGAGATGCTTAATGTTGAGTTTTATGTAATGCTTAATGTTGAGCCTTGCCACCTCCCGTGGTTGTGCAAGTGTACTGCTATGTATTATTATATTCATGAGCATGTGAATCCATGCCAGACCCCATGCTAGAGAAGGAACAAGTTACTTACCTGTAACTGTTGTTCTCCAGCATGGGTCTGGCATGGATTCACATGCGAACCCTCCCTCCTGTCCCTCTACGGCTCTTCACTTGGTCATACTGCCACTTTGCGTGCTACCAAATCTGAAGATGGCTGCCAGAGGCGGGCTTTAGGGAGAGGGCAGTCATTGGCTGGGGGCAGTATGACCCAGAGACCAGTGATTGGTTACTACTGAGAAAGACAGATCAGAAACGAAACTGATACTGGTTTTTTCGTTACCGAGGATTCCCAGCCTGACGACGGGGAATATTCATGAGCATGTGAATCCATGCCAGACCCATGCTGGAGAACAACAGTTAGAGGTAAGTAACTTGTTCCATCTTTTTGCCTACCTTTTACAATGCCCGATTCACAAGCATGTTTTGCCTTGTCTTGCCGTAATGATTGGCTAAGCCGTTGAACCCAATCAAAGATGGCAGGCACGAGTACTAGACTCAAAGGAAGTGTGTGCGACTCTCTATACCACAACCATAGAGCCTATGGTAGAATAAATAGTCCTTTTTCTGTGTTCTTCACCCCTAACGTGAACAAGCGGTTTGTTACCGCGAAACGCGTCGTTTTTCCTGTTGTTTTTTTCTGTCCTGGACATTTGATTTATTAAAGTATTACCTTTTGGCTGACATTTAATGGTTTCCTGGCTCAGTGTTTTGCTGAGATTCTCGCATGCAAAGCTGCTTCCTGGAGTGCCTTCCGCCTTCTCTGCACCTGTGTACAGGGTTCAATATATATATCCATTTAGACATTTGCTTGATGGATGGTAACTTTAGTCAGACCTTTTCGATATCAATCTGCACCTGGAGCTATTTGAAATGATGAGGAACCAGGAAGAAGAAATCCATCACAAAGGCTGTTACCAAAGGTTCTTATTCATTCTTTTATTCCAACCTGATGCTATATACTCCCCGTTTCATTCCACTGATGTCCGAGGTGGGAAGTGTAGCATCATGAAAGAGTCAGAAGGGACCATCAACAACAGATTTGCTAAAACAAAAGTAACATTACATTCCAAAGTAGGGGATAATTGAAATCATGTGATGGTTCCTGATTTCATCATTACATATTCTGGAGATAGTATATTTTTTCTGAGAACACTGCTGGAAGAATGAAAAGCATAGATTAAGCGCTTCTTTTGTGTTTCTTGAGTTGTAAATAAGTATGTGATCCGTGTAAGTATTGTCTTGAGGTATTTTGCTTTGCTTGATTTTGTCATCTCTTGATGCCCAATACCACACAGTTGCATAGCACCATTGCTCTTAGTATGTCTTCTCCTCACCCTTCAAAGGTATGTCCTCTTGTGGATTCCCTTTGTACCACATTGAGCCTGTCCTGCTGAAGAAAAGAGGTTTGTTGAAGTTAGTCCGCACTTAAAAAAGAAAATTTGTCATTAAGTATTTCAGTAATTAACATTTGCAATACATCTTCTATTCCAAGAGTGGGCATCACTTTGTAAGCCCCAATACCAGACTCAACAATGATGCCTCACTGGCTCGGCCAAGGTTGATTACCTATGTGTAATTCAGTTCCTTCTTTCTTGTAACAGAAGTATGGAAATGCATAGAATATGGTTATGCAAGCCTGTCATTATTGTAGTTTATTAAGACGTATAAACTATGTTGCAAATCTACCCAAAGGTTCTATCAGGCAGAAAGCATCTGGGTGGTCGTTCTTTTTCAGTCCTTGCCCCCAGCTTGTGGAATGCTCTTCTGCTTTACCTGACAACACTTGTTGACTATTTTCCCTTCGGGAGAGCACTGAAGACTCACTTGTTCTAGTCTTTTTTCTTCTTCTTTAGCTGAAGTTTGATGCAATTGATTGTTCTGGGCTTGCTGCCCTTCAGCGCTTAGTTGCCTTTGGGCCTTAGTTTGTGCTTTATACATTATATATTGGGCCTCTTCACAAGTTCTGCCAGAACCCCTTCTGCAATCTGTGAATGAAGATGCCCTGCCCATCCTGATCAAAGGGTACACTTGCCTTCTGGTCCTACTTCAACAGCCTTGGCCACACATTCCTACCCAACATCTTCCCATTATGATTTGGCCCTAATTAAGCCATAATAATGCATTCTGAGGGAATTACCAGGTGATAGCCCCAGGCCCAAGTTAAAAGCCAGAGCGAACCGTGGCAGTTTAAGTAGTTCTAGGGGACCACCTGGTAATTTCCCTTAAGTAGGGTGGTAGTATCACTATTAGAACATTTCACCCAATGAGAGTAGAATGTTTTGTTTAAAACTAGAAGAGTCAAAGAAAAAATATATGGGAATGTTGGACAAAGGACTTATACTAGCCATTATTGCCCTGTGCTAGCGCATTGTCTGCAATGGGACATCAAACAATCCAATTGTCTTGTATAGCATGAAGTACACGTTCCACCAGCTATTCGGGGGGGTTAACAGCCTGGGCCCTAGTTAAAAACTGAGCCAGAGCAAAGCGGGGCCTTTTTAATGAGGGCCCTCAGGCGGTTACCTTCCCTCCACACCCCTGTTCAGCCCGTGGAGTGGATACCTAATGATATTAGCACCCTGGGTTGCCAATCTGGTAATCCGGGGTGCTGATAGTAGTGTCTTTTCTATGCACGAATGGCAAGCCTCGTGGCCACCTACTACATGGAAACACTGGACAATCTTCTCACTGACTTCAACAAGCTACTCCAGTATACCACGCGTTTAATTATGTCCACAGCACCCAGCATCTCAAACATTTCTTCTGCTACACCTAAGCCATTGCCTTCTTAAAACTGACCCTGGTCAAGACAAAGTGGTAGGTGAAATTTCCAAAAATGAAATGAGAGGGTTCTGATTTTGCCTTTTTGTGCTTTGCGAAATCAAATGTATGTTTCGGCAGTTTCGCTCAACTGGTGACAAAATGTAGCAGTCATTTCACTCACTTAATGTTCCATGCCATATTTAGCACACCTAAACTTGTGCCTTCCTGTTTGAACCTGCTTTGTGATATTTCGCATAAGGCAAAGTTTCATTTAGTGATCAGCTCGATTTGTGTTTAGGCCTGATTGTCTTGTATTGCTATTGTCTCGTGTTTCCACATGCTCCTTTTAGCTTCCATTGAAATGTGTGGAGGGTGATGGGCCAGCTTGTTGTATCTCATGGGCTGCCCAAATTATCTGAATAAATGGAGCGGAGTGTTTGGGTGCAGTTTGTATTAATGCTGTCTCCTGTTTCCAGACGGGCCTTCCTAGCATCCATAAAAAGACATGTGTAGTGGCCAACTTGTTATATCTCGTGTGTTGCCAACATTATCTGAATCAATGGGGCTAGGCATTTGTGGAGGAAGCTTGGTTGCTGTTGTCTCATTTTTCACACAGTGCTTCCTAGATTCTATTGAAATGTGTGTAGCATGGCTGGGTCATCTTGTGTATCTCCTGGATTGTGCAAATTATCTGATTTTAATTGGGCTAAGCAGTTGGAGGGCATCTTGTTTTACGGCCCTTCCTAGCTTCCATTGAAATGTGCGCAGGGAGATGGGGCCAGCTTGTTGTTTATTCTAAGGGTTGCACAAATTACTTCATTCAGTGGGGCCAAGTATTTTTTGGGTGGGGGCAGCTTGGTGTTGCTGTGCTATTGCTCTTTGGATGTTGCTTTCTCGCAGAACATTGGCAAATACCATGGCCACCGCCAGGTGCTGTATGTCCGCCGCACTTGATTTGCAGATATAATCAACGCAGATTGTGCTACTCCTTACTCTGCCACTGGTGCTGTAGATAAGTGCTGGTGTTCGTCCTGAGAAACTGAATGTGGCAACAGATTGTGGTGGCACAGAGTACCTGCCCAAAAATCAATGTGACTTGTCACACACAGTGTCCTGCTCAGGAGGACAACTCGGAAGTGGTTGAATAACATGCGGAAGGCCTAGGATCCGAGTCTGGCAACCACTGCAGCACTCAGTAGCAAGCCTATACTCCTGCTTCACTGGGGCCAACAACACGCCCACAAACTGAATGTGGCAGCAACCTGTTACGACAGGGTGCTTTGGCACAAGCTCAGGCCGATATTGGATTTCCTGCCGGATGACAAGTCTGAAGCCCTGTCCTGTTCCAGGAGGGAGAGCTGGCCTCTGATCACACCATCAATTTGGCACTGGACATAGCGGTTCTGCCAGAAGGGGCAATTGTGTGGCCCTTCGATGCCAGGGTTGTCTGAAAGCCTCAAACCTCCAGGCAGAGGTCCAGTCCAAGGTGGTGACATGCAAAAAAAGGTAGCAGACACCCTCTCTCGAAAGAACATGGCATGATAACCTGTTCTGTGGTTTTTAATCACTGTGGCGCGCCAGGAACTGTACATGGCTCAACTGTTGCAGGAGGTTCAAGCCATGTTAAAGAAAGGGGCAATGGAACCTGTCCCTCAGCGATTCCAGGGCTCCAGAGTGTACTCCATATACTTTCTGGTTTGTAAGAAGTCAGTAGGATGGCGGCCAATCCTGGATTTAAGATGCCTTAACAAGTACTTAGTCCCAGAAGTTTGGGAAGGTTATGTTGCAGCATGTGCTCTATCAGCTGGAAGAAGGGGATTTTCTGGCGACTCTGGACATGGAGTACGCATACTTTCACATCCCCAACCACCAGAAACATCGGAAGGTCCTACCTTTTGTGGGCCAGGGCCGGAAATACCAGTTCAGGGCTCCAAGAGTGTTCACAAAGTGCTTGGCATTGGTTGCAGCGCATCTATGCCGCAAGGGCATCCATGTATACCCTTATCTGGACGATAGGCTCATGCGCTCCCAGTTACATGCCCTGGCAACCCAGCACACGATGGAGACCATCTGACTTCTGACGGCTGTCAGATTCTCCATCAATTCCCTGGAAGTCCTGCATAGTGCCATCGCAGAATGCTCAGTTCCTGGGCGCCCACCTCTACCTGGTTGCATGTCTAGCAACCCCCCTTGGAAGAGAGGGTGAACGACTTCCTGGGGTTGGTTCAACATCTGTCAGTGTCCAAGACAACAGTGCGCTCCATCAAGTTGCTGTTGGGCATGATGTCCTCCTGCATCTATCTTGTTCCCCTTTGCAGGCTCCAGATGAGGCCTCTTCGGGAGTTTCTCGATGCAAGGTGGTTTCCGGTCATGATCTCTTGGATGGACAGGAATGCCCCCACCCAGGAGTTCCGACAAGCTCTACGTCGTACCAAGCCACGGTCAACACAGATGCCTCTCTGGAAGGGTAGGCGGCCCACACAGGTTAGTTGCATGCCAGAGCCCTCGGACCAGGAGAGAAAGACCTTTAGATAAACATCCCAGAGCCCCGGGCAGTCTTCTGGGCCCTCAAATCGTTCCAGCCTCAGCTGCAGGGGAAGGTGGTGCGGATCTTCATGGACACCACCACCATGTTCTACATCTGACAGCATGGTGGGAAGCGCTTTCCTTGTCTCTGTACCATTGGGACATTGTTAGGACATGTTCCTTGTCCCCTTCACCTGGCAGGCAACAAGAACACCATCACACACTAGCTCAGCAGAGAGCTGCAGTCCAGCCATGAGTGGGAACTTCAGCAGGTGTAAGGATCCCTTCTCTTCCGCAAGTGTGGTCAACCCCACATTAACCTCTTCACGCCGGCGACCAACTCTAAGTGCTAGAGTTTCACCAACAGGTACCCTCAGCTGAAGAGCCTGGGGGATGCCTTCTTGTTCCCGTGGGACGGGCTCTCCCTGTACGCCTTCCTGCCAATTCCACTCCTGCTATGTGTGATCAACACACTCGGACATTGCCATTACAGGGTGATCCTCATTATTCTGTTTGTGGACATGGCGATGTGGTACCCATACCTGCTTAGTCCATCCGACTGTCTCCACTTCCCGATTTTCTGTCCAGAGAAAACAGAACAATACTGGGCAATGCTGCATGGGCATCCCAAAAGCGAGGCAGGGTAACTGCTGTTATCAACCAGTGGCGAGCGTGTCCAAAACAAAACAAACAAAGACTCGTGCTGCGGAATCATCCCCAAAACCAGTGCGAACGAAGGAGAGAGAGGCACTCGAACAGCACGGCGCGGACGGCGACCGATTCAACAACTTTACAGGTGAGCCACCGCGTTGGGACTACGAGGGAGGAAAAATAGACATTTATGTCCGGAAGAGGAACATTTTATTACAGTGGACCGGAACCCCCGCGTTATAAGGCAGGCGGGGCAAGATAACACAAGCCAGTTTTAAACTCTGGCAGAGTCACAAGCCAGCTTGGTAGCACAGCGAGCCGGGAACTCGTTTTTTCTTGACAGCCACGCAGAGCTGGCGAACACAGTTTCAAGCTCGGCGGGCCCAAATACTGCAGATTTAAAATCATTTCTGTAATATTGCAGGGCGACCTCACAAGCGAAACCAATTATTTAAATCCAGTAAATCAAGCCTGGGGGCTGCCCAATTTTCTGAACACGGTCTAGAAGGCACCAGTCAACAGTTACCCAGCACGGGTAACAAATAGAATAGGCGCAAAGAATTTGCCGATAACAACAAATTTAACTCCTTGATAAAACCTTTTTCCTTTCCCTATAGCAGGCATAGAAGAACATGGGGCCCAAACGGAAAGCACAGGCACCCCCAACACCGGTGCAGAAGCCCAAATCACCATAATTGCTAGCAGCCATTGAAGCAGCGGAACACTACTGATGGGCATGGGTTAGAGAAAACATGTAAGGCCTACCCAGGGAAGGAATTACCAGTCCACCCAGCCAGGAGGAGGTTTCTGCACCATTAAAAAGGAGAAAAATATCTGAAGGCGCTAGAAAAGGTACCAAAACATTGTCAAAACTATGCGAGAATGTAGCGGAGTTACAGCAACTAATGGTAGAAATAAGGGGGAAACAGACAACGCCCACAAGGGAACCTGGGGCCTCAAACCCTACCATTGCAATAGAACCTACAATAACGGTTGTCAACCCACCCGTAACACTACCTACAGCAATCCCGCCACAACAAGTACAGCAGTTGCCAATAGCGCCCCAGCTATAAATACAACAGCCTCCACAACTCCAGCAACAGATTCAGCAGGTGCCCTAAAAGCATGGGCAACCCCAGGCACAGACAACACGGGCGCGACGGGGACACACGGCAGCAATACAACTGACATTGTAACAATCTGTAATGCACAATTAGACCAAAAAATGAAATCTTTCCAAACAGAGATAATAAATAGATACAAAAGATGCCTGGCATGGAACATTGATACCACAATCAAAGAAGCCATATGGGAAGAATTCATAGAAATCTTTTCCCTAATAGAAGCACAGCGCAAAGGGAAAGACTCTTTCAGAGACCCCGAAAAAATAGAAGAAAAAGCTATTGCCAGAAATGCCCAGGTCGAACAAAACCGGGACAACTGGTTACAGGCCTTTGCCCTTTTAGCAACAATATATGAAGAAAAATTCCCCATGGATGGTAGGAAGATCTGGGCATACGTTGATAAAATAAGGGAAGTAAAAGTAACACAGAGAGGGAAGACATGGCTTGCATACGATATCAGATTTAGGAGGAGCATGTCAGAAAGGCCGGCCATTGAGTGGGATGAAGTCCAGAGCGATTTATACACCCTCCACGCCGAACCTCCCCAGGAAGAAGATACCATGCATTCTTCTTCCAAAAACAGCAAAAATTCGCAAGTAAGCAAATCCCATGACAATGATAAATCCAAAAAAGGGGAGCAGCCCTTTCGGAGGAACCAGCCTTGGACGGCTAAAAATAATGCCCAGAGACGGAACAAACAGCAGGCTGTTAAATCCAACATCCCATGCAGAAATTTTGGGAAAAACCAGTGTACATGGGGCAAAGAATGCTGGTACAAACGTGCCTGCACAAACTGCAACGGCGACCATGCAGCAAGCAATTGCACCAGACTACCAGCCAAGAAAGAATGATATCCCAATTTTAGAACCATCAACCCGGGCAATTTTAGGGACGCCCTAAACAGCTACCCAGACAAGGAAACCAGCAGGATAATATTGCAGGGTTTCACCAAAGGGTTTTTCATCCCATTTAAGGGCACTGGGTCACAATACATCCCGATGAACCTAAAGTCAGCCAGGGACAACCCCCAGATAGTAGAAACCAAAATCAAGAAAGAACTGCAACTGGGCAGGGTAGCAGGTCCCTGTGACGCCATGCCTCTAAAGGAATATTTAATATCTCCACTAGGCCTGGTCCCCAAAAAAGAACCCAGAAAAATGAGACTAATCCACCCCCTATCCTACCCTAAAGGCCAGTCTTTAAACGACGGCATCCCACACACAGAATCCGCTGTACCTTACACGCATTTCCAAGAAGCGGTAAAGCTCATACAAGAGTGCGGCAGAAACGCTTTGATGGCTAAGCTGGACATCGAATCTGCTTCCAGACTCTTGCCAGTCCACCCAGAGTCAAAGCAGTGGCTAGGTTTCACTTTTAACAACTAATTCTATGTAGATAGATGCCTCCCCATGGGGTGCGCAGTACCCTGTGCACTATTTGAGCAATTCAGTTCCTTTTTTCAATGGGCTTTCCTAAAGCAGAGACCAGGGACAAAAATAGTGCATTACCTAGACGATTTCATGGTCATAGGGCCACGAAACTCTGAGGAATGTGGCCAGGCTTTAACAAAACTGGAGCACATGGCCGCTCAGTGGGGAATTCCCCTAGCGAGGGAAAAAACCACCAAACCACACAAACATAATTTTTCTGGGCATCGAAATAGACTCAGCAAAGGGGCTCTGCAGAATCCCCAAAACAAAAATATCAGAACTCCTGGCTAAAATACAAAACCTGATAATGAGAGAAAAGGGGACTGTAAAGGAAATACCATCCTTAGCAGGCAGCCTCAATTTCGCATCCAAAGTAATACCTCAAGGGAGGATATTCAAATCACTCACCAAACCACACTTGCATATCCGGCTAGGCAGAGAGGTGAAACAGGACCTGGAAACATGGGGAAAATTCCCCAAAGATTTCAACGGGTCTTTACTTTGGCAAACGCCTTTAAATACCCGGTCAAACAGGGTCCTATACACTGACGCAGCTGGGAGCAAGGGGTTTGGAGCCATACTAGACTCCGAATGGGTGGCAGAACACTGGCCCAATTCATGGCAAGCAGCCGGGTGGACAAGAAACATCACCCTACTAGAAATATTCCCCATCTGGCTAACATTACACATCTGGGGCAGGCGACTAGCGAATACGGAACTTTTGATCTGGTGCAATAACATGGCTGTAGTGGGCTCCATAAACAAAAGGTCTACGAAATGCCCTTTAATACTAAAAGTATTACGAGCCATTACAACAGTCACACTACAAGTAAACGTTGTACTCAAAGCGAAGCACATTTCAGGGGCAGATAATAACATTGCTGATGCCTTATCTCGTTTCCAGTGGACAAGATTCCGAGAGCTAGCGCTGCACGCCCAAGAACAGATGACGCCAATACCAGCAGAATGCTGGGCAATAATGGGAAGACAAGAATAACGGCGCCAACGCCAGAGAGCACAGGCCGGGATGCCCAACGAAAACCAGGCACCTCTAAAACGGGTGCCAACAACACATCGGCATCAACGCCAGCACCAGAGAGTGCAGGCCGGGATGACCAATACAAAGCAGGCACCTCTAAAACGGGTGCCAACAACACATTGGCATCAACGCCAGCACCAGAGAGTACAGGCCGGGATGACCAATACAAAGCAGGCACCTCTAAAAGGGGTACCAGCAACACATTGGCATCAACACCAGCGCCAGAGAGCCCAGGGCGGGATGCCCAACAAGAATCAGGCACATCAACAACGGGTGCCAACAACCTCACAGGCTTCCTAACAGAGATGGCAGAGAGGGCGGTGGCAAGCACCACTGCAACACAGTACAGTAAGTGTTTGCAAACAGTATTTAAAGCCACAGGTGTAAACCACGTAGAACTAATAACGATTAAAGATATAGAAGTATTTTTAAAATGGGCCCGGGAACAAGGTTTCAAAAGTGATTGGGCTAAAAAACACCTGGTGGCAATTTCATACTTTACGAAAATACAGGGCGATTCAGACCCCACCCAGAACGCCCTCATCTCTTATGCAATGAAGGGATGGGGCAGAATAGAGGGTCCGCAAGTGGACACCCGCCGACCCCTTGATTTCAGCAAACTGGTGCAGATAGCAAGCCATTTAGAAACCATATGTTGGCACCCATACGAGATAATGTTATTTAAAACAGCCTTTTTCCTAGCCTACTTCGGGGCTTTCCGGGTAGGAGAACTCATCGCTTCCAGCACCAAAGCCACAAACGGCCTGGGAGTCATGGAAATCAGGGTGAGACAGGAGAGTGTTAACATAGAAATGCAACAGTCGAAAACGGGTGCAAAAAGATCCATCAATATTTGTTGCATCGATGAGGCAACAAACTGCCTAGTTTGCATCACCAACCTCTATTACGCACAATGACCCAAAGTGGGGGGGGGGATAAAAGCAATCAGCAGAGCAGGGTGGGATCCCAAACAGTTCGGCACGCATTCCTTCAGGATAGGTGCCGCCACTGCAGCATGGCAAGGAGGTTTAGCTCCGCAACTACTAAAAAACATAGGGGGATGGAAGTCAGACTGTTATAAAAGATATATCAGACCAAAATTAATATAGCCATCCGCCCAAAAAATGTTCTTTCTTTTCCCTACCTCCCACCACCACAGAAACAGGCGAATCGAGGACAGGCAGATGGGCAGAAGAGACCAAAGAAGGGCCACCTTTCAGAAACACCATTACTTCATGGTGGCGATACCGAGGCCTACGCTGGGCTGACGTCCACGAAACGCTAGCAGAACTGGTGGCATACAGGGACACCCCAGAATTCCTGATCATCCATCTAGAGGGCAACGACCTAGTCAGCACAGCTAGACGCATCCTATGCAAAGAAATCTGCTCCTCCCTAGCAGGCATTTCGAACAACTGGAGGGGTACTGAAATATACTTCTCAGCCATCTTACCAAGAAAGAAATGGCTAGGGGCCAACTGCTACAAATCTATAGACATATCCAGAAGAAAACTGGACAGGACGATAGAGAGATTCTGTGTGACAAGAGGACTGGGTTTCATAAAACACCCAGCCATTACACTAGGCAACCCAGACCTTTTTCTCCACGACGGCACCCATCTGTCTAGCCAGGGCATGGAGCATTTCTTTCGGGAAATCAACACAACACTTGCTCACAGGGGCTGTCTCTAGGGCATACTCTTGGGGGAACACGGTCAGCCGGCAACCTGCCCGTGTGTAGCGGCACGGGTCCGAGGGGGTAACCTCAGGACCCGGTGCCCAGAAGTATGATACCATCATGATATGTGATATTGTTATTTACATAACCCATATCTGTACAATAAAATCCTATGGCCTTTTATTGCCAACACTTGATACAAGTTGTGAGCCTATCATTATGGGTGAGGGTTTGGGGTTCGACCATTACTAATGCATGCATATGGGTTCAGCAGTTATGCACCACGACCCAGCTTCACTGAGCCTCACAGCCTGGCTCCTGGATCCCTAGAGTTTGGGCACTATTCCCTGCCGCAGGAATGCAAGATGATCCTGGCCAGAGCTTTCTCTTCGCTGTCTTGTTACAGCCCCAAATAGAAGCAATTTACAGTAAGGTGCAGGACTGCAAAGGTTACGCCTCTGCGAATCACAGCTACGCAGCTCCTCCTGTATCTGCTTTTGCTGGCCAAGGCTGGCCTGGCTAACGCCTCTATCAAGGTGCATCTAGCTGCCATATCCAAGTATAACCTGGCACCCGGTAAACCCTCCCTGTGGTCGCACAGGCTTGTCACGGAGTTCCTCAAAGGTCTCTTCAGGACTTTTCCACCAGTGAAGGCTCCTGCTCCGGCTTGGGGGCGGTTAAAGAATAAAGGCTCTGGACACATCGGTAAGTGGAAAGCCTTTTATCAAGGAGCAAGGTTCTTGGACGCGACCTCCCAGCTCACCGTCCAGTAAACAGCCACCTTTGGAACCTCTGCACACTCCAGACCTTCCCCAGAGATTCCAGGTTATGTGGATGCTGAACACTATTATGTCAACTATGTACAGTATCCTGTCAACTATGTACAATGCATGAACAGAGATCCTCATAGTAGGCACCAAAGAAACCTTGAACAAACTCCCACCACAATACAAAACCTTTAATATTGACAACTCCACCATTACGGTCTACTCAGCAGTAAAAACCCTAGGAGTATACCTTGACTTAACTCTGTCAATGTCACATCAGGTCAATTCCATAGCCTCCTCCGCCGCTCTCACCACTAAGGTAATCAATGCGGTTAAACCTTTCCTCTCTGCTATAAAAAGACCTTATCGATATCTAGAGCCACAGTAGGCACCTGTCGCGCGCACACGTCCATGCACACATGCTCACACCTCCCTGCAGCAAGTCCCTAGCCTCTGTTACAGAACTCACCCACGTAGATGCCCGGGATCTGGGGTTGCCACCTCTAAGTTCCCCCTGCGTCCGCTTCAGGGGTTTGCTCCCTCGGTGGGCAGAAGAGTGCTGGGGCACTGGAGAGGATATCACGGGGGGGAGCCATCATGTGTATCTGGCATGGCAAGTCTTGTGGCGCCTGTACACGCAAAGGAGGAAAGGTGTCTCATGTGGAGCACCAGGGGCACGCCATGTTTCCAGGCGCGTCATTGCCAATTGCAGTCAGACACTAGCCACGCCCCCTGTTGGTAAGGACCAGCGTACCCATTGGGCCGCGTCAGTCACTGAATCATGTGACGCATCACATGATCAACAGGCTCACGTGACAGAAGTTACGGGATAAAACAGACACTACCCAGCAACACAACGCGTCTCAGCTGTTTTCTTACGGCGTGTGCCGTTACGATCTGGATTCCTGTTTACTTTGTTTTCTTTGTGTTTTTGACCTCTGGACCTCGCTCTACGGACTCCTGTTTGCCTTACCCTTTTGTGCTACGCCTTGGGATTGTTACTCCTGGTTCTGACCTCGGATTGCTTACGGATTCCTCACGGATTGTTCTTGGTTCCCTACGCCAGCAGATCGACATTCTGGTTCTGACTTCGGATTGTTTACGGACTTCTTACGGTTTTCCCCTTTGAATCAGCTGCCCTGAATTTGCCTTCCAGTGACACTCTATCAGTCACAGGCTCAAGCTACAGGTGGTGCCAGCGTGGTGTAAGGGTGCTTTCTTCTACCTCCCAGTGCCCCTGTGTGTTGTATCGGCCCGCTGAGGGAACAGGTATTACCCCACCATTTAGGATACTCTATCTCCTGACTTCTGGTAGGTGTGCCTACTGTTTCCTACATATAACACATTGCTTATCTTGTTGCCATCACCTAACTTGCCCCTTTCCTTTGCAGCAGCCATCCGGAAGCCCTGGGTATCTTCCACCTGTGGCCCTAATCTTCGAACAGCGAGTGTCTTTTGGTCTCGCTGTTGGCTGTTTAGGGATGGAGGTATCCTTGTTCCTCGCAAGTCTTGACAGACTGAGAAGCCTCCTGTCGCTTGGAACATGGATCCCTCAACTGGGGATCCGGTGGCTGCGCTGGTCCAGGCCATTACTGTCCTACGTTCTGATATGGCTGCTGCAACTGCAGCCATTCACCAACGCCTTGATACTATACAAAGCGAACGTCATGCTTTACCGGCTGACCCGGAATTTGGGGACCCCACACCTTCACCAAGTGCGCTCCAGGCTGTACCGACCGTCACTACTCGGATCATTGTGCCCACTCCCTTTCCATTGGCAGCACCAGAAAAATTCCAGGGAGACCCCAGAAGATTCCACACCTTCCTGAATCAGTGCAAGCTGCATTTCTTATATAAACCACAGTCCTTTCCTGATTCAACAACAAAAGCCGCATTTACGCCCTCCCATTTGGCTGGTATTGCGGCCACTTGGGCCAATCCCTTGTTAGAAAGTGACAGTCCAGCACTTTATGATTTTGACCTGTTGGTAACAGAAATGACCAAAGTGTTCGACATAAGACACAAGGCCCAATCCAGAGATCTAGAGCTACTCAATTTAACACAAGGGAAATCCACTCTCATCGACTACATAAATCGGTACAATCAGTTAGCAGTAGAGACTGCTTGGCCTGAAGACAAAAAAGCAGTAGTCTTCTATAAAGGGTTAAACGATGCCATGAAAAATGCTTTGGCGGTAGACCCATCCCTGCCGGTCCTCTTGAATGAACTAGTGGACCTAACCCTCCAGGTAGACGCTAGACACTCTGAGAGGAGAGCAGGGTCAGGCTTCTCTTCAGCCCCACCAACCCTGACAGGATCTCAAGGAGAACCCATGCAAATAGGGGGGGTTCGTAGTCCAATCACGCCCACTGAAAGGGAACGCAGGAGGACAGCAAACACCTGTTTCTACTGCGGCCTTAATGGACACTTTGTCAAGGAATGCCCTAGACGCCCTTGTCTCAAAACCCCGGGTTTTCAAAAAGCTCGTCCCTGAATATGGGGGCACGGACGAGCTACGATTAGACCCCCACACCAACCACACTAACACACACTGGTATGAAACCTATACTGATACAGGCCACTTTGTTCTTTGCCCCCGATACCATACATTCAGTCCACCTTGTCATCGATTCTGGTGCCACAGGGAACTATATTGACAATGCTTTAGCCCTCTCTCTCAATTTACCTTTACAGTCTAAGCCACGGCCCGAACCGGTGCAAGCAGTGGACAGTACACCGCTCATTTCAGGTCCTATCAAACAGACCGCTCCCTTGACCCTGGTAATCCAAGATACCCATAAGGAAACTATAGTCTTTGATTTAATCATGACTCCCCCCATTTTGGTCTTATCCTTGGGATACCTTGGTTGCATCTCCATAACCCGGTGATTGATTGGGCCTCCGGCCAACTGTATTTTGAATCACCTTTCTGTCAGACCAAATGCCTTACTCAACTAGGAATGGTGGAGACGCCATCACAATTGCTAGGTGCAGTAGCCCGGCTTACTCTGGACGAACCACCCCTGATGGTTGTTGATCCACCCCAACACATGGTGGATACTCTCGTCTGTGGGTTGCCTACTTAATATCACGACTACCTAGATGTATTCGATAAGGGTTGCGCAGAGGCCTTGCCACCACACAGGCCTTACGATTGCCCCATTGATTTGGTACCAGAGGCGGACATTCTGCAGCCACCCCTCCTCTCTCCTTCTCTTCCTTTCCCCTTTTTTCTGCTGACGAGGTTTCAAGACAAGTCCGATCTATGAAAGTCTCGTCAAAACAGGTCCACCCCTGTTCCTCCAAAACTATCAAGGACCACATTGACTCCTTGGCTCCTGCCCTTGCTGACTTCTGCAATCACTCCTTTGCCTCTGGAGTCTTCCCATCCCCTCTCAAGCACTCCCTTGTGCACCCCCTTCTTAAGAAACCCTCTTCTGACCAGCTAACTATCGCCCAATCTCTATCACTCCCTTCCTGGGCAAGCTCCTGGAGAAACTGGCCATCTCCCAGCTTAATCTCCATGCTGAATGTGTTGGTAGTCTTCATGACCATCAGTCTGGCTTCAGAGCTGCCAGAAGCATGGAAACTGCTCTCCTGAACATCCGTGAGGACCTGCTCTCGAACCTTGACTGTAACATTCCATGTGTTCTCATTTTGCTTCATCTCTCTTCTGCCTTTGATACTGTCAACCATACCATCCTGCTCAACCGTCTCCGTGATAACCTCGGTATCACTGGTCAGGCTCTGGCGTGGCTGACCTCTTTCCTCTCAAATCGACCCTCCCAGGTCCAACTGGGGTCTTTCCTCTGACATCTTCTTCTCTACCTTTGGTGTCCCCCAGGGATCTAACCTCTCTCCCTGGCTGTTCAACCAGTATCTGGCACTTCTCGCCCACCACATCGCCGCTCTCTGCCCCTACTTTCAGTGCTATGCGGATGATACCCAGCTCATTTTCAGGCTACCCTCGGCCTCCTCTTCTCCTTCCCTCATCTCTGACTGTCTTTCTGCTATCCAGGAATGGTGTGCCGCCAACGACCTCTGCCTTAATGCCAGTAAGACTGAGATTCTACTCATCAGCACTCCCACTCCCTCCTTCCCTGCTGCTCTCTGGCCGGCCTCTCTGGGCCCTCTTCCTGCTCCTACCTGCAAGGCAAAAAACCTTGGCGTCATCTTCGACTCCACACTCTCCTTCTCTCATCACATATCCGACGTATCTAATAAGTCACACTACCAGCTACACCTCCTCAGAGGTTTCCTTCCTTTCCTCTCCTTCCCCCAGAAGCTCACTGTCTCTAGAGCCCTGGTTCTCTCTAAGCTGGACTACTGTAACAGCCTCTATCTTAATCTGCCCGCCTCTACTCTCCGCCCTTTGCAACTCATCCAGAACAGGACTGCAAGACTTGTCCTTGGTCTCAAGCCCAGGGACTGTATCTCTCCAGGACTGAAATCACTACACTGGCTCCCAGTGACTGCGAGGATCAAGTTCAAAACCCTCTGCATTGTCCACAAGGCCGTCTGGGGCCTTGGCCCAAAATACCTTCAACTCTCTCTTCCTAAATATCTTCCTTCTCGAGCTCTTCGCTCATCCGCCTCCAACTCCCTCAGGGTCAGCCGCTTCTCCAAACAACGAGTTGGGGGCAGATCTCTTTCCACTGCAGGGGCCTCCCTCTGGAACAGCCTTCCTACGTCCCTGAAACTTGAGGAGAACCACCTCCGGTTCCGGAAGCACCTCAAAACCTTCCTCTTTGCCTCCGCTTTCTCTCCCCCTCTCCCCTGCTAATACTACTGAAACTGCACTGAATCTGCAACTGGGCCATTCACCGTTCTCGGACCAGCCACTCTCCCCTGCACTGCCTCCACAGCAACCCCTGCACTACGGGACTGTGTCTGTATCCATACAGCCCCCCTTCCCAGCACTTGTCTGCACTTACCTCGCACTTGCCACCAGCTGGCCCTTGTTATTTATCCTGTATGCTGTATGCTAATAACCCTGTACTGCACTTTCCCCTCTCCCTTTCCCCCATGCACTTTTCCCTTCCCCTCTACCCTTGCACTTGCGCGATCTGAATGACACCTGGCCTAGTAAGATCGTTGTCTGTCTCCCCTTGTCCCCCCCCCCTGCCTCGTCGCGCCTTGAAACACTTGTGTATAGGCGCGTTACAAAAGGGGAGGATTTATTCATCATCACCTGTGGAGGAGAAAATACTTAAAGAATATATCCAAATGGCCTTAAAACTTGGTCATATCCGACAATCAGCATCACCTGCCACTAGCCCAATATTCTTTGTACCACAACGAGAAGGGGGACCTACGTCCCTGTATTGACTATCGACGTCTTAATGCCATAACCAATAAGAAAAGGTACCCAATACCCCTCATTGGACCCCTGCTCGAGCGTTTGACACACGCCACCATATATACCAAGTTGGACCTTAGCGGGGCCTACAACCTAATTAGGATTCGCCAAGGTGACAAATGGAAAACAGCATTCTGTATGCGGTATGGGCTCTACGAATATACAGACATGCCGTTTGGTTTATGTAATGCCCCTGCAACGTTCCAGCGGTATATGAATGACATATTTAGTGACATCATCGATGCATACGTTGTCCTTTATTTGGATGACATACTGGTGTTTTCACCCAATATACAGGATCACGTGAAACATGTCCGTGAAGTACTCTCCCGGTTATGGGCCCATTCCCTCTATGCCAAACCCGTGAAATGCCTATTCCATGTAAACAGTGTAGAATTCTTGGGGTTCCACATTTCGCCTGGAGGTCTATCCAGGAACGAGTCCAAGATCCATGCGGTATTGGACTGGTCTGTTCCCAACTCCTGCAAAGCCCTACAGTCATTCCTGGGCTTCGCCAATTTCTACAGGCGGTTTATCTTTGGGTTCTCTGACATTTAGGCTCCTCTTACTGCTCTTACCAGTCTTCATGTACCCTTTATATGGTCCAAGAAACAACAGGAAGCCTTTGACAAATTAAAAGCCGCTTTTACCACGGCCCCGGTTCTCCAACACCCGAATCCCGATCTTCCTTTTATAGTGGAAGACCATGCCTCCTCGTTTGCCATGGGAGCAGTCTTATCCCAGACATGCCCTGATTCCGGCCGGTTACATCCAGTGGCCTATCACTCCCTGAAGTTCAACATTACAGAAACACACTACACCGTCACTGAGAAAGAATTACTGGCCATCAAAGAAGTATTTCAGGTTTGGAGACACTGGGCCTCATTACGAGGTGGGCGGTAAGGGATTACCGGGGCCGGTAATCCCTTACCGCCCTACTACGAGTTCCCTTTGTGGGTCCTCCCTTAATGCCTGGTTTTTCCAGTCGTTAAGGATTGGACCCGCAAAGGGACTCTGGAGCTAATAACGGTACCGCAATTTACGGTACCATTATTAGCGCCTTCCCCATTCCCATTGAGCCCTGTGGGGGCTCAAATGGGAATGGGGAATGGCACTAGTGAATGGGGAATTACCGGTCCCACCAACCTTGGAATGGACCGGTAATTGCTCCATTCAGCAGGGCGGAGTCGGAACGAGTTTGGAGGCAGACATGGCGCTAATAGCGCCATGGCTACCTCCAACCTTGTAATGAGGCCCACTATCTACTAGAGGCCACGCATCAGATATGATATATGATATGGCATTTATAACATGCCTATACACAAGTGTTTCAAGGCGCAACAAGGCAAGGGAGGGGGAAAACAGTGGAAGACAGACAACGATCCTACTAGGCCAGGTGTCATTCAGATCGCGCAAGGGTAGGGAAAAAGGGAAGAGTGCCATGGGGAAGGGAAAGGGGAAAGTGCAGAACATGGGAAAGAAGAATAAATACGATAAATAAAACGGCCTGATGGTGGCAAGTGCAAGGTAAGAGCAGACATAAGTGCTGGAAGGGGACTGAAGGGATACAGAACCAGTCCCTAAGTGCAGGGGGTTGTCAGGGAGGCAGGGGAGGTGTGCAAAGGCGGGATCTGGCCAAAGATCAGAAAGGGTTGCCAGGTAACCAGTGCAGAATCGGCAGGAATTTCAGCAGGGGAGAGAGGCAGAGAAAGCAGAAGCAAAGAGGAAGGTTTTCAGGTGTTTCCGGAACCAGAGATGATTCTCCTCAAGTTTCAGGGAGGCAGGAAGGCTGTTCCGGAGGGAGGCCCCAGCCGAGGAGAGAGATCGACCACCAACTCGTTGCTTGTAGAAGCGGCTAACCCTATGGGAGTTGGAGGCAGATGAGCGAAAAGCCTGAGAAGGAAGGTATTTAGGAAGAGTTTTGAAGGTAATGCGGCCCAGGCCCCAGAGGGCCTTGTGGATAATGCAGAGGGTTTTGAACTTAATCCTTGCAGCCACTGGGAGCCAGTGCAGAGATTTCAGTCCTGGAGAGATACGATCCCTGGTCTTGAGGCCAAGGACAAGTCTCGCAGTCCTGTTTTAGATAAGTTGCAGAGGGCGGAGAGTAGAGGCAGGCAGATTTAGATAGAGGCTGTTGGAATAGTCCAACTTAGAGAGAACCAGGGCTCTGGAGACGGTGAGCTTCTGGGGGAAGGAGAGGAGAGGAAGAATACCTCTGAGGAGGTGCAGCTGGTAGTGTGACTTCTTCGAGACGTCGGAGATGTGAGGAGAGAAGGAGAGTGTGGAGTCGAAGATGACCTTGAGGTTTTTAGCCTTGCAGGTGGGAGCAGGAAGAGGGCCAAGAGAGGCCGGCCAGAGAGCTGAAGAGAAGGAGGGAGAGGGAGTGCCGATGAGTAGAATCTCGGTCTTACTGGCATTAAGGCAGAGGTCAATGGCGGCACACCACTCCTGGATAGCAGGCAGACAGTCAAAGAGGAGGAGGCTGAGGGTAGCCTGAAAATGAGCTGAGTATCATCTGCATAGCACTGAAAATTTGGGCAGAGAGCGGCGATGCGGTAGGTGCCAGGTATTGGTTGAACAGCCAAGGAGAGAGGTTAGAACCCTGGGGGACCCCACAGGTAGAGAAAAAGATATCGGAGAGGAAGGACCCAAGTTGGACCTGGGAGGGTCGGTCGGAGCCTGTCCCGTGATACCCAGGTTATCACAGAGACGGTTGAGCAGGATGGGCGTGGTTGACAGTGTCAAAGGCAGAAGAGAGATCAAGCAAGATAAGGACACACGGGGTGTTGGAGTCGAGGTTGGAGAGAAGGTTTTCACGGATGTTCAGGAGAGCAGTTTCCATGCTTCTGGCAGCCCTGAAGCCAGACTGATGGTCATGAAGACAACCAACAGATTCGGTGTGGAGATTAAGATGGGAGATGGCCAATTTCTCCGGGAGCTTGCCCAGGAAGGGAGTGATGGAGATTGGGCGATAGTTAGCCGGGCAGTAGGGGTCAGCAGAGGGTTTCTTAAGAGGGTGTACAAGGGAGTGCTTCAGGGGGGATGGGAAGACTCCAGTGGTGAAGGAGTGATTGCAGAAATCAGTCAGGGCAGGAGCCAGGGAGTCGATGTGGTCCTTGATAGTTTTGGAAGAACAGGGGTGAACCTGTTTTGACGAGACTTTCATGGATCGGACTTGTCGAGAAACCTCGTCAGCAGAAAAAAGGGGAAAGGAAGAGAGGGAGGGAGGGGGGATGGCAGCAGAAAGGCCAGAGGAAGAGCAGGCGGTAGAGGGAGTGAGTTGATAGGAGGAGAGTGAGGACATGATGTCCTGAGTTTTGGAAATGAAGTGAGAAGCCAGTGTTGTGCAGAGGGCCTGGGAAGGGACAGGAGAGGTAGAGACTGCAGCAGGATTGGCCAGTTCCTTGCAGATTTTAAAGAGTTCAGCCGAGTTGTTAGATGCCGCAGAGATCCGGGCTTGGATATGGGCTCTCTTCTTGGTATTGCTGTTGCGGCAGGCCAGTATGTCAGAGGATGAACATGAAGCACGCCATTTCCTCTCGGCCACCCTGCACTCGCGTTTAAGGGTGACGAGGTCGGAGTCATAGCAGGAGTTACACTTGGCTTTGTGCTTCAGGCAGATTCTCATGACAGGGGCAAGGATATCAAGAGTATCAGATATAGCAAAGTGGAGCATGGAGAGGGATGTATCAGGGTGGGAGTCAGCCAAAAGGGGGATCTGGGGGTGAGAAGGTGGTGGCGAAAGCCTCAACAGACACGCGCTTCATGGGTCAGATGACCGCGAAGGAGGGTGGCCGTGATGAAGGTGGCTTGGCCTGAGGGGTAGGGAGGGTGAGGTGGGAGGATAGGAGAAAGTGAGAACTCCAGAGAGAGGAGTGGAGAGGGGGGGACAGAGAGGGGAAGGTCAGAGGAGATCAGAGCATCGAGAGTGTGCCCTGCAGAATGAGTCGGGCCGGAGGGGAGAATGGTTAGTGAAAGAGAGTCGCAGAGGTCACAAAAGTGTCCAGAGGGGGGACAGGAGGCATCCAAGTGGATGTTGAAGTCTCCAAGAAGGAGGAGTTGAGTGGTTGAGGCCAAGAGAGAGGAGGAGAGGTCCGCCCACTCAGAGAGAAAGGAGGAAATCTGAGCAGGCGGTGGATAGATAGCCACGGTAAGGGAATGGCTAGGAGAGAGAGAGAGAGAGCCGGCAGACAAGACATTCAAAAGAGGAGTAGGTCTGCGTAGGAGTGACAGAGCCAGGAATCCACTCAGGGAAGATGAAGGCAACACCCCCACCAGAGCGGTTGGGCCTGGGCACAGAGAGGATCTTGTAGCGGTCAGGTAGAAGCATGTCAAAGCTAGTGACAGAGCTGGTCGTGAACCATGTCTCAGTGAGACCGTGGACCTCAAGGTCAAGTTCTTCGAGAAGGTGGCAGATATCAGAGGAATGTTTGACAGCAGAACAAGAGTTGAGAGTGGCAATGTGGAGAAGGTTGCCATCCTTGAAGGACTTCCCCGGAGGGGTACAGATCAGGGGTACGCCCTGCGGAGATATAGAAGGAGCCCGAGGGGGGGCAGAGAGGGGAGGGAGAAGGCGCAAGGTAGCCGAGGAAAGGGGAGGGGGGACAGCAGGAGAAGAAAGGAAGTTGATGAGGCGTAGGAAGCGTCTATCAAAGAGGTGAAGGTTGGCCTGAGGGTAAACATTAATAATGACCTTGGAGGAGTGGAAGGAGGCCAAGAGGACATCCCAACGCGTGCCACCATTAATGGAAGAAGAGGAAAAAGGAGCAAGCTCAGACAATTGTCTATTCCGACCATAGAAACCTACAGGACTTGGCCTCATTAAAATGCGCAAATAGCAGACAAGTTTGATGGCACTTATGCTTTGCTGCCTACAACTTTGTCATCAAGCATAAACCAGGAACTACACACTGACAGGCTGATGCTCTTTCTCGTTCCCCAGGGGGTGTTTCTCTCCCGGTTTTTCCAGAAACGGTCTTAGAGAAAAAACATGTAGTATGCCTATTAACCCCTCCTTTCGAGCCTACTACACACTATACGTCAGTGGACTAAATCACATCCCGAACAAATATCAGATTGGGGGTTAGTGTTACATGACGATCTTCCCTACTATCAGGATAAAGTGTTTATTCCAATCATGGAATCACGCAATTTAGCTCTAGAGTGGTCCCACGATGCTCCCATTAATGGCCACCGCGGACAAAGGCGCACTTTAGGTTTACTACAACGCTGGTGTTGGTGGCCTTCGATGAGGGCAGATGTTAATGCTTATGTCAACACATGTTCTATTTGTGTTCAGTGCAAAAATAGGAAGGGACGTCCTCTTGGCCTACTCCAACCGCTACCTGTACTCCCGAGACCATGGCATACACTCACTCTGGACTTTGTTACCGACCTACCCAGAATCAAGGGGTTTGACACCATTTGGGTGGTAGTTGACTCATTTACCAAAATGGCCTGTTTTGTCCCCTGTACAGGCATACCCTCAGCACCCAGATTGGCAGAGATGTTCTTTTGGTAGGTGTTTTGTTTTTTTGGGTTACCCACAGTCCTGGTTTCGGATCGCGGTACCCAATTTACATCCAAATTCTAGAAGATCCTCACCAGTCTACTAGGAATAGATGCCCATTATTCCTCTGCTTACCATCCGGAAACGGATGGGCAGAGAGAGTGAATCAAGTAATGGAACAGTATCTACGATGTCTCACCCTGCAAAATCAGCAATCATGGTATCAACTCATACATCTGGCAGAATTCGCCTACAACAATGCACCACATTCTTCTCTGGGTACTTCCCCTTTCAATTCCCTGTATGGACAGAATCCTCGCACCCTGCCAATACCAGACCTGTCTGGGCCAAATGTGCCCACTGCCACTGCTTGTGTCCGTGAAATGTCCCTGATCCATGCGCAAACACTCACGCACCTCCTTGAGGCACAGGAAAGCATGAGGGCGGCGGCTAATAAGAAACAGGCTCCTACACCATCCTATGCCCCGGGGGATAGGGTGTGGCTCTCCACTAGACATCTGCAACTGCCTGGCTCTTGTAAGCTCTTGCCGCGTTTTGTGGGTCCATACACAGTCCTACGTGTGGTGAATCTGATGGCTTTTCGATTGTCGCTTCCTCCTGCTTGGAGGATACATCTTGTCTTTCACTCCTCCCTGCCTAAGCCCTGCACAGTTGCCTCTAGATTGTCCGTTCCCCCTTCCCCAGTGGTACGTGACGACTCTGTGGAATATGAAGTAAATGCTACTTTGGGTTCCCGTGTTTCTAGGGATCGCCTGTACTACCTGGTTGATTGGGTGGGGTATGGCCCCGAGGAGAGGCCGTGCGAATTGGCGTCCAATGTCCATGCGCCCTTATTAGTGTCCCGATTCCACCGGGAGCACCCATCTTGGCCACGGGGTCATGGGCCCTTTGGGGGTGGGGGGATTCTGTCACGCCCACACGTCCATGCACACATGCTCACACCTCCCTGCAGCAAGTCCCTAGCCTCTATTACAGAACTCACCCACATAGATGCCCGGGATCTGGGATTGCCACCTCTAAGTTCCCCCTCCGTCTGCTTCAGAGGTTCGCTCCCTCGCTGGGGAGAAGAGTGCTGGGGCACTGGAGAGGATACCATGGGAGGAGCCATCATGTGTATCCGGCATGGCGACTCCAGTGGCGCCTGCACACGCAAAGGAGGAAAGGTGTCTCATGTGGAGCACCAGGGGCACGCCATGTTTCCAGGCGCGTCATTGCCAATTGCAGTCAGACACTAGCCACGCCCCCTGTTGCTAAGGACCAGCGTACCCGTTGCGCCGCGTCAGTCATGGAATCATGTGACGCATCACGTGATCAACAGGCTCACGTGACAGAAGTTATGGGATAAAACAGACACTAACCAGCAACACAACGCTTCTCAGCTGTTTTCTTACGGCGTGTGGCGTTACGATCTGGATTCCTGTTTACTTTGTTTTCTTTGTGCTTTTGACCTCTGGACCTCGCTCTACGGACTCCTGTTTGCCTTACCCTTTTGTGCTACGCCTTGGGATTGTTACTCCTGGTTCTGACCTCGGATTGCTTACGGATTGTTCTTGGTTCCCTACGCCAGCAGATCGACATTCTGGTTCTGACTTCGGATTCTTTACGGACTTCTTACGGTTTTCCCCTTTGAATCAGCTGCCCTGGATTTGCCTTCCTGTGACACTCCATCAGTCACAGGCATCAGGCTACAGGTGGTGCCAGCGTGGTGTAAGGGTGCTTTCTTCTACCTCCCAGTGCCCCTGTGTGTTGTATAGGCCCGCTGAGGGAACAGGTATTACCACACCATTTAGGATACTCTATCTCCTGACTTCTGGTAGGTGTGCCTACTGTTTCCTACATATAACACATTGCTTATCTTGTTGCCATCACCTAACTTGCCCTTTTCCTTTGCAGCAGCCAGCCGGAAGTCCTGGGTATCCTATTTCTTCCACCTGTGGCCCTAATGTTCGAACAGCGAGTGTCTTTTGGTCTCACTGTTGGCTGCTTAGGGACGGAGGTATCCTTGTTCCTCGCGACTCGCAAGTCTTGACAGCACCAAACTGGACTACTGCAATGCCCTTTTCCTGGGCACCTCTGCAAAAAATCTAAACAAAATGCAAATCACACAGAACAATGCGCTGAGAGCAGCACTGAGCATTCCCAAAAGGAAACATCTTTCAGGCCAGGAAAGATGCACACTGGCTACCCGTAAAAGAACGCATCCTTTTCAAAACCATGGCCATCACACATAGATGCCGCTCCGTTGATGCCCCTCCTTACTTATCGGATAGGATCACTCTCAACTCGTCCACCAGATCCCATCTGACCAACCAGATCTACGTACCCACCTTCAAAGGAATAAAAGCCGGCGGGTCCAGCTTTCAACACCTAGCACCAAAAAGCTAGAACGCACTACCCACTGGATTAAGAAACGAAATATCCTACACCACTTTCCGCAAACTGCTGAAAACTACTCTGTTCAACAAACCCGTCTTTTCACCTTTCGCTTATATATGTTGACTGTATGTAACGCAATGAACGTACCTACATGCTGTAATGTATTCCTATACCAAGTAAGCATACTGTAACAGCGCCACGATGCTCCCAGGCCGATGTGCGCTATAATAATTCAAATAAATAAATATAAATAAACTGTTTGCAATATTGTATATGACCAAACATAAAGTGAATTAACAAGGGGGGTCCTGGGAGTCCCTCTGCCAGACATTAGTCCTGGTTACGAGAGACTTACCCAGAGTCTTTAGCTCACTATCTTTCACAGAGAAGAAATATCCCAAACATATCAGTCTTTGTCCTGCCCTGGGGCAGTCCAGCACCGAAATGCTAGGCAATTCTCCTCTGAACAAGAGTACCAACAGAAACCCCAGACACGTGTTTCGGTCTGGTTGGACCTCATCAGTAGGGTGGATCTGTGCCTCTCTAAGAATAGTGAGCAAGGGGTCCACGTCTGGATTCCCCTAGTAAGTTAGGGTGAGACCCAAAGTTACTTGAATATGCAAATTAACAAGGGGGTCCTGGGAGTCCCTCTGCCAGACATTAGTCCTGGTTACGAGAGACTTACCCAGAGTCTTTAGCTCACTATCTTTCACAGAGAAGGAATATCCCAAACATATCAGTCTTTGTCCTGCCCTGGGGCAGTCCAGCACCGAAATGCTAGGCAATTCTCCTCTGAACAAGAGTACCAACAGAAACCCCAGACACGTGTTTCGGTCTGGTTGGACCTCATCAGTAGGGTGGATCTGTGCCTCTCTAAGAATAGTGAGCAAGGGGTCCACGTCTGGATTCCCCTAGTAAGTTAGGGTGAGACCCAAAGTTACTTGAATATGCAAATTAACAAGGGGGGTCCTGGGAGTCCCTCTGCCAGACATTAGTCCTGGTTACGAGAGACTTACCCAGAGTCTTTAGCTCACTATCTTTCACAGAGAAGAAATATCCCAAACATATCAGTCTTTGTCCTGCCCTGGGGCAGTCCAGCACCGAAATGCTAGGCAATTCTCCTCTGAACAAGAGTACCAACAGAAACTCCAGACACGTGTTTCGGTCTGGTTGGACCTCATCAGTAGGGTGGATCTGTGCCTCTCTAAGAATAGTGAGCAAGGGGTCCACGTCTGGATTCCCCTAGTAAGTTAGGGTGAGACCCAAAGTTACTTGAATATGCAAATTAACAAGGGGGGTCCTGGGAGTCCCTCTGCCAGACATTAATCCTGGTTACGAGAGACTTACCCAGAGTCTTTAGCTCACTATCTTTCACAGAGCAGAAATATCCCAAACATATCAGTCTTTGTCCTGCCCTGGGGCAGTCCAGCACTGAAATGCTAGGCAATTCTCCTCTGAACAAGAGTACCAACAGAAACCCCAGACACGTGTTTCGGTCTGGTTGGACCTCATCAGTAGGGTGGATCTGTGCCTCTCTAAGAATAGTGAGCAAGGGGTCCACGTCTGGATTCCCCTAGTAAGTTAGGGTGAGACCCAAAGTTACTTGAATATGCAAATTAACAAGGGGGGTCCTGGGAGTCCCTCTGCCAGACATTAGTCCTGGTTACGAGAGACTTACCCAGAATCTTTAGCTCACTATCTTTCACAGAGAAGAAATATCCCAAACATATCAGTCTTTGTCCTGCCCTGGGGCAGTCCAGCACCGAAATGCTAGGCAATTCTCCTCTGAACAAGAGTACCAACAGCATCCCCAGACACGTGTTTCGGTCTGGTTGGACCTCATCAGTAGGGAGGAGCTGTGCCTCTCTAAGAATAGTGAGCAAGGGGTCCACTAAGTTACTAGGGGAATCCAGACGTGGACCCCTTGCTCACTATTCTTAGAGAGGCACAGCTCCTCCCTACTGATGAGGTCCAACCAGACCGAAACACGTGTCTGGGGATGCTGTTGGTACTCTTGTTCAGAGGAGAATTGCCTAGCATTTCGGTGCTGGACTGCCCCAGGGCAGGACAAAGACTGATATGTTTAGGATATTTCTTCTCTGTGAAAGATAGTGAGCTAAAGACTCTGGGTAAGTCTCTCGTAACCAGGACTAATGTCTGGCAGAGAGACTCCCAGGACCCCCCTTGTCAATTTGCATATTCAAGTAACTTTGGGTCTCACCCTAAGTTACTAGGGGAATCCAGACGTGGACCCCTTGCTCACTATTCTTAGAGAGGCACAGCTCCTCCCTACTGATGAGGTCCAACCAGACCGAAACACGTGTCTGGGGATGCTGTTGGTACTCTTGTTCAGAGGAGAATTGCCTAGCATTTCGGTGCTGGACTGCCCCAGGGCAGGACAAAGACTGATATGTTTAGGATATTTCTTCTCTGTGAAAGATAGTGAGCTAAAGACTCTGGGTAAGTCTCTCGTAACCAGGACTAATGTCTGGCAGAGAGACTCCCAGGACCCCCCTTGTCAACAATCATAAAGTGATACATATGTGGGTATGTCTTCCTCAATGCACGTTAGGAACTCACTCCTAACACCTCCCTTCCTTCCACCATACCTCAATCAAATTCCTTCTGATTACAGCCATTCTCTCCTTGTCCAAACCCCTCCACCTTTGACCATAACCGATTCACCCAAATCCTTGATATCTTCCATCTCCTTTGAAAATCTGCAGTCACCCTTTTTGATCTTAATCGACAACTTCAATTTGATTATATTCCCTGGTCTAACACCAACAGACTTATAACAATTCTTCTCATCAAATCTCCACTCCATTTCCAGTTAACTGCATTTTCTCATTTACCAGTTCGACACCTCTGCCCTCACACCTGGATCTGCCCATCCAACCGGGCATACATTTGTATTAGGCTTTCTGCCTCTCAGCATTTCAAATGGCACCACCACTGTGTCGGGAGCCAACCTATATTAAAAGGTCCTCTCCGTAACTGCCCTAATACACTCCCCACCACTGGCTATATCAATCCTGATGACATCCATCAAAATGCGATTGAATCGTTCTCCACATCCATTGCCCTAGGGGTGATACAAAGTCATTGTCACTTGTTCATTTCCATACTTCTCTAAACATGCTCTGAATTCTCTCGATACCAACTGTGGTCCATTATCCAACAAACATTGAAAAACCTTCTTGCCAAAATAATGCTGCTGAAAGTCACATCCTTCAAAACACACATTTGCGGCCATTTCGACAACATGTCCATCACAACCAAATATGTATGCCTGGCCCCTTTGATACTGTGCGGGCACAATAAGTCCAGAGCTCCCTCATACCATGGAATTCATGGGCGGTTTACACACCGAGTCCTTTCTCACCATCAACACAATCTGAGCAATCTTTCACCATGACCTCCACCTCTTTATCTATCCCAGGCCACCAAAAGTCAGACCTTATCAGCGCTTTGCTCCTTGCCAGACCCAAATGTCCTCTGTGCCCCAACTCCATAGCAATCCTCATATCCTCTGGAACTACCAGTCGATAACCTCTGCACAAATGAGAATCCATCACACATAATTCATCTCTTACTCTTCTATACTCCTTGACTTTCTCATCACCACTGGCATAAGAACCGCTTGCAACAGCCTCACCACTGTCAGATAAACGTCATTCTTGACACATGCTTCATTCAATTTTTTTTAATGTCTTTATTGTTTTCAATTAACATATATATATATATATATATATATATATATATATATAACATACAAACCTACAAACTCAAACTGGCACTTTGGCTGCCTCGCGGATTCTGCTATGGGTTCATTATCCTGGAGCTGTCCGACGACCTCACCTCCTCGGCCTGTAGCTACTTGTATGGGCTGCAACGGTGACCGTGCATTTGTTGTCTATTGTTCGGTCGCTAGTGTCCCTCTGTCCTGGGTCCTCCGGCTTCCCCGTACCTCCTCCAGGTCCTCTTCGTCAGTTTCCTCCCCTTCTTGTCCAAATAGGTCCTGCACTAGGGAATTCCATGCTGCTATTTTTCGGGCCGTTTCCCCCTCCCCTCTCTGCACTGCTCTGATCCACTCCGCAGTCTCCGTTAGTGTCCACTTCCGGAGGTCCGACCACCATGCCTCTATGTTCGGCCTTCTCTGGATTTCCAGGACATGGCAATCCTTCTTTTGGCTAATATGCATGTCAAGTCTTTCATTTTTGCTAGATGCACTTTGTCTCTGCCCCCTCGTGGGAAGAGGCCCAGCAGGTACCGTTCAGGGTGCTCTGCCTGTATCTGAAGGCCACACTTCGCTGTTCTGGTCCTAATGCCTTCGCAGAAAGTCTGTACCGCAGGGCATGTCCAGAACATGTGCACCATGTCTGCTTCAGCAGCTGAGCATCGGGGGCATCCGCTGGGTTCCCCTCTACGCATCACAGTCATTCTTTTGGGTGTGAGCTGTGCTTGTTTGAACCTTGCGTTCCTAGACACTGTCTTTGGGTATGTCAGCACCCTACTCCATTCTTGGTCGCTGAATGGTTTGTGGAGTTCTTCTTCCCAACGTTGTTTTATATGCAACTCTTGTTCGGTGTGGGGTCTGAGCATCTGGTTGTATAATCTGGAGGTAGTATGTGTCCCCTCTGATATGTCATACCACATGTCCAATGCTCCTGCTGCCTCCCTTCTGGTCATCTATTTTTAATTCTGAGGATTAATCTGTTATGCATGATAAATTGGCCCTCGTGTATGTCGTGTTCTTCCACCATCTCCTGGAAATCTGCCCATCTCCCTTCTCTTCTCACGTCCCCGATTTGCGCTACGCCTTTGGCTTCCCACTGTGTTCGGAACGTTGCCAGAATATTTGTGTCCATGCCTATTAGGCCCGCCAGGGGGATTTGTGCTGAATAGGGGTCTTCCATCCCCTGTAATTTCCATGCTCTGTTCCACAACCTCGCTGCGAGGTTGAGCAGGTATGGCAGGTTCCTAAGCAGGGGTTTGTCCAGCCACAATATTTCCCTCAGATAATATGTTTTCAGTGCGGGCTGGAAATTGGTTGCATCAATTGTTTCATCTTCCACTAGCCATTTGACCACAAATTGCAGCTGCCCAGCCAGATCTTTCAAAGTCTGGCAGCCTAATGCCTCCTCCTTCATAGTCTTTCTGTAGGGTCTTCATTGCAATCCTGCTTCTACCCCCTGCCCACAGGAAGTTCCTTGCTATTGTGTTTAATTTTGTGAAGAAGGTCATAGGGATGCTATACGGAATGTTTGTGAAATAATATAATAGGCGTGGGAGTACTTCCATTTTCAGGAGGGCCGCCCTACCCATCATTCCCAGTGGCAGTGTCCTCCAGAAGGTCATGCATTTTTTGTTTTTTACAGTGCTGCCTGTGTGTTATGCCGGTGAGTCTGCAGTGTTATGGTGAACCTCTATTCCCAAATATCTAAAGGAATGTGTTACCCACGTTAGGCCTACGTCTGGGAGTTCCGCCGGGGGAATCCACCTCAAATTTGCCAGGGGGAAGATCAAAGACTTCTCCTTATTTATTGTTATACCTGAGAGTCTGGTGTATGCTCCTTTTGCTTCTAGGAGGCAGGGTAGGCTAGTATGCAGGTTTTCTACAAACAATAACATATTGTCTGCATATAACGAAATTTGGTGGAGCACTCCGTCCACCTCTATCCCTGTGTCTCCGTATTCTGCTCTAAAGAAGACTGCCAATGGTTCAAGGGCCAAGATATATAACATTGGTGACAGTGGGCACCCTTGTTTTGTTCCTCTATAGATCCTCCAGTCTTTCGAGATATATCTTCCTGTCTTCACCCAGGCTCTAGGCTCACTATACAGTAGCCTAATTCATCCCAGGAACCCTTCACCAATGCCAAAGTGGGCGAGGACCTTCATCAACCACCCCCAGTTCACCGAATCAAATACTTTGACTGCGTCGAGAGACACTATCGCACATTCTCTTCGCCCTTGGTTTGTTCTATCACGTGATGTAGTCTACGGAGGTTCCACGATGTATTCCGTCCTGGAACGTAACTTGTTTGATCTGGATGTATTAATGTGGGGATCGCTTGTTTCAGGCGGTTTCTTTATGAGGGAAATCGGCCTATATGCAGTGCACTTTGGGGGCGTTTTCCCCGGCTTAAGGATCGGAACAATAATTGATTCTGACATGCTAGCCGGTAATCGTACACTTTCATACGCATCTTGATATGTCTCCAATAACATTGGGGCAATAGTGCCTTTAAACTTTTTATAGAACTCTCCTGGGAGTCCATCTGGGACCGGGGCTTTACCTGTAGGGAGTTCTGCTATTACACCCGCTATCTCTTCCTCTGTGAGTGGGGCATCAAGTATTTGGGCCTGCTCTTCTGTTAATTTTGGCAGCCTTATCTCTGCTAGTGCGTCGGTGATGTCATCAGGGTCCACCTTTGGGTTAGGGGCATAAAATTTTTCATAGAACTCCGCAAATAAGCGGTTAATGTGCTCTTGGCTCCTAACCTCCGTCCCTGTCTCATCTTCTAGCACTGTAATGGGCTCCCTTTTATTTTCTTGCCTAGTGAGCCAAGCCAGGAGTCTACTAGGTTTGTCCCCTTCCGCATGTAATCTTTGCAGATACCTCGCATAATTCAACCGTCCCAACTTCTCCCAGAGTTCCATACACTCTGTTCTCAACTCCATCAGCGTCCCAGGCTCCTCTCCCTCTACCTGCGCCCTATGTTCCTCTGTTTCTATCTGTCTTTCTAGTGCATTAAGTTCTGCTATGGCCGCTCCCTTTAGACCTCCCATTTTGCCGATTGCTGCCCCCCTTATTACTACCTTGAACGCGTCCCAGAGTGTGGCATTACTCTCTACACTTCCTTCATTATGGTCAAAATAGTCATCTATTGCTTCCTGTAGATGTTCTTGGAATTCTCCCTCTTCCAAAGATTCTGCTCGGAGTCGCCACGTTGGTATTGGGGCTTTACCGTTTGTGTGCACCCATGTTGTCAATATTGGAGCGTGATCTGAAAGCGTTCGGGTCCTAATGTTGATCCCTGTAAAATCGTGCAGTGTTTCAATACCCCTAAGTATGTAGTCTATCCGTGTAAATATTCCGTGGGGTGCCCTATAGTGTGTGTACCCTCTTCTTGCCCCATGTACCTGTCTCCAGATGAAGGCCAATTTAGGTGTTAGTTTTTTGAAGAATTCTGCCGTGTCATGGTTTGGAGCATAGGTATTAACTAGGCACACTTCCTTATTTTCTAGCATACCATGCACTATCACCATTCTTCCTTCTGGGTCGATCTCCTTTTTTATGAGTTGGAATGGCACTCCTGGGGCGATCCATATCAATACTCCGCTTGCGTAATTTGAATATGTGGCACTATATACCTGCCCTCCCCATTTTTGCTCGACCTTAGACTGCTTCTCTCGCGTCAGGTGCATTTCTTGAAGCATTGCTATCTTGACCTTCATTTTGTTCAGCCAGGCGTAGACTCGCAGTCTCTTAATGTACGCGTTAAGGCCCCTCACATTCCATGTTGCTATTGTTAGCTCATCCCGGCTCATGGATGTTTGTTATCCTGGCTTCGCGGTCCCATGGCCTCACATTTTTGCCCACTTCCCTGCTTTCGTTTTCCCTGCTGCTGGCCGAGGTCGCCCTCGTATGGCTCATTTTCTTCTTCTCTTGACAATCGTGTCTCCTGGATCTTTGCTGTGGTCTCTTCCAGTCACTGCGTGCTGGTGTTTCCCCCTCATAGTCATTGTTATTTCTTGTGTCGCCAATGCCATCTTCCAACCATTCATACCTGTCAATAACCCAAACTATAACTAAAGAACTAACGCCCAGCCACCCTCCCCCTGCTCCGGCCTCACCGCTTCTCTCGCCGTGCTCCTCTGGATGAAGCCGACTCGCCGCAGCGTGATGCCTTAAAACTGACATCTGAACTCTTACACTCTTCCTGGGGTTGAGTTTTGCTTGGCTAATGCGGCTTAGTGGGGCTGGTCGCTCCTTCATGTTACTTTTCTTTTCTTGACTTTTTGTTTGCTAGGTACTTGGCTTCTTTAATTCTGGCTATCTGCGGATCTCCTGCCCAGGCTGGGCCCTACCTCTATTAGCGTTTCTTCGCTCTAGTTGGGGGATTCCTTGAGAATCCATCCACGTGTAAGCCTCTTCCGTGGACTCGAAGAAGTGTGTTTTCCCCTTCTCCAGCATGGGGTCTGGCATGGATTCACATGCTCATGAATATTCTCCAGCATGGGGTCTTGCATGGATTCACATGCTCATGAATATTCCCCGTCGTCACGCTGGGAATCCTCTGTAAAGAAAAAATCAGTATCAGTTTCGTTTCTGATCTGTCTTTCTTAGTAGTAACCAATCACTGATCTCTGGGTCATACTGCCCCCAGCCAATGACTGCCCTCTCCCTAAACCCCGCCTCTGGCAGCCATCCTCAGATTTTTACTGCATGCTCAAGTGTTAGGAGTCCTCGTGTTTAGCTCTCGATTTTTTTGCTGCGTTTTCACGCTTTTTCAGGAGATTTTCAAATTTTTTCAGTTTAATCGAGCCTCAAGCTCCACCGTTTCTACTTCCGATAACGGGGATCCGTTTCGGAATTCTTCTACGCCCCTCAAGGGTGAAGTTTTCATCGAGTTTACACTTCTTGGAGGATTCCGGAAGATCTGCGAACTACCTCAACGGACATGGCCCAGGAGAAGGGAAGCTCAACGCCCGGATCCAAGCTGTTCAGGTGCTGCCCTGGATGCGGATTACAGAACGTTTTCAAGGAGGACGAGCATTCGTGATGTCTCTACTTTCTCCCTCAGGACAAGACGCACGTGGAGAAAGACTGTGCGTTCTGCAAGAACCTTTCAGAACGGACCAAACAAGATCGTCGTTCCCGCCTCGCCGCCTGGCTGGAGAAGGGCACAGCAGGTGAGAAGGCGAAGAAGAAGTCTGAGCAGGCTTCTAAGTCCTGTGAGGCGCCCCGGCGACAGGGGCCCAACAGAAGGCCAAGCACTGCGAGTCCGCGGGCACCGGGAGCGCCGAAAGGTGGGGCTCTTCGGTTGCCAAGCAGGGCGCTACTTCCCTGGCACGTTCGACCACGAGCCAGCACTCTGGTTCGGGGAAGAGGAAGTCCGAGAACCCGGGTAGGCCGCTGGAGCGGACCCGGTCGATCTCGAAGGGGGAGCGAGGCGCTGACCCTCCCCCCAAGGCGAAGGCCCAGGACACACCTAAGGTGGTGAAGGCTTTGATCCACCCGGCAAAGGCCTCTACCGAAGTGGTCGCTGCGACCCTGGCGAAGCCGGCTGAGACTACGCCTGTGGAAACGCCCTCTTGGGCCCAGAGTATCCCTGCCACCGCAGAGGGAATCCTCTTTCCAGCCCATCGCTAAGACCCCCGTGAAGCCCCCGGCGGAAAAAGAGGGAGGGGGGCCGGTGGCCATTAAAGACTCGGAATCAGCCTCTGAGGAGGAATTGGTGGAAACCGAGAAGGGCCTCAACGAGAGGTCCTTAGGCCTCAACGAGAGGTTCATAGGCCTCAACGAGAGGTTCGAGAAGATTCGATCCCAGAGGGCGGTCCCTGCTGACTTGATCGAAGATAGCGACGACGATGATGAACAGCGCCCAGTGGAGCGGCCTTCCCGTCCGTCGCAGCCATTGCCCGAGCCCCAGGATAGCTCGGTGGCCATTTTGTTGGCAATCCAATCCTTATGCACCGAGATAAGGACGAGATTACCACGGACCCCAACGGAGGATCCAGAACCAGGCCCGTCGGGAAGCCCTCCGAACAAGCGGAGGAGAGTCCACCCCGCTCCACCCTTCGTGCCTGCGAAACCGGTGGACCCCTCATCCCCCTCGCCAGACCCTAGAGAGGATACGGCGACAGATACAGCGACGGGGACGGACGATGACGGCGGTGATGACACAGCGGACATCCCGTCGTCACCCCCCCGCAGGCGTATCCAGCCAACAAAATTGGCTCTTTCCACGCCATGATAACCAGGGCATCCGAGCTCTTCCAGCTCTGCCCTGAAGAACAGAAAAAGGATGGGTTTCTGCACCAACGACGAGAGGCCAAGAGGAAGACAGTCCTTGCGGTGCCTTTACTCGACGACATCTGGGACGAGGGGCTTGCTGTCCTCAAGAACCCTTCCACGACACCAGCCAAGAGGGACAGGTACTAGAAGAAGTACCGGATCCCCGATGCCACCCCATTGTGCCTCAGGGACCAGCCCACGCCGGACTCTGTCGTCTCGGCGGCGGCTAAGAAGAAGGCAGCAGGTGCGGTGGCTTCAACTTCCACTTCCACGCCGGACAGCGAGGGCAAGAAGTTGGACTCTATGGGACGACGAGTCATCTCGTCGACGGCGACAACGATTAAGGCGGCCAATGCCTTAGCGATCGTGGCCCGCTACGACAGGGAGCTCTGGTTCAAGATAGCTCCCCTGCTAGACTTCCTGCCTGATGACAAAAGGGCTGAGGCCCTAGAAATTCTGCAGGAAGGTGAGGTGGCGTCGGATCACGCCATAACGGTGGCAACAGACATTGCCGATACCGGATTTCGCCAACTGGGCAACAGAGTTTGCCTCCGACGACGAGGATGGCTCAAGGCGACAGACTTTCGCCAGGACGTCCAGACCAGGGTGTTGGACATGCCGTTCGACGGCAACAACCTTTTTGGTAAGGTGGTGGATGAGTCCCTACAGGCCATCAAGACCGACTCAGAGACGGCCCGGGCCCTGGGGGTGCTTCAACAGCGATGGCCCTTTCGGAGCTCCGGAGGCAGACAGGGTGCCTCCAAAGGATCCAGCGGTGGCTCCTCCACTTACCGCCAGGCGGCCCGCTCCTCTTCCCAGGAGGCCTACAGAGGTCGCGGCAAGCAAGGGGGTTCCCGCCGCCGTCGCCAATGAGACCAAGGCGGCAAGGCCGCCTCCAAGCAAGATTGACCCGGCCGGGTTGTCGGTCCCCCACCAAAGCACCCCGGTGGGAGGCCGACTGACAAAGTTCGTCAGCGTGTGGGAGTCCATCTCCACCGACCGTTGGGTGTTGGACACCCTGGCCGACGGGCACTCGCTGGAATTCCAAAAGAAGTGCCCTTGCATTCCTCCCATGGCCAGGAAGGAGAATCACGTCCCTGAACTACTGTTGGAGGTAAAGGCGATGCTCAAGAAAGGTGCCATTGAGCTCGTCCCCAGAGGGCTCCGGAGTGTACTCAAGGTACTTCCTCGTCAAGAAGAAGACAGGCGGTTGGCGCCCCATCCTGGACCTGCGTCACTTAAACAAGTACATCAAGGCGCAGAAATTCAGGATGGTCACCCTCCAGCAAGTGCTGGGACATCTGGAGGAAGGCAACTTCCTATCGTCTTTGGACCTGGAGGATGCTTACTTCCACATCCCTATTCTAAAAAGGCACAGGAAGTTCCTCAGGTTCGTGGTTCAGGGACGCCACTACCAATTCATGGCCCTACCGTTCGGATTAAAGTCGGCACCCAGGGTTTTCACCAAGTGCCTGGCACCAGTGGCGGCGCGGCTGCGTCTGAAGGGGATCCACGTTTACCCCTACCTGGACGACTGGCTAATCTGGGCAAGGACAAGGGAACTCGCCGTCGAACACACAGCGAGGACTGTCCAGTTGCTCACGGAGCTGGGGTTCGCCATCAACTACCCCAAATCCCACCTGGTTCCATCGCAGATAGCACTGTTTCTGGGAGCGAAGCTCGATACAGTGGGCCAATTGGCCTCCCCTTCAGAGGAGAGGACCAAGACCATCCTGGGCAAGGTGCGGCGCCTGCTAGCCATGGACGTGGCCAGGGTGAGGTCCATCAAGTCCCTCCTCAGGATGATGTCCTCATGCATCTATCTTGTACCCCTTTGCAGACTTCAGATGCGTCTGCTACAGGAGTTCCTCGACGCCCGCTGGCTTCAGGCGAGGGGCTGTTTCGAGGACAGGATCCCTCTCGACGAGGAGTTCCGTCGGGCGATCTTATGGTGGGGCATCCATGCTCACCTCACGACAGGCACGGAATTTCAAATCCCGGCGTTTCAGGAGACTGTGACGACGGACGCCTCTCTGGAGGGTTGGGGGGCCCACACCGGAGACCTCCACGCAAGAGGCCTTTGGCTCCCGGAGGAGAGGTCTCTCCACATCAACATTCTGGAGCTCCGAGCAGTGTTCTGGGCTCTCAAGTCGTTCCTTCCGTCCCTCAAGGGCAAAGTGGTGAGGATCTTCACCGACAACACCACCACGATGTTCTATATACGGAAGCAAGGAGGCACCAGATCCCCAGCCCTATCCAAGGAGGCCCAGGATCTGTGGCACTGGGCCGTCGCCCAGGGGATGTTTCTGGTTCCCTTCCACCTGGTAGGAATAAAAAACACCATCGCGGACTCACTCAGCAGGGAGCTGCGCTCGTGCCACGAGTGGGAACTGCGCCAGGACCAAGTGGATCGACTCTTCCAACGATGGGGCAAACCCCAGATCGACCTGTTCGCGACGGCGACGAACTCCAAGTGCCAGAGGTTCGCCAGCAGGTTCCCACAGCCGAGGAGCATGGGCGATGCTTTCTCGTTCCCTTGGGACGGCCTGTTTCTATACGCGTTCCCTCCGTTGCCGTTGCTGCTCTGTCTCATCAACCAGCTCAAGAAGTCCAGGCGCAGGATGATCCTCGTCACACCGGCGTGGCTGAGGCAGATCTGGTTCCCGGACCTTCTGGATTTGTCAACATCCCCACCAATCAAGCTTGCCACCGGGCGCGGATCTTCTCTCCAGAGAAGGAGGCGCCATTCTACACCACGACCCACAGTCATTGAACTTGCAGGCCTGGCTCCTGCAGCACTAGAGTTTGGAGGGTACGATATCCCAGCTGATTGCAGAGAGGTTCTTGCAAAGGCCAGGGCGTCCTCAACTCTCAAGTGTTACGGTCATAAATGGAAGAGGTTCTCTGTCTGGTGCCGTGCACAGAAGATTAACCCTCGGCGGATTACGGCCCCTCAAGTGCTGCCGTACCTACTGTGGCTGGCCAAATCTGGACTGGCTCACGCCTCCATAAAAATACATCTGGCTGCCATTTCCCGATATACCAAGACTACGGGACGGGCGTCCTTGTGGTCTCATCGCCTGGTAAAGGAATTTATGAAGGGACTATTCTGATCATTCCCGCCGGTGAAGGCCCCTGCCCCGGCGTGGGAGCTTAATGTGGTGCTGACCAGGCTCGTGGGAGCCCCATTCGAGCCTATGCATTAGGCGCCTTTGAAGTTCCTGTCATGGAAGACAGCGTTCCTCGTGGCCATCACCTCTGCACGACGAGTAGGAGAGATTCAGGCCCTATCTTGCAAGCCTCCATACTTGACTTTTCATGACACGAGGGTAGTGCTGAGGACGCACCCCTCCTTCATGCCCAAGGTGCCGTCGGACTTCCACCTCAACGAGCCCTTGGTGTTACCAGTTTTCTTCCCGTCGCCTTCGACACCGGCCGAGAGGACTTTGCACTCGCTGGATGTAGCTAGAGCGCTGAAGTTCTACGTGGACCGCACAAAGAGTTTCCGGAAGACGTCACAACTGTTTGTGAATTTTGGGTCTGTGAATCAAGGGAAGGCTCTCTTGAAGACTTCCATTTCCAGATGGCTCTCCGGCTGCATCATGCATTGTCACCGGTTGACAAACCGACCGCTGCCCGGCCGTCCGAGAGCCCATTCGACCAGAGCGATCGCTACTACCACGGCGTTTCTGTCTGGTGTGCCCCTGCTGGACATCTGCAGGGCTGCTATGTGAAGGTCGACGCACACCTTTACAAGATTCTACTGCGTCGATCGGGACTCCAGGGTCGGCCAAGCAGTGCTGCGCAACCTGTTTGCTTAAGGTGAGCCTGATGAGGAGGTAAGAACTGCTTAATGTTGAGTTGCTGTATTGCTTTATGTTGAGCCTGTTGCCACCTCCCGTGGTTGTGCATGTGTATACTGCTATGTATTTTTATTCATGAGCATGTGAATCCATGCCAGACCCCATGCTGGAGAAGGAACAAGTTACTTACCTCTAACTGTTGTTCTCCAGCATGGGTCTGGCATGGATTCACATGCGAACCCTCCCACCTGCCCCTCTGCGGCTCTTCACTTGGTCATACTGCCACTTGGCGTGCTACCAAATCTGAGGATGGCTGCCAGAGGCAGGGCTTAGGGAGAGGGCAGTCATTGGCTGGGGGCAGTATGACCCAGAGATCAGTGATTGGTTACTACTAAGAAAGACAGATCAGAAACAAAACTGATACTGATTTTTTCTTTACCGAGGATTCCCAGCCTGACGACGGGGAATATTCATGAGCATGTGAATCCATGCCAGACCCATGCTGGAGAACAACAGTTACAGGTAAGTAACTTGTTCCTTATGTATCACCTTCAGTTTAGCCGGGAACAGGAGCATATATCATATCTCTGCCTTTCTGAGGCGTTCTTTTGTGGGGCCGAACTGGGCTCTTTGTTTTTGGACCGTGGCTGTATAGTCAGGGTATATGGTGATCTTGGAGGCGCTCCTGGTGATCACCCTCCCCTCGAGAATGCCAGTATCCTTTCTCTGTCTTTTGAAGTTCATGATCTTGGCAATCATGGCTCTTGGGGGGGGCGCCCGGTTGGGGTCTCCGCGTCAATGCTCTATGTGCTCATTCCACCACGAAGCCCTGGGACAGTGTTCCAGCTCCAACCGCCTGTAGGAGCATGTTCTCGATATATTCGGTGGGGTCGTTTCCCCCTACCCCTATTATGCGGACGTTTTTTCTTCTTACCCTCCCTTCTGCGTCTTCCACCTGCCTTTCCAGGATCTTGACTTTCTGGAGCACCTCCGTCATTTGGGTCCGTGTGACCGTAGAGTGCTCTGTATTCTGATGTACCTGCTGCTCCACTGTTGTCACTCTATCCGTCAGGTTCCTTGCATCCTGGCGGAGGAGGCCTACGTCCACCATGACCGTGTCTAGTTTTTGTTCTAGGGACGCTTTCAGGGCCCCTATGGCCGTGTCCATCTTCTTCTCAAGAGACGTCTGTAGGGAGGCGATCGCCTCCAGGATCTGTCCATCCTTTCCTTTGTCTGGTTGGTGTGGGGTATTTGCCTCAGTCATTGCTACCCCCGGTGGATTCAGCTGCTTTTGTCTGATGCCTTGGCAAAGTTGTCCATACTAACTTGTTTCGACTTCCCTTGTGCCTTCTTATTGGACATCGTCACTGTGCGGGCTCTGGGTGCTATGCTGCTGTTTTGCCCTTTGCCTACGGCCCGTGTACCGGATCCGTGTGGAGTCGGGACCTATTTGGGTGGAGGCTGCTGGCAACTGGTTTCTCTTGACTTACTGCGGTCTCTCAATTACCTTCCTGCCCCTCTTCCCTAGGCTTCCAATCTCAGCATACGGTGTCTCAACTTTTGTCCCCACCTGGTGTCGCTCTTTGATGGGTTCTGCTCGGTCTATGGTTCCGGCTGTGTATTTCCCACAGGGTTCGGGTGCTCGGGGCTCTTCTCCCCTATATTGTCAGTGAGGGCTCGCAACCTGGTTCACTGTGCTGTTATTGTAGTTATTATTGTTCTCCCTCTGGACTGAGTGGGCACCACCCAGCTCCTCCTCACCTCTTCCCCCACTGGGTTCTGAATTCAAACCTCCCTCTCCAGGGGGGCCACGTTGCTCTGCTTGAGTAATCCTTATACACCAGCAATCCCTCTGCCAGTCCGTTATGCCTTTCTGATGGTTCCCTTTATTTTTGTGGGGGGGGGGGTGCTTCTGCGCGCTCCCAGGGTGTCATGTGGGCTTCCCAGCGCTCTCCTCACCTTCCTGCTGCTGGGCCTCGATAATGCTTTTTGGAGCGATCTCAAGGCAGCTGCGTGTTCTTTCCGTGCCCCTCCGCTCCTTCCTGGGTCATCACCGGCCCTCGGTCTTCCTCCGGGTCTCCCCGCCATGCCTGTGGGAATCGGCAGGGGCTGGAGGCGGCACCGTCCTCTGCCCGGCGCCCACTACCTGCACACTGGGTCCTCGGTAGCTTATGGGACTTGTTCTGCTCCCTCGGCGCCTCCTTCTCAGCTACCGCTCTGCTTCCCCTGTCGCTGCCGCTCTCCTTTCTCCAGACGCTGTCGCTCAGAGCCCTGGCACCTGCTCCTTACGTGCTGAGCCCTCGCTGACATGCTGGGCTTCTCTGGCTCCCTCGGCGCCGCCTCCTCTTCAGTCGCTCCGCTTGACTTGCCCTGTCGCTGCCACTCTCCCTCGTTTCCGCGCCCACCGCTGATGTCCTCTTCCCTTCTCTGGGCCCCCGGCTCCATCCGGCGGCTTCTTGTGATCTCCCGCCTCGGGTCGCTGCGCTGCTGAGTTATCCCCTAGCGGGCCGCCATCTTGCCTGCAGCACTCTGTGTGTTTATCTGCACTGTTTCATCACGTTCCACGGTCCGGTTCTTCTCAGGACTTGGATGAAGCGGTCAGTGGGTCTTCCGACGCCTGCCTGTAGAGTTTCAAGTCGAGTAAGTCAGTTCTAATCGGATTGTTCACAGGATCATACAGGAGCTTCCCGTAGTACGTCTCACTGCATGGCGGACTAGCCACGCCCCCCCTTAATTCAATCTTTCTGTTTGATGCTCTCCTGCACCTTAAAAATACATGTCACTTCCTCCTCACATGCATCTTCTCCTACACAGGAATGTCCAGCTGCAGCCCTGGGAAATACATCCGCTATGCCTTTCCCCATGGCTATTGTCAAACCTGCCTTTTTTTAAAAACAAGCACTCTTCTTAGTTGTCTATCATGTTCTTCCATAGACGCACCACACACAAGGACATTGTCTTGATGGAACAGCACTCCCAATTTGTTACCCAGCAGCCTGTGCATGACATTCTTAAATACACTTGCTGCCGAGACAAGCCCGAATGGCATCTGCCTACGCCGAAACAAACCAATGGGAGTCCTGAAGGATGTCAAGTCCATTGAATCCTCATGGAGTTCAATTTGGTGATGCCGCTCATAAGTCTAAAATGGAGACTATCGGCCACTCAAGACAGCAAAACGTCTGTTCTCGATAGGGGAAATTTCTCTGCCATCACCTTGCTGTTCAAGCTCCTAAGGTTGATACAAAGTCTTACAGAACCATTGGGCTTCTCACAACAACAATCTGGCTGATCTATCCGGAAGCCTCCACTTTTTCAATAATTCCTTCCTTTTCCATTCCTTTAATGTGGGATTCTACTTCTTTGCTCAATGCCAAAGGTACCATCCTGACTTTAGCAGCCACTGGGAAGGCTCCACGCTTGAGTCTTATGCAATGATCAAAACCTCTGAGAAAACCCAATTTGTAGAGGAGGTCCCAAATAAAGCCTGCACTCCAGTCGCCCATTTTGAAGTACCACGAATGTTCTCACCAAAATATGTAACTTATGATGAGCAAATAAACCAGCAGAGAGCCGCAGTAGGGCTCTGCCTAGAACCTATCAGGAGAACAATGCCTATTGAAGTCCCAGTACCCGGAAAACCATGGACCGTAAGGTATCAATTAAGAAAACCCTACCAGCATATGAGACAAAATGAAGATTGCCTAAGTGCCGTCCCGGAAGAAACCAAAAAGGCCTTAATGGAAGACGAATGGTGACGTCAAGAGGGCCCGGACAGACTCGCAGATAGAAGAAATGACAACCAAAAAATGACACACAATGACGAAACGCCATGAATAAAGATATCGTGAACCTAGAAGAAGAGAACGATGTTGAAATGCAAAGAAGCTTAAGCTGTAAGCAGGATGAAGATATTCAACCATCTAACACCTGTACATATGCTTGGAACCGCAAGAAAGCTAAGAACCCTGTGCGGCTTACTATGCTAAGTAGAAGAATAGCGCGGCAAGCGCCATTATGCATAATCTACCTCAAAACGAAGCATTGTGTTATAAGTGTGATTCCACTTTGCACGAAAAGCAGAATCAACTCAGGTTACTAGAGGCCAAACAAGACAAGATTCATATTCTTATAAAACGAGAAGAGACGGCTGAATCGAAACTCGGAAGATGCCACTCGTGCCAGGAGAGCCAAGGTCAAACCAATAGAAGGAATGAACAGTAGCTACATATAATTGAAACTTAAGAACAGAATATCCTGTTTTTGATAGGTCGAGATAAGGAGGCGTAGGTAGGTGGCAAGCTGAACAAGAATTAAATCACAAATTGAGAGAAACTAGACAAATTCACGTTGTGGGTAGCACGTGACCAGCCGAGTAAGAAGGAGCACGGGTTCACACATACGCTTGGCATCCGCCCAGGCAGAGATATCAGAACTTTGCCAGACCGAAGATGCAGTTTCGAGGCCAACCACAGTAAAATAATTGACGCATGGTTGCTCAAGCGATGATTGATTGTAACCTTAATTGGAGGAAGGCCGGGTAGCTGAGGGGCAGCCTGCACCTGGCTGACCGTGCTGCTAAGCAAAGTGGAAATGTATGCATGGGGTTGATGCCAACCCAATCACAATGGACCAAATAATCTAGGGTCCTATGGGTAGTAGAACCAATGGGACGTCGTACCTTTAGTGACATCTACAGTAGTCATTTTTGAAGGAAGGGCTTAGACGCCCATCTGATAGTGTTTACCCAATCCCCTCACTCCGTTACCATATACAGATATAGTACCTATATTAAAGTTACCTCTTCCTAGCCAATAGAATTGCATGTTAACTTTTAAGTGTTACACATCAATTATGACGAGTTTTGAGTATAAATGTCACTGCTTGTATGAAGTTCGTTGGAGTTGAAGCGAAATGGACTATCGCATCACTGCTGATTGCCATGACTCCCTGTTTTTTGTACTTGTCATTAAAAGGACTCCCTTTGCCAATCTATTGAGTTGTCCTTATTGATTGGTTTTGGAGTAATAAATCTGCACCCCCATCCATCTCAAAGGTGCAGCTATCTCGTCTTAAAGTACTTCGGAGCAAACTTTGGCTCTATGGGCTGGCCGGGGGTCTCCGGAGTACACTTGGTAGCAGAGATTGATGGTTTATCGATTATTGATTAGAATGAGACACCTATTGACCATCGACATAAAGTAACTCTAGGTCTTCGGCAATATCACAAGTCCTTTGCCATTCGGCTGAGTAGACCGTGAAGCTCCCCGTAGACAGTGGTAGTATAAAAAGACTGCAAACAGGGCCTGAAGGAACCTGTGTTCCCCATGCATCCCTTCCCATTTCTACGGGCAGCTGAGCGGGCAAAAAACCAAAGAAGACGGTAACAAAGGCGGTGATCCCGAGGGTCCAGAGAGGAACCATGCGAACGGTGAGTGGACAAAAAAAAAATTGAATGTTGTGGCAAATAGTGCATGCTTTAGAACAAGTAACGGGAAAAGGTAACAGAGGGAGGCAGAGAAAAAAACTAAATATAGTTAGAAGTAGAGAAGACTATGTATGTATGTGTATATATATATATATATATATATATATATATATATATATATATATATATATATATATATAGGGATAATGATTTAAGAATAATTAAAGGTTACTGGGAGGACACCCGAGAAGTGAAAGGATCCGCCTTATTCCTGCGCTTTTAATACAAGCGGCTAGAAGAAACGTGTACCCAGAGTCCCAGCTAAAGGGGGAACGATTAGATTACCACGACGGTTAAAGACGTCGTGAAAGGGGTACGTTTAGACTCCATGAAGGGGTAATGATTAGAGGCAGAGATAACTGTGACCAGCTGGTGTTAGTCTAGTCTGTCAAGATGTCTTTTGTTATGACGTCATATGAAAAAAATGTCTTCGGGAAAACTGATTGAATTTTTACGCGATTTAATAGCTGAGATAAAATCGCATATGAATTGATGTTTTTTGAGTAAATTAGAAGGTATAAGATTTTGTGATAAAATCTGGATTGGAGCTTGCAGTGTTTGGTGCTCGCTCATATTGTTGGAACTGTTTAAACCACACAAAAGTGTTGACAAGTGTTATATAAGAGGAAAAGGAACAGATTTGAGCATGGAGGACATAACTCCTTAGAGAAACTTATGCAAACAGTTGCCGAAACACGCACATAAACTGAAGAAATACAGTACAGAGTGGGTTAAAGGGACTGCCCACAAAATGTTTATGCCATGGCCACAAGGTGGGTCCTTATCTAAAGCCGTCTTGCAACATATGAGAACATATTTGCATGCCACATACACAGGCAAAAAGCTAGAAAAAAGCCTAGCTGTCCTGGAGCTTTGGAAAATGTTTGAACAGGGAAAGGAGGAGGAGCCTCCAACAGATTGGATACTTAATGTGCGAAACGATGGGGAGGACATATTTTATTAAAACCTGATGGCAAAGGCATTGATGACGCGAAACAAAAAGAAAGGATAAAGGATGTACAGGGAAAGGGAAAAGAGAAGGAATTGAGAGACAAAAGAATAAAAAAGAAAGACAGACAAAGGCGAGAACAGCTATATCACGAAGAGCAAGAGAGACAGCTCGATCACAAACCTAGAGCAGCCAATAATCGAGACCGACAGGAACAGCAAAGGTTAGAGGAAGAGAAAAGGATACGAAAATAAAGAGACGAAGAGATGAGGAAATTCGAAGGACAGATGGACGTAGAAATGAAAAGAAAAAGGAAGAAGAAAGAGTAAGAGAAGAGGCGAGGAAGCGCAGAGAATTTGATGACGGCATAGAAAAGAAGCATAGACAGAGAGCACGCGATCTTGAATATCTGGGGAGAGAGGTTAAAAAACCTGATCCAGTAGTAGATTGGGAAGATATAGAAGTATTCTTTCCTGTGTACGATTCAGTACCAGGCACGTCTAGGGCAAATATGGAAGATGACTTCGACACCAGAAGCATCGGAGGAACGATCGATAGAATATATGATGAAATGGGGTTAGAACAAACACCCCAAGGGGAGAGGGAAGATGAGCGCCTGGAGAGCACTCAGCTGTACGACACTGAGGATGTCTCCCGAAATAGTAGGAATAGAGAACTATCCCTGGATAGATAAGAAATAAGTAGGAGTAAGGAGGACACAAGAAGTGGCACTAGTTGGGGACAGACAATGTCTGACTCGAAAAGGGAGGAGCGCGAGGGAAATGAGGAAGAGAAACGGAGTGAAAGACTACTCCCCAGGGAAAAAGGAATAAGATGGTCAGACACTAGTGAATCTGCACAGAGGGCATCAGAGTCAGCCACGCAGTCTGACCGACATGAAGAAATAACTCATGGTCTGAGGGGGGTGTCTTCACCGCCCTATGTAGACAGGCTCAGGACATTGCCAGGAAGACGGCGATGCAGGAATATTACCCCTGCAATAGATAGAACAATGAGAGAAGAGAGAGCCGCAGTATGGAAAGCGCTATGAGTGCTCTACCCAGATACTTCCGATATGGGAGCTATAATGACGCGAAAAATGAAGGAGTCTGAGGATCTGTTAATTTACATACAGAATTTTCAAGACACTTGGGTACTCGAGACTCATGAATCTTGGACGAAATCTATCCCTGTGTTTTACCATATATTGTGCCAAGGGCTGCCAGAGCCGGTGCAGAAACAACTCAAGAAATTGTTGGGAATTGAGGCCAAGCCTTAGGCTGAAATGCAGTTGACCATCACACACTATTGTAGGCTGCTGCAAGAAGAGAATTGCAAAAAAAAAGCTGCACGTAAAGGTGAAGAAGCGAAATTGGTGCAAAAGAAATTGTCAAAATATGCTCTTGAGGGAGCCATGACAACTAGCACAGCTGAATCAAGCATGCAGCAGGTGACTAATCCGCAGAAGAATAATCAGAGCAGTACTGGGTTTTAGCCCAGGGAAAGAGGATGGCAGAGCAATCAGGGAGGTTTCCAAAATAATCAGGGAGGCTTTCAAAATATGCAAAATGGTAACCAAGATATGTCAAATGGGCAAATGATCCGACCACCGCCAGTATGTTGGCTGTGTGGAATGACAGGGTACTTGGCGCGCACATGCAGAAACCAAGGCATGATGCAGAGCGGCCAAGGGAGAGGAGCAGGCATGACGAATCCACCTGCAGTTTTACAGCAGGGTATTGCACAGAATCACACAGTGCAACAACAAGCGCCAGGAGCGCAACAAGGCGTGCAACCTCAAAGCATGCGAAACTTTCCACAAGGACAATCCCAACAGGCTGCGTTGCAATTATCACAGACGATGAGCACAGGGCAGACTCCAAACCCTGGAATGGGAAGTAACAATGGGAATGGGGGAAATCCACAAGCGCACAGTGGGCCAGGATTGTATATGGACTAGGACCGCTTACTGGGAACCCTGATGTGCTGTATCCTATCAGTGACGCCAGACCCTCACAGGGAACATAGGGTGGATGTCGTTATAGGGGGTAAAGAATATTCCTTCTTAGTTGACACGAGTGCAACACGCTCATGCATACGTGAAAGCAAGTTTTCCTTGTCCGCCGAGGCCATAGATACTCAGAGTTTTACAGGAGCTACCAGTCGTGTTCCCTTCACAAATGCACTTCCAGTCTCCATAGGAGAATGTGAGATGAACGTGCCTACTACTTACTATATTCACGACAGACCCCAGTAAAGATTTTGGGTTTAGGTTTAATGACAAAGTTAAACATGACAATCTCGTTCACAGAGGAGGGCATAGTATTTTCCACTCCAGGAATGCACTACTCAAATATATGTGAAATGATTAGGGCATACTCAGGACACATAGCCATGAGGGCCATACCATTAGAGCCAGACATTTTCGCATATGGTATGCGTATGCTTATGGCAGGATTGCCAGGCCTTGTAGGCAAAATCATAAGAACCCCTGATGAGTTCTTATTCAGACCCAGAATACCGATGCATGAGGAGAAGGGACAAGTATTTCCCTTGATGATACACACAGCTGCAGTATGAGGTTGAGTGGCTTTGATTGATGGTTATGACAACGAGGGCCGACAATGGTGCGCAGTAATCGCCATTGAAGAAGCATATCCATTGACGTCACCGATGATGATTTATTTGAAGAGCAAACAGATATGGGAGAGACAATGGTGGAAGTGAGTCTCACCTTTTTGGGTAAAAATGATTAAAAGAGAAGTACCTCAGAGAATGATATTGGCACAAAATCATCCTGCATATTTTGATGACGATATGGCCAGGGTGCCTGTCTCAGTATGGACTACAGGCCCCTATGACGTAGGCCTCTTGAAAGTTGTTGGAGAAGTGAAGATTAAACTGAAACCAGGAGCAATTCTACCAAGGCCCGACAATATCCCATGTCCAGAGAGGCAGATGAGGAGATTTTTAAGACAATTTTTGCAATGATGGAACAGGGCATCTTAGTGACGTCAGAGTCGTCGTGCAATATCGTGGTTTATCCGATCAAAAAATCAAAGGGAGGTTCTTGGTGTTTAATCCAGGATTTACGCCCAATAAATGATATTGTTGAGGCTGAATTCCCTCTAGTCCCTAACCCGTCTACAATTCTATGTAACATACCTGTTGAGGCAAAATATTTCACGGTGATTGACTTGAAAAATGCATTTTTCTCAGTCCCCTTGCACCGTGACTCACAAGATCTAACGTCATTCACGTTCAGACAAATGCGTCTGAAAAGCACAAGGCTTCCACAGCAGTACTGTGAGTCTTCTTCTATTTTCAACCGAGTCCTGCAGATGGACTTGAGCAATATTGCATTAGAAAGTGTTGTCCTGCAATACATGGATCTTAATTTGCAGCACCACAGAAGAGCAATGCAGGCACGATTCTGTTCAGCTATTGACTATACTGGCTGAGTAAGGATATAAAGTTGACAAGGAAAAGTTACAATATCTAATCTCGCATGAGGGAAAGAGAGTGACCCCAGAAAGAGCTGAAGCCATACTTAACACGTCTAAGCCACACATGATAAAGCAGATGGAGAGCTTTTTAGGCCTATGCAACTATGTCAAGGCATGGGTCTTCAACTACAGCTCTTACGGTAAGCCTTTTCTTCAGGCCCTAAAGAAGGCCTAAGTGAGGAAAGAAAAGATTGAATGGTCTGAGACCATGGAGAAAGGGTTTGCTGAACTCAAAAGAGCTATTTGCACAGCTCCAGTTCTCGGGATTTCCAATTATGCAGAGGAATTTTACCTGTTTTCACACACGAACGGCAGCATTATGACAGCAGTACTCACACAGAGAACCACGTTGGGGTACAAGCCCCTGGCATACTACAGTGGGAATTTGGACCCAGTAATGAGAGGTCATTTTCCTTGCGAACCAAGTTTAGCTGCCACAGTGTTCACTATAGTAATGGTGTACAGTGACTCCGTCTATGTGACGCCAACAGTGCACGCAGGCCAAGCATTCTGGAAGAGGAGGAGCTACCTCCGAGCAGACGGCACGCCAGTGTAGCACGCAGCCCTATTGGATAGGCTGATAAAGGTACTACAGCTCCCAGTGAGCATAGCGGTTGTGAAATGCACCTCCCACACGAAAGGGACAGATTTTCTCTCAAGCAGGAATCAAGCAGCAGACACGGAAGCCAAGCGTATGGCATCCAAAAGTGAGACGATCATGGCAGTGGAAGTTATCCATGCCAACGAGCGAATGATGGCTACACAAACTGCACCTGAAAGTTACAGTAATTTGGGGAAAACACAGCTAATGGAACTCCAAGGGGAGGTACCACAGGAAGAGAAGAACCTGTGGAAACGTCGAGGGTGTTCTTTAAACCCCTCTGACAGCTTGTGGCGACAAGACAGCACTGGTAAACCAGTAATGCCTGTAGCCCTATTAAAAAATAGCGCTGGAGCAGTTACATTACCCGGCGCACATGACAAAAGAGAATCTAGCAGCAACGCTCGCTGAAGACTGGTTCATACCGAATTTATCAGAGCACGTTGCATTCTTTATGGTAAACTGCATAATCTGCCAGCAATTGACGGCTGGGCACACATTAAAGGTAATGAGAGGAATCATCCCAAGGCCAAATGGGCCTTTTCAGCACTTGCATGTCGACTACGTCGACATGATTCAAGTATGTAACTGGTACAGATATTTAATTGTTGTGGCGTGTCCATTCTCTAGATGGATTGAGGCAGGTCCATGTACACGCCCAGACTCTACCTCTGCGGCCACATTTTTAGTGAGAGACGTTTTCCCCAGGTGGGGGGTGTGCAAGGTCATGAGATCAGATAATGGCCCTCACTTTGTCAATGCAGTGTTCAAACAGATTAGCTTGCTGCTTGGTATAAAGCACAAGTTCTCGTCGGCATATCAACCACAAGGTAATGGGATCTGTGAGAAGCTCAACGGCTTGTTAAAGGAAAGGATGGCTTGCTAAAGAAGGGATGGTTGCACTGCCTTCCACTGGCACTGGATGCACTTCAGAACCAACCCGGTTCCGATCATCATCTTATGCCACACGAGATAGCCACAGGAAGAAGAATGAGAACTCCTCTGCCACCTCGAGATAGAGCTAGATGTGATGCCCAGTCAACAGGAGAAATGTTAGGGTCTGAAATCCAAAACTATTTGAACTGCATGACATCTTGCCTTGCTGTAATTTCAGACCAGCTGCAGCAACGACGAAAAGGGTGCAGAGCAGCACAGAACACAGACGGGGATACTACAATAGACCAAGTTCAAGGTCTACGTGTTCCACCCATCTTCCCTGGAGACGCCGTCCTTGTGAAGAATCATACAAGGAAAAAGTGGGACGAGCTAAGATTCAACGGTCCTTTTACAGTGGAGGACTGCACTCCATCCGCAGTGAAACTACAAGGCAGGAGAGCTTGGATTTTTCTCTGCGATATCAAACCCTAAATTGGAGAAGGCCCCCTGCCTGCACCCCAACGAGAGGAATCAACGAGCGACAGGGAAGAACCACAGCAAGTGCAGACAAGATCCATGACGAGGAAGAAGGACGCATGACCAGCCAGACAAAGAACTTTTTGCAAGTTGTGGCTTAAATTGGACACTTCCTCCAACCAAAAAAGGGGATAAGGACATACAACACAGACACTCTGTGCATCCTAGTTGCAGGGTGAAGAAGAAAATTGCACATATACGCCACTACACAGTCTTTTGACTGCTGAACTTGGGACTGAGGCACACTTAAGCCTTGATGAGAAAAGAATATGGCCATTTTTGACCGAGGACACTTACATTGGAAGCAAATACAGTATCCTGACTCATTCCATACCGAGACCCTATTCGGAATCCCTTATGGTGTCCCGCAGTAGCAACATCGCCAAGGATGTGGTCACCTATTTGATCTAGTGTTAAGATCATACCCGTCAGTGGTAGGAAGGGTCACCAGTGTCACTGACTTTCTTCAAGATCCTGAAAACGAAAAGACAATAAGACAACTGCTCACTGTCATTGCCAAACAATTTCTCCTACTTCCCAAGTACAGTGAGGAGAAACCAAATGTCCCAAACACAAGAGGAAATCAATGAGCTTATCAACACATTGTTCTTCCGTATAATTGAAGACTGTCCAACTCTTGTTGGAAGAACAACAGACACAATTACGTTTCTTCGAGATCCAGCAAATACAGAGCACCTAAGCCATCTCCTAAATTCTAGTCGCACTCCACGCGACCGGATAGTGCAGACATTGTTTACATTAAGGAAAAGAACACATAATCCCAAATTCCAGCAAATACAGGACAGATGAAGACAGCAGGTTGGCACACAATGTCCTCTTTCGCCTAGTCACTGACTTTCCAGAGCTAGTGGGGAGACCAATTGATGTTGACGTCCTCACATTCATCAGAGATCCAGCTAATATTGCACAGATGGGAATGCTCTTACACGGAATTGTGCTCCAAGTGGAACTCTCTAACCATCAGCGGAGCTATCTGAGGAGATTCTAAAAGCCTGTTCGACTGAGGAAGTTGCTTTTTATTGAATGAACGTTTGTTGACATCGGCACTGCGAGTCTTGGAAGACTCTTGCCAGGAGAATCTGCGCTCGCTTCCTGGAGGAGGCGGAGCACATCGGTGCTCAGGTGTGCAGTCACGTGACCTCTTCGCCACTTGAAGTCACAGCCTCAACCACCCTTGCGGCGTTAAGCCCGGCCACGGAGTAAAGGGCGGCACATTCTTCGGCGGCACAAACTGTTTTGCTGCTGTTTGGCGTTGGGTCCTGGTCTTGTCTTGGCACCTACTGGATCTGCTGTTAAGCTTAGATCTCGGCCTCTGGTCACTCTCAACTGCAGTTTGTGCGCAGAGTGGTGCGGCATCACAAATAGCATGACCGCACAATCGGGATCGGGGGGCCAGGTGGGGCCACAAACAAGACGAAAGACCATACACCAACGGCGGATGCAGAATCCATGGACAGCTTTAAAAGCAGACTCTGGCCTAGAGACATCCAAGGTAAGCTCAAAATCAAGAAAAAGTGTATCTAAGCAATTAGTGGATCCTTGTCTACAATCCGAACCCATTGAGCACACTGTTCTATCAGTAGACTGTACAACCCCCTTGATAATCACTACAGATTTGGAATATTTACCCAAAGCGTCTGTACATTTATCTACTGTTGAAGCTGGGGCAGAAGTTGGGGGCAGAGACGAAGCTATGTCAACTAGCTTTCTTGCCCCGTCTGATGAAATGGAAACCTTAAATAGTCTTCCGACACAAGTATCGGCTGATCTAAACGTCGCCGATAACTCTTTTGTTGCTCCTGTAGCTTTTGATGTTGCGCAAAAATATTCAAATAATTCTGGAGATCCTAGTAGGTCCAATAGTGCACCAGATAATGTCGGTGAAGTTGAAGTGACAACTACCTCTGACGCTACGGATGTAGCGGCTGTCCCCTTTGTCACTCCACCACAAAAACCACTATTAACTCTGCTCAACCTACCTTTACTCGACCGGAGTGCTCTAGGAATAGTTTCACCACTTCCAATTCACTCTGAAATAGTAGATGTTTTTTTTACTGCCCACGAATTAACGGATGCAGAATTAATGGAAGCTTCCCAAGATGAGGATATAAATGAAGTAACAAAATGTACAGTAGCACCAGAAACGATTACTCATTCGGTTGATAATGATGATACAATTTTGGCTGGCTCCTCGTCAGTGATTAACATGACTAAAAAGACCTTTCTACATTTGAACATGAAAGGTCAGTTTCAAATACCTACACGAGTGGTCAATGCAAAAACAACCGCACAAATATCACCACAAAGCATTTCTAGGCACTCACGGTTTCGATTTGATGAAGTTGATGTAAAGCAACGATCGAGCCGTTTCTCATTAGGACGCAAAAATCAAAGTTCTCAAGCGAATTCGTCTTGCAACGTCCAGAACCTTGATGCAGAAACATCAAAAATATCTTGAGAGAAACACAATGTCGCTTTGATGGGGAAATGCCATATTACTGGCCGACTCTTACAAGAAAATTGTTATTTACATGATGAAGTGGAGCGAGATACGAGCACATCTACAACCAAATTAAGAACTCACATGAGAACTTCAAAGAGCTCACCAAGAAAGAGTGGATCGCGAGTGAATCAATTGCAATCTTTACAAGTTCCTGTGATGAACGAATTTGGGAACTTGTCAACAACAAATAATTCCAATTCAGAATCAACAATCTACACACATGTTCAGCAGGTAAGACTGGTACTGAGTCGAAACCAAGTCTTTCCTCGGCAGCAGCTATGCAGATATATAACAATGTATTAGCGGCCTCGTCTGCAGCTCTTCTGCCATTTTTGAAGATGTATGAGTCTCTTCATGAAGCCCACAAAGATCAGACCCTACTCATAATATCATAAAAGCTGAACATACACTGCGTTGGCAAGAGCGGCTAAGCGATCTTGCCGCACGCCATCATTGTCAGAATGACTCTTTATCTGATGGCTTGCTTGATGCTGTGAAATGGATGCGCCACTCTTCCACATTGATGAACTCTAAAATCGAGTCACATAAAAACGCATTATCCTTTGCAGGAAAACGTGATGCAGTATTGAAAATAACATCAAAAAACTCAACTGAAGGTGTGAACAAATCATATGAGCAGTCTTCAAATGGAACAGACGTGGAAATGACGTCTATGACGATTCCTCAAACTATACTGTGCCCTGATGCGGACTTGCCAGCAAATAATATAAATCTTGATATTTGCTGCACTGTTCCCGCTCCAGCACAAATAATGAGCCAACAAATGGAAGAGCAAACCAAAAGTGCAGTCTCCCTGATGCCCTCGATGTCTTTTGGAATTTTCCAAGGATCAGCAAAATCAATCGAGACTACAACAAAGAAGGTCGACTGCACACTAAATCGGCAAAACCAGCGCAAACCAGCGCAAGGAAAAAGGAGGCCTGTCACTAACAAGGATGTACAGTCTCAGAAATCACGAAATTTTATTCGAAATGTACCCGCAGATGCCAGGTTAGGCTTGTTCAATCGCTTCGAGCCATCTAAACCAAGTGTTCCTAATACTATACATGCTGAAGTGAATCCTAAAAAGGACCCTGTGCGATTTGTAGCTTCCTCTAGCAAGCGTCAAAGAGTGGACTCAGGACCGGAAAGTATTAGAAGTCACTCTTCAGGATCTCGATTAACATTTGTGATCTTTCTACATACTCGGATGACACATTAAGTGATCGACCAACTTTAAATCCATGTAAGGCTCCTGAAACCCCTCGTGTTCCACCACCACAAATTCTAACATCTGAGTTGCAAAAAGATAGGAGTTCTGAATACAGATCAACGGTGACTGAGAAAAGTTTGAAAAATATACCATCACTTTTGAACCCTAAACAAACAAGAACTCAAAACAATAAACAAGTTCATTACCTCTCTCGTGCTTCCACATCCTTGAAATCAGACAACAAATCCTCGAACTGTAAATTGAGACTGCAAAATCTCCATCAAGAAGATGATTTGAATTTAAACCGCAATAATGTGATATTATTTTCTTGCATTCCATCACTTCGAACAATCACATCTGACGATATAAAAATTGTGGAGTACGCAACTGAGCGGTTTTGTGACCAAGTGCTCTTGCACATTTCCTCAGCTTCTGTTCGTAATACTATCCTGAATGCCTCTGACGAACTGTTGATGTTTGGATTTGATATATCGGTTGAACCAATTAGTTCTGGTTCAGAGACTCCTATGACCAGTTTGAAGAGCACCTCTCATAATAATTCAGAACAAAGATGTGCTAATCTACGTCGAGCAATGCAAATTCCAGGCTCCCAAAGATCATGCACAAAGGCCATCGAATACAAAACACAAAACAACAAAAATGCTTGGCACTAGCCATCAGCAATTGAAAATGAAAGTATTCGGGAATTTTTGTCCTGGAATACGAGAGGATTTACTCATTTGTTCAACCGATTTGATGTCGAGATAAAAAAGGTTTTTGCCATCTGCCTGCAAGAGACATGGTTAAGCGATCCACCAGCTAGAGAAGGTTTTGTGATTCTCTTAAACCCCGCAATTAAAAACACAAAGGGGCGTCCTTCCTCTGGATTGTTGATGATAAGATAAACACGTGGTGGCGGCTCATTGACTCATTTAGTCCTAATTCATTTGTGCAAGGAGCCTTACTTCAAACAAATAACAAAAATATGAACACAAGGAAGCACCTGCTTATCCTAAATGGATATTGGAACCCGAAAAAAATCAGCACAAAATTGTTTCTGGATTCAATAAAACATCTTATTGGCAAAGCAATATTGAATTATAAGAACGTTTCAATAATCTGCGCTGGAGACTTAAATTGTACGTGGTTCAAATACGACCAAGTTAACCAGGTGTTTAAACTATCACCAAACAATGAAGTAAGTAGTCCAGCGCACTGTTGGAGCCACGTATTAGGAAATCGCAACTGTAAAATGGTCAACGGTCATGTGCCAGGTGATCAACCGCCAAAGCAAACGTGGTCGGATCATAACGCACAATCAATCATTGACTTTTTTTGGGTTTCCCAAAATCTATTTGAAAAGTATTTGTCATTGTTAATATCTCCTATGTCAAGTAGTGACCATAATTTGTTGCAGTTGGCCTGTCCAGTGGAATGGACAAATGAAACAAGAATACATGATATACCACTTTCTGTGAATGCTGGCGGAAATCGCCTTAGGATAAATGGTTCCAAAATACAAAAACTTAATCAGAAGCTTCTTTATGACAAATCAATGTCGGTTGATTATGTTCCCTTGCTTTCGGATTTCGTCATTGAAAGAGCCTCTAATTCTGTTATGGGACAAACACATAAACATCTGTCATCAACATTATTGAAGCTAGCAAAAAAGGCCATGCGACGTGATGTGAGGAAATTGAAAAAATCATGTATTGCAATAGAATCCATCAAAATTGCAATTAAAAAGCGTCGACAATTGTATCGGAATTGGTTAAAATCCCAAAAAATGATTATTGAGCAAGACAAAGCAGAGCTATTAATGAAACAGTTAGTCCAGAAGAATTTTTCGAGAAATCTGGGCAATCCTGAACACAGGAAACTCAAAACATCACTCTGCTTTGTCAAATGGGATCGATGCATTACAATGGGAACTTCACTTTGCTAAAATCTTCAGAAATTCACAGCATGAAGAAATAAGACCTGCTGAACATAATTTTGTCATCATGGGATATGCAAATCTCAGCCGAAGATATAAAACCAGTAATACGGACCCTGAAAAATTCACATGCCGCTGGTCCAGATTTAATAATGAATGTTATGTTGAAAAAACATGAAGATGAATGGGCAATATTCATGGAATCATTGTTCCTACGATTATCAGTAACAATGACGATTCCGGTCTCTTGGCGCAAAGCAATAATTGTTCCCATTTATAAAAAGGGAAATCGGGCAGATCCAATTAACTATCGCCCGATTGCCCTGTCAGATACTATTGGGAAAATATTTGCTTCCTTTTTACGCCAGAAGCTGGTACAATGGTCTGTAATGGAACAAATTCCGGACATACGGCAAACAGGTTTTACCAAAGGAGTTGGTGTCGAGGTGAATCTCCTACTAATGACTATTCTGAAAGTTTAAGAACTAAATCACGATTGTATGTAGCTTTCATCGATCTATGGGGTGCTTTTGATAGCATCAATCGATCAAAAATTGGAAAATTGGAAATGTACCAGTAACTTAATTGAACCTATAAGAGCGTTGTATTCAAATACCGTCATCAGCATAAGATTGAATAACCAAGGCACCTTATCTAATCAGATATCTACAAATATGGGCGTGAAACAAGGCTGCCCATTGGCTGCCGAGTTATTCAAACTGTTTATTGCTGATATTCCAGCACATCGTAAAAATGTAAGATGTTTTCCGCCTATTTTAAATAATACAGAAATCGGATGCATCATTTACGCTGATGACGTGGTTCCCTTAGACAAGACCCCGATAGGTTTACAAAGGCAAATAACAAATCTACATGACTATCTAAATAAAAATGATTTGGTATTAAATACTGAAAAAACCAAGATAATCATCATTGGTAGGACAAATACCAAAAATAAACATCAATTTAGGTGGAAAATTGATAATAAACATCTGGATGTGGTAGACTCAATAAGATACCTGGGAATCTCATTTAACAATTAATTGTGTGACCAGCATTGGAAAAGCGACATGACAAATCGAATGATTCAGTTTAGTATTCAAGCTCAGTTGCTGTATAAAACATACGGAAAATTCACCTTAACCCCCGTGCTGACATTTTATACCCAAAAAGTAGTTCCAGCTATAACTTTTGGGTCTGAAGCGAGATGGAACATTGACATCACCTTTTGGAATAAATTAGAAGGCATCTTTTGGCGACGAGTTCTGAAGCTACCGGCGTATATCTCAATGAAGCAGCTAAGATATGAACTCTCTTTGAATTCTCTTCATGCATGTGTCATGTGGAAATCTTTGATGGCTCTGCGGAAAATTATTTCGACGCCAATTCCACCAGCTTTTCAAGTTTTTTCCTCCAGACCAGGCACAGGAAAATCAAATCTCCTGGAAGAGTGGAAACAATGTATGGAACAGATCCTAATACATGCCGATCTAACAGTAGAAGCTTTGGTAATGAGACCACAAGCCGTGAAAAAAAAATTGAACTTTCATGTTGGATTCAAAATAATGACGAACATCTAAGGATGCCAACGACTTTAGACTCTGGGTTGGGAGCACATAAGTTAGGTGTACCATGCCGCTACCTAACAAATTGTCCTTCCCGACATCATCGTGAGCAATTTCTACGTATTTGTCTAAATTCAATAAAAACCAAGGCGATGATGTGGCTTCGTCATTCAAAAGAAGTCACTGGCAATAAGTGTCGCTTATGCCTGAAAGAAATTGAATCTTTGGAACATTTACTTACAAAATGTACTCAGACCACACAAAAACGGATTCTGCAATTGGGAAGCTTCAGTCCAGTGAACTCTGAATCTCGGGACTGTTGGTCATATGCAATGGCTGGCAGTTCAGTGAAATTAAGCTGCGCTGTGGTGGACTTTATGGACTCTTTAGAGCTGGAGGCTTCTATATGATCATTGATCGAAAACTTGTCTTCCTTGTTTTCTTTTAGACAAGATGCTGAAGTGTCATTGATAATACTAAATTGTATGTTTAGTGAGGAAACCAACAAAACTTTTATGTTGTAACAAAAGTCTGATGCCACAGTGTGAGCACTGAGGCAATCAAGTCTGAAGTTTCAAATAAAAAAAAAAAGCCTTCCGCCGAGGGACAGATCGAGGAAGCAGTGTCAAAAACTCCACTTGTTACACTTGTTATTTTTTTCCCCTATTCCTTCATACTGGGAGCTTACTTACTTTGAACATGCACAGTAAAGGGACTCACTTAAGTGTTATTTTATTTGAAAGAACTGTATCCTGGAATAAGAGATAATTTGTCACTCGCATGAGGGGGGGGGCACTAGTGGAGCACCTGACACTCTTAAAACACAGAAATAATAAACATTGACATTTGACGAATGATCGAGATGGGGGTCCAGAGCAGCAATCTGGTCCTCCCGCAAGAAGAGAGATGACCACGCTTCTCTGGAAGAAAATGTTGCCGCCCGACATACTGGGGCATAATGTATCTATGCATCATATTCAGTATGGTTTTACTGTCAGAACCACATTCTTTATTGGTGCACAACGGGTTCCAATTTCAGTGCACCCACCTAATGATGCATGCATGAAACCCCCAAAAGCACCCAGACCTTATTAAGTCATTCCAGTCCCTAGAAGATCTGATGGAGGAATGAAAGAACTTGAAATGGATGTGATTAGCAATGACACAGACACACTTGTGGTCACAGACAAACAGAAAAGCCGGAGACAGGGTCGGCACGGAATGAATGAAATAAAATCACTGACAACTAAACGCACGCAAACACTGAATGCACACGAAACAGGCCTTGTGTCAATGACTGCAGAACCACAAACCAATACAGTAGAAAAGAAGAGACTGCCTGCCATAAGAAACTTCACAGAAGATGTTCTGAGAAAACAAGATTAGTTAAGAGGAAAACCAACAGAAGCAGTCATATCAGAAATCAAGAAAACAAAGGCCACCTCAGAGAAACTCTCTGCACGGACACAAATGATAGAAGACTCATTATTTCCACACATAGCCAGAGCGAGGAAACTGCAAGAGGAACTGAAGAACAAAACCGCAGAGACTGTATTGCCAAGCATATATATTCCCACACAAGGACAAGTACCAGTTCCACAATACAGCCATATACCGGACCAGCGTCCGGCTGGTTGGAATGGGCATTTGTAACCAGCAGGAGAAGAATGTACGAAGAGAGGGAAAGAACTGCCAGCCGTTTGCCCACTCAAATGGCACAGATGAGGAGGCCTGCACCGTGGATCGGAATATGTGAAAATCCCCCAGCAAGAAAGAGCCATACAGATGCATTCAGAGATGTAGCAATAGCAAACTACAAGAAAACCTTAAGGCTCAAGAGAAGCATGCATGGAGATCGCAATGAACTGAACGACTACCTGGATAGCACAGCACACCTAGGAAACAACATTTTGTACCAGCACATGAAGGAAGTTGGAAGACTAAATTCTGAAGGGGAATGCTTTGTTTGTGCACTCTTACCATACAGCATGGGAAAATCCAAGATCTTCGTGGCTGTAGAAATTGATGTCCCGACAGCACACTGTCTCTCACACGTAGCAATGTGCAAGACCAGAGGCCAGTTCATGGGAAGTGATGCCTCATTAATATGGGCAACTGAAACAGCCTATTCCCGATGAAGATGATTATGTCCAAGACATCAAGACACAGAATAGAGCTCATACTAGGAATCATGTGAGGCTCAAAATTGGAAAAACAGAGGCCAAATGCAGAATTGGGGAACAGTGCTTTCACCAGACGAATGGGAAAAAGGAGTAGTGATCTGCAGTGCATGGATGGTCGCTGGAGCATGCAAGGAGGCAATTGAAAATTCACAAAGGATATGCAAGCCATTTTGGTCAAAACTTGCAAAGCAGCTGACATGGGTCGAAGACAGAGGAGGACCCTTGCAGATAGTGCCACTGGAAACCCTAAATTGTGCTTCAGGAATAATGGCACAAGAAAGATGGCAGAGAATCAGAACTGTGAACTAATTTTCGATGCTCCATGAATGGTTCATGGCACTGTCGTAATTATGGGTCATTATTGGGCATGTTGATCCAAGGTATAAATCAGACTGCCGAAAAACTGGGGAGGTATATGCACAATAGTGAATGTCCACGTTCCAGCATTGATGATCCCAAAAAGTGATCTGAATATTGACAGTTTCCCGAAAGCAGATGCTCACCTGAGGAAGAAAAGATCTGTGGAACTGATAACTCGAATGAAGAGAGAAAATGACTTCATTGCTAAATCAGAATAAGCATTTCATGCAATCCCATATGAACACATTCTGTTCAGCCTCACCTCATCAGTGTTCACGACGATCTTCATGCCAAGAATCATGTTGCACATTTATACCATATCATGACGAGGAAAATGGAACTGTAACAGGAGCAATAAGTATGCTGACGAAGCTACAGAACCAGATGATCGACGAAACTGACTAAGTTCATGATGACAGCTGGTTTGGAACATTATTCTCGTGGGTCCCACAATGGATGGCAGATATATTCATGTTTCTGGGAGCCCTGCTAGTGATGCTATTACTAGGATTTTGCGTTATCAAGCTAATAATCTCACAATGCCAGAAAACTGGGAGGAAAGCCATAGGGATGAAGATCATGATTGATGTCAAGCCAGGATGGAAGCCCAAAGACCTGACTGGTAAATAAATAAGAGACTTTTTGAAGGCCAGCAGGCATGCGCCAGAAGGTACAAAGTTTCTCTATCCCAGGAAACACAGAAATTATGTAGGAAGATGGGTTTACTGTAGCCCAAATGGACAATGTCAACTCATGACATGGAATAAAAATGAACATGTAAGGACAGCAGGAAGCCTGAAGGCAGTAATAAAGATATGGACTCTGAAGAGACATTTCTTCAAACCATCATGCATAGACCCAGGAGTTTAAGAAGGAATGAACCCAGGCGATGGAGTGAGGATAAATAGAGAAGAGTCAAGTGAATCGAATTCAAAGAAGGAGGTGAAAGTGGTCGATGAATCGCCCAGAGGGGGGGGGGAGTGTAGAGGAGGTCACAAATAAAGCCTGCACTCCAGTCGGCCATTTTGAAGTACCAGGAACGTTCACACAAAAATATGTAACGTATGATGAGCAAATAAATCAGCAGAGCACCGCAGTAGGGCTCTTTCCAGTACCTATCAGGAGAACAATGCCTATTGAAGTCCCAGTACCCAGAAAACCATGGACAGTAAGGTATCCATTAAGAAAACCCTACCAGCATATGAGACGAAATGAAGATTGACTAAGTACCGTCCCGGAATAAACCAAAAAGGCCTTAATGGAAGACGAATGGTGACGATATCAATAGAAGGAACGAACAGTAGCTACATATAATTCGAAATCACCAGCTGCTGTGTCAACGGAATCAAGAGGACAGGCTTGGATGACACTGATGTCGGCCAGGAACATACACAACGCAGCATGGATCAAAGACTGGCTCCCGCAAATCCCAACTTGGGAAAGAGGCTCTTCAAAGGCTACGTTGGACTACATCTTTATTTCTGAACCGATGTGCCCAAAGATCGAAAACTTCAAGGTTTCCAAAACGCTCTAGAGCGACCACAACATGCTCATCGTCGTCTGGTCTTCTGTTTCTTATGAATCCAACAACTACAAATCGTCGGTAGAGGTAAATCCCCAACAAACTCGACTACGCTTGACAGCGGCCAGCGTCAGAGCCATGACCAAGCAATATGCTACAACCAGGGCCGATCCAACAACGGGCGAGTTATTTTTGAGACCCAACTATATTCCGCTTCTGATCAATCACAAGTCCATCCAGAAAAAGAGAAAGACGCCTTCCACTACTTTCAACCATACCTACGACAAACTCATAGCGGATAACAAAAAGGCTCTGAGGAAAATGAAACGCACTGCAAAAGCTGAAAATACCATATTGGGATGGGCACTTTGGGCAAAAGAAAACAAAACCTACAAAGCATGGATAAGACTACGCAGGTCCTCTCTGTACCAAAATGACGCAGAAACCATGATGAGAACACTGGCGTCAAAAAAATCTGCTGATTTTTGGGCCCTGATTAACACCGCGCAAGGCAATACCAGAGCAAACATGATCAACTCTGTTCCGGCAGCCACCTGGGTACACTTCTTCACACAGCTCTTCGCCACTCCTGCTTTTAACGTGACCCAAGAGCCGGAATTCAACAGGACCCCCTGGGTTGACCTTTCCATGAAAGCTGACATCTACGAGTGCATTCAGAAGCTTAAAACATCCAGAGCCTACGGGACCTGATGGGCTCACGAACATTGACTTAAAAAAAACATTGCTGAGTGGACAGTTTTTATCAGTCTTCTGTTTACACACTGCAGAATTAGCAGAATGATACCATCGTCTTGGACAGAAGCCACTGTGATTCCGATCTTCAAAAAGGGAAGCAGAGAAGATCCGGCAAACTACAGGCCTATAGCCCTACTTGACATCATGGGCAAATTGTTTGCCACTCTTCTTCTCGACCACTTTCGTCGATGGGCCAAATCTGCCCCATGCGAAGATCAATTCCAGATGGGCTTTAAGAAGAACGGCGGGACAGCAGTCAACATCCTCATCCTTAGCATTCTAAAGGCTAAGATAAAGCAGGGTGCCCCAACTGTCTATGCAGCTTTTATAGACCTGTCACAGGCCTTTGACAGAGTCGATAGAACGCGCCTATGGAAAAAGCTTCAAGGATGGAGCTGCCCAGACAAAATCCTTCAACCGATTATAGCTCTCCACTCGAAGACATCCTTACGTGTCCGCTTAAATAATCAAGGCTCTCTTACCAAAGAAATTCCATCAGAAAGAGGAGTGAAACAATGATGCCCGCTGGCGCCGGCCCTCTTTGTTGCTTTCCTGGGAGACTTCCAAAAATCTGAAGTGACAGTCCGCAGCTTTCCTCCGAAGCTGGGTAACACCGTCCTGTCCCGTATTCTCTATGCGGACGACATGATGCTTTTAGACCAGACACAAATAGGTCTTCAACGTCAGCTAGATAACCTGGCAGAGTATATGGCCGTCAATAAACAACATCAAGACAAAAATTATGATACTGGCCAAGAAGCGTCAACCGAAGAAATCAGCTCACTCCTGGTCAGTGAATAATTGCAGCATTGAAGTCGTCCCACATTTTAAATACTTGGGAGTTTACATCGACGGGACTCCAAAGGAGACAAAAATGCAACTGCATCTTTGGGAGAAAGTAAAAAACCTTACCTCACAAATGAAGATGATTGACCGTAAATTCGGCAAATGTTCTTGGATTCTCGTCATTAACTTCTACAAAGGCAAAGTAGTCCCTGCACTAACCTATGGCATGGACGCCACCATTAACATGCCTAGTTCAATATGGCCTAAGCTGGAAGGCTACATCTGGAAGACAACTTTGGGTCTTCTGAACTCCATCCCGATTGCAGCCATCAGAAGTGACCTGGGCCTACTCTCGCTGGGTGCAACAGTCAGCCTTGCCTCTATGGCTATCTTCAGAAAGACTCTTATTCAAGACGGTCTACCAATTTTTAACATTATTAACAAAGAGCTGGAATCAACTAAATGCTCGGAGATCAAGAAGTGGATCGCCTGCCAAGTAAACAATCTGGAACAAGTGGCATGTTCTACAGAGGACCTGAAAAGCAATCCACAAAGAGTGTCTCAAAAATTGAAAAATCAAGACTGGATCACCACAGCCGACCAAACCAGAGCGATCAAATTCTTAAAGCATCTGCCACTGACATTCAATAGGCCCAAAAGCCCACTGGCCTACTGCGTAAAATTTCCAAACAGAAATCTTCGAACCTACTTCCTAAGAGCAAGGCTTAACTTGCTCCATACCAGAGAAATCATGGCGATAAGAAGTCAGGCCGCGGCAACCACACGCAGATTATGTCAAACCGACGACGCAATCGAGACAATTCGCCATCTTCTGCTAAACCGCAACATTCTCAACGCAGAACGTGCAGCCTACTTGGAACCCTTATGGGTTAATTCAGTGTTGGTGGAAGAAGACACATGGTGGTGCCGCCTTATCTCGGGTGAAAAAACACGCTGGGCTGTAGCGGCATGTAAACTACTGGAAGCTGCCTTCACAAAAATAAAGGCCATAGAATCTTCTCACTAGGCAGGCGAAAGCACGGCCTCTCACTGAGACAGACAGCACCACCTTTGGTGTAGCAAGGTCTGGCCTTCGGACCCACAGTCACATTTAGACCTTCTGGGCCTGACCAGTCCGGTCAACACGCAAAGGACCCTAACTTCTTGTAATGGAGTGTGTGAGCTGGCGTACTTATACGAAAGCAGAAGCATACGCGGCTAGTCCGGATTTTGATCATCCTTGTAAAAATCATTGTTTCTTTTGATTATACACAAGTAAATAAAAAAAATAAAAAAAATTGAAACTTAAGAACAGAATATCCTGTCTTTGAAAGGTCGAGATAAGGAGGCGTAGGCAGGTGGCAAGCTGAATAAGAATTAAATGCACACATTGAGAGAAACTAGACAAATCCACAGTGTGGGTAGCATGTGACCAGCCGAGCAAGAAGGAGCACAGGTTCACATCTACGCTTGGCATCCGCTCAGGCAGAGATATCAGAACCTTTCCAGACAGAAGATGCAGTTTCGAGGCTAAGCACAGTAAAATAATTGACACATGGTTGCTAAAGCGATGATTGATTGTAACCTTAATTGGAGGAAGGCTGGGCAGTAAGGGGCACCCTGCACCTGGCTGACTGTTCTGCGTGCTGCTAAGCAAAGTGGAAATGTGTTCATGGGTGTTGATGCCAACCCAATCACAATGGACCAAATAATCTAGGGTCCTAGAGTTAGTAGAACCAATGGGACGTCGTACTTTTAGTGACGTCTACAGTAGTCATTTTTGAAGAAAGGGCTTAGACGCCCATCAGACAGTGTTTACCCAATCGCCTCACTCAGTTACCATATACAGATATAGTACCTATATTAAAGTTACCGTTTCCTAACCAATAGAATTGCATGTTAACTTTTAAGTGTTACACGTCAATTATGACGAGTTTTGAGCATAAATGTCACTGCTTGTATGAAGTTTGTTGGAGTTGAAGCGAGACGGACTATCGCATCACTGCTGATTGCCATGACTCCCTATTTTTTGTACTTGTCATTAAACTGGCTCCATTTGCCAATCCATTGAGTTGTCCTTATTGATTGGTGTTGGAGTAATACATCTGCACCCCCATCCATCTCAAAGGTGCAGCTATCTCATCTTAAAGTACTTCGGAGCAAACCTCGGCTCTATGGGCCGGCCGGAGTACAAATTCTTTTTAAAAACCTCTAGAAAACAAGCAGACACTTCCACCGCATTGTTGTACTCCTCATTTTCTTGAACAGCCAAAGCCTGTTACGGGTGACGAGGATCTAATCTGATGGCGAACTCCGCTTGATCATCCCATGAACAAAGCTCTCTTCCTTTTCTCGCTACGTATACCATACCAGTTGCTCTCCTTCCTTTTAAACTGTAATTTGGCTGTGAACTGCCCTACTGAGCTGGTCCGATAGCACAGCGAGTTGAGCGCTCACTTTGACATCCGTTCAGATCGTGCTAACGCAGGTTTGAATCCCGGCAGGGCCAAACTCAGCCTTTCATCCTTCCGAGGTCGATAAATGAGCACCACACACCGTGGGTAATAATAAGCAGCGCTCAGATACCTGAGGGTTTGTTGCGCTATATAAATGCTAAATAATTATTATTATTACTATGTCAATGGGGCTATCTCCGTATGCTTTTGCTCTAATCTCAGGCTCCTCTAGGGTAAAGCACTTGAATTCACTCTTCCATGCTTGCACTGACCAGTGTACAGTCTGCTCCACTGTCTATTAACGTGCATTTGCACTCTGTTAATGGAAACCAAGGCATATGGCTGCTTCCTCTTCACCTTCCCAGAAACTGTTTGCACAGAGTTGATCACTTCCTTTCCCATGTACTCATAATCATCACTGTCCTCCTCGTACTTCCTTTCCCATGTACTCATAATCATCATTGTCCTCGTTCACTTCTCCTACTTGCCCAAACGACTTGAAATGTTTGCAACATCTGGCCAGATCCTCTTGTCATTTATTAAATGGCTGCCACGTCTACATCTGTAGCATCTCCTTCCTTGTCTGTTCTTAGACTCCACTTTGGGCGAATCCCATAGGCGTCCATAACTCTTGGTACCTCGGAGTACCACATCACTGTCTCTGGATACATCTTTCACCTTTCAATCACTTTTCTTACCATTCCCAGACCATTGCTTATGTGCTGCTCTGGTTGCTTTATTGATTATGTCTTGTGACAATCACCATTCTTCTTAGAGTGCAACTCCTTAATACACAACTCTGTGTGTTCTATGTTCTTCGCAATCCTAATGGCTTTATCAAGGGTTGTGTTGTGTTCCCTCCCCATCTCTTCACTGAACTTGTCATTGATGCACATAATCATTAACATAATCATTAACTGGTCTCTAATGTGTTCCTCTTGGCAGCGTGTAAAGCGGCATTTGACAGCCCAGGCCCCTTAACACTGTAACACATGTCTCAATGGATTCAACAGTTTTCTGTTCCCTAGTGGCAAAGTGGTACCGTGTGAGAACAGTGTTTTCCTGCACCTCATACTGTTTGTCAAGTTTGGCGATGCTCCTCTCCATTGGACGTCGCATGTGGGGCCGGACGCGGGTGGCCAGTGAGTGGAGGTGCTCCCTTTATGGTGGCAGGGCGAGCAAAGGCTTGGCGGGTAATTTGATTGCCAATAGTGTGAGCCTAGAGACGATGAACCTGCACCAGTGAGCTGGAGCTGCTCGTGTGCTCCCAGGAGAGTTGTGAAGAAGTCACTCGCCAGGGTGAATGTAGCAGCGCTCTGCTCTTCAGTGGAGTGAGGCAAGCTTAGAGAGAGGAGGACTTTGCGGGGAGGGATCCCTGGCATGTATTGTATGCCTCTCTAGAGAAGTTGCAGGGAGACGGCGGGGGCAGGCTGTTGCTTTTATCTCTGACAAGACCAATAACCGGTTTTGCCTCAGGGAATGGAGTGAACTTGCATAGCCCGGTCTCCCTCTGTGAATCGCTATCAGGGAAGCTGCAAACCCACCTTCACCTACCTTTCCTGTGACCAATGTGGCTGAAGCAGACAGGCCCCCTGCTCTGGGGTCATATGGTTGTGGCGAAGGATCTTGATCTGTACCTTCTAGTGAAATAAGAACATAGGACTGGTGAGCAGTTGATTCACTGCACACCAACAAGAGTTGCAGTTAGTTTTTCTCTGCTTGAATGGATGTGGAATGACTGGAAGAGGGCAGACAATATATTATGACGAGGAGGAAAGTGTTGCATGAGCCGAGGCTCACCTCCTTCCCTCAACTGTTGTGAGAAGAACGTATGGTGACAGATCAGCCTGGACACCAAAACCCTTCATTTGGCGCTGCTTGCACAACATCCATGGAGCGGACTGAAAAAGCAAGATGGCACGCTGTTTGGGATGCTGAGTGGGGCCTCAGGTGCACTGCGGGCTCTGTGAGGTGTGGAGACAAGTACTGAGTCCCCCAGCACTGCCCTGACACTGGGAGCCCCTGCAAGACTCGGTAAGTGGCTGCAGATGTGTGCCCTGGAGCCGTTCCATAGCCCCGGGAGCGGGGGACATCTGCCCTGGCAGTGTTGCGAGGATCGGAAGAGGGGGAAGAGTGCTCTGCCCCGAGTGACTGCCAGGAACATTGAAGTGGATTGCGGCTGCGGCGACTGTCACACTCGGCTGTGTGTCTGCAGGAGCGATGGATGAGCCTCCCTTGACCCAGAGTCTTCACTTCCCCTGTTTCACCCGGAGGAATACCTGTCAAATACAAGGTGTACACTCAGACCTGAATTTACCCGATTCCCCTGGGCCCTTCCCTTCTCTTTACTGTGTGCTGTGATATCCCCCTATGGGCTTACCTTGATCTTTAATAGGGTGTGCACTCCATCCTTCATTTGCAGGGGTGAGATTCACTCATGCGATTGGTGCCAATGTCTGTAGGCTGAGTTCAGATGCCAAATGCTGTTTTATGCCTTCACAGCGAGGCCGAGAGTTCAAGGCGCCAGTTTCTTCACTGGCTAGAAAGTCCTTCCCACAAGTGAACGTTGCACGGAGAATGTTGAGTGTCTAAAATTGTCCGTAGTGTCTGTTTGCCGGTATTTTTGTGGGTGAGTAGCGCTGCGTGTAGAAGCTAGCTGCTGGTAGATTTGCGCAGCGCCCTCAATTCGAGCGCGCCTGGCAATGTCTCTCCCTTTCCCTTGCAGGAGAAATTATGTGGTATTAGCGCCTCGAGTCTGGGTTCAGCACTACTGGAGACTTGGTGGTTAGGTAAGTGTGCGCAGAGGCTTTTGGTAAGTATGCACCGCTTAGAGAGAGAGAGCGCAGTGAAATAAGTGTCCGCGTTATTGGAGCAAGCACAATGAATAATGTCTCTTCTTACAGGGGTTTGTGCGCTCGTGCAACTAAACTGGATTCCAGCGTCGCGGGAAGTTTCGGTGAGTATGCGCAGCATTACTGATGTGCGCGTGTTAACGCTGTTCTTCTTTGTTCTTACAGGTGCTGGTGTAGAAGTCCCCTCTTTACTGGAGATAGCTGCAGCGTGGAGTAAGAACCAGGTAACCTGAAGCTGAATGATCCAGAGCGGGTAAGCAGAAGTAGGATGATCCGGAGCAGGTAAGCAGAAGTAGGATGATCCGGAGCAGGTAAGCAGAAGCAGGATAATCTGGAGCAGGTAAGCAGAAGCAGGATGATCTGGAGAAGGTAAGCAGAAACATGACAATCCGGAGCAGGTAAGCAGATGCTGGCTAATCAAGAGCACGGCAAGTATGTTGCTGATACAGCTCACAGTAAGCAACACGACGCACTGGAAGAATCTTGGGTGTGGCTTATATAGCCCGCCACACCCATACACTAGAGAGCTCATGAGTTATCATGCACTTCCTGTTTGGCAACAGGAAGTGGTAACCAGGAAGTTACTACAAACACTAGGAAGGAATGAAAGGAGGGATTTGTTATGGGTTCTTTGTGTGCCTATGCCAGGCCTGCCAAGCCTCCAACCAGCTTGCCCGAACTACCTGCCTGATACCCATGACAGTGACCTTGGACTTCTCATACACCTGACTTGTCTGTAACTGTCTTGCTGCTAGGTCACTTGGTGAGTTTGTCATGGATGGTGCAGTTTCTCTATACATTGCAGTTTCTCCGTTCTCTCTCTCTCCCCCCTTTCCATATCTCTGCTCTCTCCCTCCATGGTCTTCTCCATCTTTCCTATTTACTCTAACCACTACTCTATCACCTATCTGATCTTTCTCGAAGCCTGGAAGGAAAAAGTTCTAAAAAGATCTGGTCTCCAATCCAGGCCTGCCCATTGCTGACACCTACGTCAATGCTTCTTCCAGTCACACTGGAAGACAACCTCTTTATCGCTCCCTCTCTGGACCTATGGACTCCCCACATTGTCTCTGTCCTGTCCTCTTTCTCTTCATCACCCATTAATGGTGGCACCAGATGGGAAGTACTCTTGGCATGCTTCTCATCCTCTAGTTGCATCATTGTCTATCAGAATGGCACTGTCATGGCCCAGGGCTATCAGCCCAACCTCTTCCTTCTTGATAGATGTCTTCTATCTCTCATCCACTTCCTCCCTTCTCCTGCCACTCTTCTGTCTGCCACCCTCTTCCCCTTCTCTAGCACCGACGGGCATACCACATACCTGTGCCCCTCTTCAGAAGACCTTCAGAGGTGGCAACTAGCTTCAACTAGCTACCCTCCACTCTCGCTCTGATATCAAACACTCCTCTTCTATCTGTCTCCTTCTTGAAGACTATAACCTTGACTTTCTCACTCTCACCGAGATGTTGTTCACTACCCCCTACTTCACTGGTTTGTGACTCACTCCTCCCTGAGGACTACAAGATCCTCTCTAAGCCTAGGCCTAACCGGTCTGCAGGCGGAGTGGCCTTGATCTTCCATGAATAGGTCCCTCCTACCTTCTCTGACAGACTGGCCTGATACCTGCTCCAAAGGCGAGACAGACTCCCCATCCACTCGAAGAAGAGGGCCCATGTCCAAGCCTGCATATCTGGCTCCACTAACACAGGAAAACTATTTAAAATCTGCAAGGAACTTTCCAATCCTCCTGCAGTCGCCACTTCTCCCTGCCATCTCTGACTCTCTGTACTTCACTGGCCTCCCACTTCTTAACCAAAACTCAGAGCATCCTGTCGTCACTCTCCTCCACTTCCCTACCTCCTCCCTCCCCTGCACTCAGGCCTGCCTTGGCCCCCCTCCCCTCCCTGCTCTCCTCTTTCTTGCCCATAGCACTGGATGAGGTCTCAGACACGTCCTCTCTATGAAAGTCTGCTCCAAATAGGTGCTACACTCCCCTGCTCCTCCAGAACTATCAAGGACAACATTGCCTCCCTTGCACCAGATTTACCTTATTTCTGTAATCACTCCTTTGCCACTGGCTCCTTCCTGCTACCCGTCAAGCACTCTGTGCATCTTCTCCTCAAAAAGTCCTCTGCCGACCCTGCTTGCCTGGCTAACTACCACCCTATCTCCATTACCCACTTCCTGCGAAAACTCCTGGAGAAGATGGTCATCTCCCAATGGATCCAACACACTGAATCTGTTGGTTGTTCCACGACCACCAGTGTGGCTTCAGAGCATCCAGAGGCACGGAAACTACTCTACTGAACATCTGTGAATACTTGCTCTCAAATCTCGATTCCTACTCTCCATTTGTTCTTATCCTTCTGGATCATTCCTCTCTGACCGACCTTCCCAGGTTCAACTGGGCCCGTTATCTCTCCCCTATCAAACTTTCCACCCATGGGGTCCCTCAAGGCACTATCTTTTCGTTGTGGCTCTTCAACATCTACCTTTCCCCTCTGGCCCACCTGATCCCCTCCTTCTCGCCTCACTTCCAGTGTTATACAGATGACACACAACTCTCCTTCAAGCTTCCCTCTACTAGATCCTCTTCTGCCTCTCTCATTCCTGACTGTCTGACTGATATTCAGGAATGGTGTGCTGCCACTGATCTCTGCCTTAATGCCAGTAAGGCTGAGATCCTTCTCGTTGGGACTCCAGCTCCCTCCTAGCCTCTGCCTGCCCTCTATGGGTCCCCTCCCCTCACCCTCTTGTGAGGCAAAAAGCCTTGGTGTTATCTTTGACTCCTATCTCTCTCTCCTTGTCTCCTCCCTTCCTGGACCTTGCAAGAAGGCCCACTATCAGCTGCACCTCCTCAGAGGCATTCTTGCTTTCCTCACCTTCCCCCAGAAACTCAATGTCTCCAGAGCTCTGGTCCTCTCTAGACTGGACTACTGCAACAGCCTCTTCCTCAATATTCCTTTACCCCCCTTTGCCCCTTCAACTAATCATCAATAGGACTGCAAGACTTAGCCTTGGCCTCAAGCCCAGAGACTGCATCTCTCAGCCTTAAAATCTCTCAACTGGCTCCCGGTTGCTGCTAGGATCAAGTTCAGGACCCTCTGCATCATCCATAAGACTTCCTGGGGCCTGGGACCCCTCTACATCCAACTATCCCTCTCTAAATACCTCCCTGCTAGAGCCCTTCATTCTTCCAGCATCCAACTCTCCGCAAATTTGATGCTTCTCTAAGAAGAGATTGGGGGTTATATCTCTCTCCTCCGCAAGAGCCACCCTCTGGAATGGTCTATCTGCCCCTCTCAGGCTTGAGCCAGATCTCCTTAAGTTCTGGAAGCTCCTCAAGACCCTCCTTTTCAATATATTTCCTCACAATTTCTGCTGTGACTACAGTGGCGCTTTTAGAAGGAATATTCAAAGCGTTAATGAACTGTTTCGTGGAACCAATATTTATACTCTTCTTAGTTTTAACATTCTTAGATTTTTGCACAGGGTTAACTCTAATTTCACTACCAGACTTCTTCAAACCTGAGTTTTTTTTCAAAGGGCATCCAGAGGCTCCTTTGAGGGGTTTGGCAAAGATGGTATAAATGTGTCTTTCAGTCTGAGTTGGCAACTGAGTTGAGGGAATTACCTCATCATTAGCAGACACAGAGGGATCTGTAATTATTTCTATGAATATAGGAACAGCAGAATTCTCCCCCGAAGTTGAACAAGGCCATGAAAAGGTTTGCCTCATGGGAGAGGTGGCATGGTCAGTAACCAAAGCCTTGATTGGGGAAAGAGCTACTGTTTTTTGCTCACCACAGTCATTTCCCCTCAAAGCTCCAGCTCCATGCATGGCCTTCCAGGCCACAATAGAGGCCAGCTGCACACTTTGCGCTGAGATCTTGTCATTTAGGGAGTCAAATAGCTTGACTAAGGTGTTCATAGTGGTGTTCATGGCTTCAAAAGCCAGATTCACCACTCTACTTTCTCTAGGAGAAAATTACCCATCTTCTCCTTGCCTAGTTTGCCTGGGCGTAGGAACCAGGAAGGATGCAGATAGGCTAGACCTAGACGGGCTAGCCACAGGACACATATTTGGTGAAAACAATAGCTTTTCAGACAAAGTTTGAGAGAAATAATCGGTATGCATAGAATCCAAGTTAATTACTGCGACATAATTAGAAGCCATAACAAAGCTCTCTACAATTGAGGTAGCAACTGATGTCACAGACACCCCTCGTAACACCGTACAGTCAGCAAGAGCCCCACTCGCAGGTTTCACCACTTTGGCACACTCCACACCCGCCCTCCCATTAGCAGTTCGCACTTGATTTAAACAAGCCGTCGAGGGTGGGGGGAGAGAGAGTATCAGGCACCTTTGCCATATTTGCTGAAAAAACCCACGAATGTCTGAGGCACCCGGCTCCTTTGATGGATTTGCGGGGGCTTTTGAAGCTTCCACCAAAAAGCGCTTCGGAGTGGAACAATTATTGTCATCAAAGAAACTTTTATGTAAACCTTGAATTTTCACTCCCGTTAAACAGCGGTACAGGCATGCCTGTCCGCAGAGTGTAAATAGGCAAATTCATAGTGAGCGGGAGCGGGCACAAAGGAAAGCACACTCAAAAGCCCCAACTAGTTTAAGATCCACAAGGCGAGCAGAGGCAAAAGTAGACGTGTGAAAGACTAGAATCAAGCAAACGGAGGTAAAAGCCAAGCACCGGCGCCGCACCGCTCGATGATGCGGCAAAGCGGTGCTTCACCGGTGCTTCTTCCTGGTGCGCGTGCGGCTTCCTCAATTTGTAGCGACGCCTCAGAGGGGGCGGGGCTTCACAGTTAAAGTAACGGCAAGTATAAGCACAAAATCCACAAAAGTCCAATGAGCAACGTTCGGGGTCCGGTGCAAAGCGGTGCTTCACCGGTGCTTCTTCCTGGTTCGCGCGTGCTGGTGCGCGCGGCTTCCTCAATTTGTAGCCTCAGAGGGGGCAGGGCTTCACAGTTAAAGTAACTTCTTTAGTTCTGACTTTTTGCATTGAAAGTACGAAGAAAACCCTCATTTTCTCTTCTTCCTCACACCCTCCCCTGCTAACACCCCTGTCTACCGCAGTGACTGGCTGCCTGGTTCCCTCTGAGTTCTACAGGGCACCAGCCCCCCTGCCCAATCCACCCCCCTTCTTGCACTTAGCATGTGGACCCTGCACCCCATGCCATCCCTGGCACATACCCTCCTGGCCTCCCCTTAGCACTCACCTAGACTGTGTGGCCCTCTTTCCCCCCAAATCCCCTTTTTTCACTTGCTCTCTCTCCTCTTTACCCTGCACTTCTGTTCCCGCCCTAGCACTTCACATTTCGCACAGACCGGCACTTCTCTCACCCCCCCACCCCTTCCCTTGCACTTCTTGTTACTTCACTGGCATGATCTGAATGTCACAAGGCCTAGTAGGACCGTTATTGTAATCTTTCTCCTTTGTTTCCCCCCTTTTTTGTCTTGTAAACACCATTTGTTGTGTAGAGCCTTACAAATATTCATAAAATAAAAAATAAAGTTCCAAGTCGGGAAGGCCTACAGGTTCAGGTAATTTCTTAAGCACCGGCTGGCAAGCAGTTCCTCCCTGACGATAAGAAGATGGAGGCCCTCGCTCTCTTCAAGGAAGGAGAAGTGACATCAGACCAGGACATCACGGTCGCAGTGGACGTCACTGACACAGGGTTCCGGCAGATGTGGAACAGTGTCTGCCTTCAGTGGCAGGGATGGATGAAGGCCACTTACTTCCATCAGGAGGTCCAAGCGAAGGTGCTCTAAATGCCCTTCGATGGGGAAAATCTATTTGGGAAGACCATCGACGAGTCCCTTCAGGCCATCAAAGCGGATATGGAGACAGCCCGCTCCCTTGGCATGCTCCAAAAGCACTGCTTGTCTTCTTTTCGCACCTCCAAGGGAAAATCGAGCAGGTCATTGAAAGGGTTCTCTACGTCGTACAGACAGCCTTCCTGACCCTCAAGGCAAGAAGCCTACAGAGGCCACTCCCAGGCCTACGGTAGCAGAGGTCACCGTCGCCTGCAGGGCGGGGCGCCGGCGCTCAAGCAAGCCTGAACCGGCCAAGATGTCAGGCCCCCACTAGAAGAGACCAGCGAGTCTGCTCAAAGCAGCTGGGCCCCCCGGGGGCGTTCCGACAGGCACACCAGCAAGTGTTTGATAACTAAGAGTACTAATTCTGAAAAAAGCATAAGAATGTTTGAATGCAGTTGAGGTAAATTACTAATTCAACACCCAAGCAGAAGAATGTTCGAATGTAGACAATGCACAGTACAAAGACAAAGCCCAATCCAGCACAGACGCATGAGATGCCACTGTGGGGGAGAAGTTTGAGCAAGTGTTACTTTAGGCAAATAGACCAAGTACCTCATGGTATAGGCCATTTTTGTATAACCAAGGAACTGGCAGGCAAGTACACCAGGTGGTTGAGATTCAGTGAACATTCCTGGTAGGGGAGTACACCAGGCAATCTGCAGAATTAAAGGAAATCTTACCGAACGACTGTTGCAAAACCTGTGGTTTGAACAAGAGCTTTGTGAGTCCAGTGAAGACACAAAGAAACTATTAAAGTGCCTTTAAGGGAACATTACTCATCCTATTTAAGGGGAAAGGGACCACCCTCCTGATCCAAGGGTCTCACCGTGGAGAACATTTTTGCTGGAGTTATTATTACGTTTTGGTTTTGAACACTTTTTGCTAACATCAAGAAAAAACACATTTCCTTGCACCCCTTTGTTGTTTGTTTTTAGTGTGAGGGTCAGAACTTTGTTTTGGAAACAAGGGTGGCTTTTCAGTTACTGACTTCCTGACACTGACTGTTGTTTAGTTTTGATTTTTAGGTTGGGAAATTCTTAGAATAGGGCCAGTTAGGCAGTTGCCCAACCTATTTTTATTTTAATAAATGTTTTTAATTGAGAATATTAATACCTTGTGTCCGACCCTCATTTCTGACTCCTCACACATGGGCACATAATAGCAGCATTTCTAGTGGCAGAATTATTAAATTGTAATAACATCTAGCTTGAACAGAAAGATTGTTCAGAACATTTAATGATAATTCTTTTACAAAAACTGAAATTAGAAAGTTACTAATCGTTTAGTAAAAGCTGGACATGATATTGCCAATGAAAAGTAAAAATATTATTTGCCTCTGAGTAGATTATGCAAATGACTAGAAATGTTTCTGCATTTAAATAAAACTAAAGTACAAATACCCTGAATCAGATGTTTTGGTAGCCACATCAAAAGATATTGTGATGTATTTTTGACTTAAAGTTGTGTTCTGAACCTACATGTTTGGATTAGGAGCTGATGGAATGAGTTAATTGAATCTTGGAACCTACCAAAACTTTCTGATTATCACAAACATCCACTCACAATCTCTTAATTGTACTGTCTGATATGATGTCATAGTTTATTTATATAGCGCCTATACACAATGTGTTTCAAAGCGCTTCAAGGCAAGGGAGGGAACAAGGGAAAATAAAATGACATTCTTACAGGCCATGAACAGTAAGGATGTGAAATGAACTATCGTACTCGGCCTGACAACATTTCAGATAGTTCAAGAGCTAGGGCATAGATAAGGAAGGGAGGGGGGGAGAGTGGGAAGGAAATGGAAACAGACCGGCGATTACCGTACTAGGCCTAGGAAATTTCTGGTAGAGCCGGAGAAAAACAAAAGGTGAGGAGAGGGGTGCAGAAAGGGAGGGTAGAAACAAAACGAGCGACTATCGTACTAGGCCTGACGACATTTCAGATAGTGCTGGAGGGAGAGGGGGAGCTAGGGGGGAAACAAATAGGGGAGGGGAAGAAGACAAACAAGGTTGCTATCATACTAGGTCAAGGACAATTCTGATAGAGTAAGTGCATAGAAGAAAGTAAGGGGAGGCGGGAGGAGATAGGAAAAGGGAGAGGAGGAGAGAACAGAGAGTAAGCAGTGAAGAAGAGTGCAGAAGCAAGAGGGGAGAGCGAATACAATTGCAGAAGTCAGTAGTAACACATAATGGTTCAAGCCAGGATACAAGATGAAGATGCGAACAGCATGCTTCAGGGCCACCGTGAGTACAAGATGCAAAGGAAGTCCAGCATGAGAGTTGAGAAAGGGTGACGCACCGTGAATCAATGAAGTCCATAAAAGTCAAATCCAGCATTGGCCACTAGATGGTGATGGTGAAACCAGAATGTATCAGGATGGACTCCTGCAGAAGTAGGCTGGGGGGGCGGGTGAGGTTAAGCAGGGCAGAAGAATCAAGCAAAACATGCAACACCTGTGTGCGGGAAGGGGGGGGCACAAGGGAAAATCACGGGGGGACTAGATGGGGTGAGCATGGCCTGTGGGGACAGTGGGAGTATACACATGTTGGTGCATGCTTACCTGCTGTCTGAGGAGGGGGTCGGGCCCTGGGTCCTCCTGGTCCTCCTGGTCCAAACAGGAATTGCCCTTTTCTTCGTCTGCCCTTCGCTTCAAACGCCTGGGCGAGAAACGCCCTTGATCTAAGAGTTAGGAGCAGGTAGGAAGAGGCAGGACTAAGAAAGTGGGTGGGGCTTAGGCCATGTGACCTAGGTCCACTTGCACCTGCTCCCCATCTGCAAAGGGAAAGAGGCTGGAGTGCTCCTTAAGTAGGGAAAAAGAGCGGCAACCAGGAAGGTACCACGTGGGCGGGGCTTGCTAAGTGGGGAAAAAGAGTGGCAGCTCTGAAATAAAGGATGAAATTAATTCTCTGAAACCTAGCAAGGCTTGAGTGCCAGATATTGTTGTCTGGGGTATTTAATACATCCCTGGCAGAGACACTAGAAGAGACCAGTGAGTCTGCCCAAAGCAGCTAGCCACCCCAGGGGCATACCGACAAGAGCCCCCAGGAAAGGACCTGTAGTAACCCCCCTTTCCAGAACCACCACGTGGGGTGACTAACATTTCTCTTCCATGGGCACTCGTGCATGGAACTCCCTTCCTCTACAGCTACGGCAAATCAATTCTCTAACTATATTCAGGAAGCAATTAAAAACATATTTGTTTAAGTAATTATCTGAGTCAACAGGCTTAGGTAAACCGCTGTGTTATTTGATTAAAATTCCATCTGCGCCTAGATGCAGCTTGCTGCCAGGCTCCCTTCTGGGATATGCGTGATATAAAAATAAGAATCAATCAACTTCGTTTTCTTAGAATTCTGTACCATTTTCAGCTGCCTACCAGGCAAAAGATCAATGTTCCAGACTGAGACTTGGCGATTCAACAGACTTCAAGATAGTTTTGTCAAGGAGAAATGAAAATCTATATCCATTCAGAAAGTTGATGAGAAATATATATGTAAGTCGATGTAAAGTAATAATGAGATGAGAATAATGAGATGTGTGTTTGAGAGAAGTAGGTCTCTATTAAGCAGAGAAAGAGATTCCATCTTAAATAATGTTAATGCTGGCAGAATGGAATTAATAGCTTTGTAATTTAACAATGCATTTACTCTCACATTTCAAATTTCTGTGCCAGCACAATTAATTAGAGGAATGCTGTCACTTCCAAAATTAAAGCATACTGGTAAGATTACTTCCAGACTAACACCATTAAGAGAATATTAATACTCAATTACATTTGTTACATGCAGCTGGGAAAGTTCTTTCATAAAGTTATTTTATTTTACGTTGGGTGTATAGAATGGACAGGTTTTACAGAGCCTGTTATTATGCTAATTCGAAAAGACTGAAGCCCTCACTGATGAGGTCACGATAATATTCCACTTACTGCATTGGAACTAGTTCAATGAAAAAGCTATAACTCTATTTCGTCTTGTATTTGCCTGCAGTGGTCACTTTAAACAGCATTACTGGCACACAAGCACCACAATGCATTTCAGCTCCATTGAACGACATTGCCAGCATGAGAGAGGCTGTAAGGGAATACATACAAAAACACACCCTGATTTACTTCCCATGGAAAGCATTTCTAGTTTATGAAAACATCAGCTAAATGGCAACGTTGTATCTCCTACGGCCTGGCTCTCCGTTCTTCACAACTGTTTGGGTACGCCTGCATGCACAGGCAAGCCAGAACAGGCTGGCTAAAACATATAGCTGCTCCTTTAAGAACCTTCAAGTTGGTGAGACTACATCACACGTGCGTTCCGTCATGTGCCAGCCTCACCCCTCACCCCTACGTCACCAACTGCCCACACCCAGTTCTTGTTGTTCCACCGACTGAGCCGGTTGGAATTTGCTGTGCTCTGTGACTCCCCCTTTTTCTGGAGCGTTACTTCTTAGCTGTACATCCCATTTTTCATGTGATTGGTTTCTTTTTTATTTTTTTATTCAACACAGTGCCTCCCTCTGACGTTTGCAGTTTGCCATAGGATTCAAGCAATGCATCTGTTGTAGGCAGCAATTCTCAGCGGCCACTCCACATCATGCCTGCGTCCGATGCCTGGGTATCCATCACCCAATGAGTTCTGTGTTTTCAGCTGAGGAATTCACTGAAGGTCGCTCTGTAGTAGTCTTCTTTCCATGTCACAGCTGGGACCAGTGCCAAAGGCGACCGAAGACTTCGTAAGGACCATGGAGGAGGCTGATATCAGTAAAAGGGGACCGCACCTGCAGGTGGGATACGTGTTTCGGCACCAGCCCTTGGTACCCAGATGAAGCCTGCCTCGCCAGTTAGGGGGTCTTCACAGGATTGTTTAGAGGGAAACCCCATGCGCTTACACCCGTACCTGTGGGTGGGAAACGTTAGTATCTCCTGGTGGGAAAACATTAGCACCACCAGGTTGGAAATGGTCTACAAAGATCTGTCTGATACCGGAAGATTTGTTCTCCCCTGACCAAATCACTACAGTATCATGGAATGTTGGATTTTGTGGAAAAAGTGGCCCTTGCAGGGTTGTAAATGCGCACCACTGGGGTAGAAGGTACCCTTGTTAGTAAATTGTGTGTAAAGTTAGCTGCAGCCGTGTGGTTGGACAGGTGATTTTCCACTATCACCTACGTAGAGAATATGTCATGAGGGGTGCTAACCTCACAGACTGCGCTCATGCAATCTTAGTATGCTACCAAGTTGTGTTATTTGGTAGGGTTTCTAATTCGAAAAGTGAATAAAAGTAGGAGACCATATATATTTATATACGTATGGGTAAATTTCTGTATTCTGGTACAAATCAAATAGACAGTTGTATTGACTTCAAATAAGGAGCTATGTCACGCCTTCATATAAGGAACTATGTCACGCCAACACGTGTTTCAACCTGACTAGGCCGTCTTCAGGGCGTAATGACAGTATTTATAGTTACAGCCAGCATTTCTTTGATTGCATTTGTTAGTAATTCTTGTTACAAAAGGCATGGGGGAGAAGGCAACACGGCGAAAAGGGCATAAAACACAACAAAGGGCTAAAGGCAATGGGAAAGAGACAACAAACAGAAGAAAGTAAATATGTATATATAAGTGTGAACACGGATACTAGATATTTTAACAGTTATTTCAATATTCCCACATTATTAACTCAAAAAGAGATCAAGTCAAAATTCAGAACCGAAATGAAATATTCCCCTGACTGAACTTAACTCATGTGGGCAAGTTAGCATGCATTGGACCAATTGATTAAATGCTAAGAGTAAGGGTAATATATATCCTGTCAAATAACACAACTTGGTAGCATGAGCGCCGTCTGTGAGGTTAGCACCCCTCCTGACATGTTCACTACAGTATCATGAATGAGCTCATCTGCCTCGGCTGTCCATACAGTCAAGATTTGCCAAAGAGAGGCGAAAGCCTCCAGAGTTAATTCGTAACCATCTGATTCCCATGTGTCTGCATCAGTACCGAAGTTGGCTACTGTAGTTAAATCTTCGAGTACTGTGGTACTGAAGAAAGACCAGGTTTCTGTTTTGGCTACCACAGTTGAATCTCTAGATTCCTCTGTACCATTGAAGACAGGGAAAATCTTGCATAAGAGGCATACACATATAACCTAGCTCAGTACCGGCCTTTCCAAAGAGGCACAAAAGAAGAAAATCTTCTAATATTACAATTTGGACATGGGTACCAAAGAGTCAGGATGAGCATATTAGTATGATTTCAGACTAGGAAGATTTTGATTCTTCAACATACTTCACAGTGCTACCTGAAGAATTTGTTGCTACTCTGGTGAGGCTTCATCTGGAATATTTCCACAATTTTCTCCTGGTACTGAGCAAATTTAGACGGAACCCATTCAGGATGCAAAGGCTCTTGCAGCTCCACAATTGGTGTTGACCAATATACAGGTTCCTAGACCTGTTGTGTTCAATATTTACAATCCTACTCAGCAACCATCCAGAATTGACTCTTCAACATCCTTTGAGACTAGAAATAACCCAGACCGAACCATCAGATATGGCTAACGACATTACTAACACAGTCCTTGAGACTATGTTGTCTCAGCTGTTTCTGGAAGTTTAAGCCCAACACATTAAAGATAAAATGGGGCCTCCTCAAGGAGTGGATCCCGAAGACCCAGCTCCATTACCAACACCACTTTCAGTTGAAGGAGAAGACAATGTCCCTCCTAATAAGAAACAAAGGGTATCCAAGCACACTGATATGGATTCAGATGACAATACATCTATTTCTCCTACTAAAATGTTCCATGACATTGTGGCAAAGGCCACAGAAATTACACCAAAAGACAAACCTGAGATTGCAAGAGTTTTTGGCAAACTTCCCTCTCAACAGATTAAGTCTCCTCTTCCTATGGAGCTGTCGGTTATGGAACAGGCCTTGGCTCATTGGGATAAACCCCATTTTGACCCTCCTAGTTCAAAATCTTTGGATACTATACAAAGTACCTAAGGAGGAACCTTTTGTGCTGCTGGGAAATCTACCTGCACAATCTGCCAAGGGAGTGAGATGACCCGATGGTTGCTCAAAATAACCCTAACCACTTTGGAGTCTTGAA